>NW_028270154.1:81245999-81549957 GCF_037043375.1 Chiloscyllium plagiosum
AACTTACAAAGATTAGTAAATATGGATCAAATCTGAATGCAAAATATGAGCTTTCAAACAAAAGCATCTTACATCACCCACACCATATCTTTACACCCTTTAACCAAAAGTACTGCCCTGTGATGCTAAGGCATTTTACTCCTACAGTAATGTATAACAAAAGGAAAAGAGGAAAAGGTGGGGAAAAAGGATAAAAGACAATGAAATACCGGAAGGAGACTAATGCCCTGACCGTTGTTGGTGACAACAAAGTGTTCAGCATCGTCAAAATGGATATCAGCCAAGTACCAAGCATGGGCGAAGATCTGTCCAGTCCCATCAAAGTCCTGAGAACAGCCGAGGTGTTGCCCTGGAACACAAACATAAATCTCTCTAAGATATGGTGTCTATTTTGGGAAGCCTTAAGTGCATGTGGTAAGTATTCACACACACACACGCGCTCACTGAGGAGATCCCCAACTGGAAGTGTTGTAAGTCAAAGGCAGCACGGTGGTTCAGTGGTTAGCACTGCTGCCTCACAGCGGCAGGGACCCGGGTTCGATTTCAGCCTCGGGTGACTGTCTGTGTGGAGTTTGCACATTCTCCCTGTGTCTTTGTGGGTTTGCTCCAGTTTCCTCCCACAGTCCAAAGATGTGTAGGTTAAGTCAATTGGCTGTGCTAAATTGCCCATAGTGTTCAGGGATGTGTTGGTTATGTGCATTAGCCAGGGAAAATGTAGAGTAATAGGGGAATGTGTCTGGGTGAGTTGCTCTTCAGAGGGTTGATGTAAACTTGTTGGGCCAAATGGCCTGTTTCTACACTGTAGGCATTCTATGATTCAAAGCAAACAGTGAGGCCAGTACAGAAAATGATTTTGTCCTTTGCTCGATTAGTGTGCAGAAACAAGATCATGGCCAAGAACAAGGAATTCTAGTTGTACCCAGGGGCAAGAAAATCTGTTTAATGTTGTCCAGTCATCTGCTAGTTTCTGAGCTGTCTCATTCGGATCTGATACCTCTCTTTATTCAGAATTGCAAGTGTATGGAAACACATTGTGTTAAGCTCCTGAATACAAATTATAAATCAAGAAGTGACATGGTTTTCTCACCACTCTTGAGATGTATTTCCCTCACTTCTCAGTTGCTATGAAAATGGAGGAAAGGACTCCCAGCTAACAATGGCACATGATGGGGGAGAGAACAGAAATAATTGAAGCTCCAGTTTGATAAATTAATGAGGAGTGCAAGAAGTAATATTGAGATTTTATTGGAAACTACCTGGAAAGTGAAAGTTTCTGAGCTGCTGGGACCCTTGGGAACATCAATCTGAGGACAAATGATGCTAAGAAATTACCACCTAACTTTACTGAATAACTTCCTCATATTCCTTTCTTTTTTCCATTCATCCATCCATCCATCTCTTGTATCTATCCCATCCATCTGTTCATTTATTCATATATCCTCTTCAGAACAAGCCCATCCTGGATATAATGGCTTAGTTCATGAAAAGCAGGTGTTATCAACAGTAGTCAAGATTAGAGTCGTGCTGGAAAAGCACAGCAGGTTAGGCAGCATCCGAGGAGCAGGAAAATCGACGTTTCGGGCAAAAGCCCTTCATCAGGAATGAGGCTGGGAGCATTGGTGATGGAGAGATAAATGGGAGGAGGGTGGGGCTAGGGAGAAGGTAGCTGCGAGTGCAATAGGTGGATGGAGATGGGGGTAAAGGTGATTGGTCGGAGAGGAGGGTGGAGCGGATAGGTGGGAAAGAAGATTGGCAGGTAAGACAGTCACGAGGATGGTGCTGAGCTGTAAGGCTGGAACTGGAGTAACGTGGGAGGAGGGGCAATGAGGAAACTGATGAAGTCCACATTGATGCCCTGAGGTTGAAGGGTCCCGAGGCAGAAGATGAGGCGTTCTTCTTCCAGGCATCGGGTGGTGAGGGAGTGGTGGTGGAGGAGACCCAGGACATGCATGTCTTCAGCAGAGTGGGAGTGGGAGTTGAAATGTTCGTCCACGGGATGGTGGGGTTGATTGGTGCGGGTGTCCTGGAGATGTTCTCTAAAGTGCTCTATGAGAAGGTGTCCAGTCTCCCCAATGTAGAGGAGACTGCATCGGGAGCAATAGATACAATAAATGACATGTGTGGAAGTGCAGGTGAAACTTTGGGGCTTCATTGGAGGTGCGGGGGGGAGGTGTGGGCACAGGTTTTGCAATTCCTGTGGGGGCAGGGGAAGGTGCGGGGAAGTGAGGGTGGGTTGTCAATAGTAGTACACTTGCCAACTTTAATGGCATTTAAATTGGATAAACATATGGATGATCATGGAATAGTGTCGGTTAGATGGCCTTCAGATTGGTTTCATAGATCAGCGCAACATTGAGGGCCAAAGGGCCTGTACTGCCCTGTAATGTTCTATGATCTGTGTTATCTGGGCAACACTGTATTAGGATAGGTTATATGATTGGAAACAGAGAAACATAGAAAATGGGAGCAGGCCATTCAGCCCTTTAAACCTGTTCCACCATTCAATCTGATCATGGCTGATCATCCAACTCAGTACCCTGTTCCCCGTTCTCCCCCATACCCCTTGATCCCAATAGCCCTAGGAACTATATCTTACTCTTTCTTGAAAACATTTAATGTTTTGGCCTCAACCAGTTTCTGTGGCAGAGAGTTCCAGAGGTTCCCCACTCTCTGGGTGTAGAAATTTCTCCTCACCTCAGTCCTAAGTCCCATGTATCCCGATACTGTGACCCCCTAGTTTTGGACTCCCTGGTTATCGGGAATATCCTTCACGTGTTTACCCTGTCTAGTCCTCTTAGAATTTTATAGCTTTATTCAAGATCCTACCTCAGTCTTCTAAACTTAAGTGAATATATTCACAATGGAACCAATTGCTCTTCATATATCAGTCCGGCCATCCCGGAAATCATACATATGCCTAAATGACCAACTGGGGTCATGCGCTCATCATTTAGGTCCCTCACAATGCTCACTTGCCTTGTGTCAAAGGCCTTTTCCGCTTTAGTGACCTAGCCTCCAAATGTTACAGAACATCTTTAGTCTGAGGATGCCAGAACATCTAGCATAGAGATTATACTCCATATCCTTTGTCCATTGATGTGGATGCTCATTTAAAGGATAAACAGAGACTCATCTTTTTGCCAGCTTTGTTAAAACTGCGGGTCTAAGGCTTAGACCAGACCAAATTTAGGCTGGAGCTATGGCAGAAAACCATCAGAAGAGCTGGCAAGTCCATCAAGTAAAAATAACCTCAGTTGCCGATTAAAACAAAATATTAAAACCATGCATTTTTTTAAGAACGCAAAATAGTTGAGGCAGAATATCTGCTGATTAATAGTTGGACAAAACAGGACCTGGAAATTTGTGTATGCGGGTTGTGGGAGTGGGATGCAGACACTAGAGTCTTTGGAACTGAACAGTGAGCTCAGAATCTCACTAGACATAATGGAGCCCATCATGAAGTCTTGTGTAATAACAGGCGGCTGTCCAGTCAGTAGGTTAGGATTAGTAGCAGGATCAGAATTCTGGGCCTTGTGCAGGATGGGAGAGGCAGTCTGGGGGAATGAGTCACAGTGACGCCAGTGAGAACAATCAGGGGAAGGGAGCAGCGATGAGCGGGGTGCCAACAGGATTGTGAAGAGATTGATTTGAGATTCAGGGTGAGGACTGGGGCCAGTTGGGGGTTGAGATCAAATATATGAATGGAGAGATTTGTTGATGGGGGGATTGTTGCTGGGTGTATCAATTCACGTTAGAACAGGGGCGGGGTCTTGAGCAGCAGTGATGGTCAGGGGAGATTGCTGGCCATTTTGAACTTTAAGGTAGGTCAGGAGCAGCACTCCTTCTTCACCTGACTTCACAGACAGGTCACTCACTCATTGTTTTGGTTATCAGGCATTCATGGGGGCTGGTTCCCCTGAGTCTAAAGCCCATACAGTTACTTGCTGTATCAGGCCACAACTAATTGTGGGGAGTGCACCTCAAGCAGACGTAAACCTTGCCTTTGCAGATGCATAGAGCTGCTTGAAATATCTATAAAGGATGATTCTTATTTCCCTTCCAATCCTGATGGATGTTGTACTTTCAGCTGGACATGTCTAAGTCCTGCTGTTCACTACTTTGGCGGCTTAGTGTAGCCATTAATGCCCAAAAAGGATGAGGTGTGGACAAGTCAATAGACTGTAGAGTCAAAATATTGACCATTTCGCTTGTTATTTTTTAGAGAATCGTTCATTCACTCCTCGGGACATTGGTCCAACTGATCAAAATCCCTTTGTAATCTGCGATAAAAACTTCCTCACGTCCACTATAGCACCAATTCTGGAAATATCCGCAAACTTACTAATCCCCCAGGCTTCCTATATTCTCATCCAAATCATTTATATAAATGACAAACAGCAGTGGACCTATCACTGATCCTTGAGGAACACCGCTGGCCAGGAGTTTGATTTAAATAAATGCAAGGTATTGCATTTTGTTAAGATAACCACAGGCAGGACTTACACAGCAAATGGTAGGGCGTGTGTTATGGCACAGAAAGACCGCGGGGTTCAGGTACAAGGTATTGAAAGTTGCATCACAGGCAGACAGGGTGGTAAAGAAGGCGTTCAGGAATGCCTTTATTGCTCAGACCATTGAGTCTAGGAGTTGGGATGTCATGTTGCGGTTATCCAGGACCTTGATGAGCCAACTTTTGGAATACTGTGTACAGTTCTGTTTGACCTGTGAAAGGAAGGGAGAATTGGAGAGGATGCAGAAAAAGATTTACAAGACCGTTACCAGGATTGGAAGATTTGAGAGAGGACAGGCTGGATAAGCTGGGACTTCTCTCACCGGAGGGTAGGAGATTGAGGGGTGACCTTATAAGAGGTTTATAAAATCATGAGGGGCATAGATAAGGTGAATAGCAAAGGTGTTTACCCCAAGGTGGAGAGTTCAAAACTAAAGGGGATAATTTTAAAATGAGAGGAGAAAGATTCAAAAAGGGACCTGAGGGGCAACAGTTTCACATAGAGGGTGATTTGTATGTGGAATGAACTGCCAGAGGAAGTGATAGGTGCAGGCACAGTCACAACATTTAAGAAAAATTTGGACAGGGACATGAATAGAAAATGCTTAGAGGGATATAGGCCAAGTGCAAGCAAATGGGACAGGTTTAGTTTGAGTTGGATCGAAGGGTCGGTTTACTGAGCTGTACGACTCTATGGTTCTCTCGTAAAAGAGTTAGTTTTTGTCATTATTGCATTGTCTGTGACTTCCCCAACTGATGTTTAACTACTACATTGATGTTTTAACAGCATCTGTCACCCTTTAAAATGTTCAAAATATGATAAACACAGCTAACTATTTTGGTTTGGATTTCTCCAGTAAATATTCCTATCTCAAAGGCTACGAAATATCATACTTAAAAATCACACAACACCAGGTTATAGTCCAGCAGGTTTAATTGAAAGCACTAGCTTTCAGAGCATTGCTCCTTCATCAGGTGGTTGATGAAGATGAAGAAGCAGTGCTCTGAAAACTTGTGCTTCCAAATACACCTGCTGGACTATAAACTGATGTTGTGTGATTTTTAACTTTGTCCATCCCAGTCCAAAACCTCCAAATCAAAATATCATCGACTAAAAAAAAACTAGAAGTTTAGAATCTGGATTGTATGTGAATAGCAGAAAGACAAAATCAATGGAAATATGAAGGAGTACATGAGTAAAAACTTGCATGATGATTGGAATGATGGTGTCCTACTGGTTAAAGTCAGTAGATTTATCAATTTGGGACAATTTTCCAGAGGAAACCCACACAGGCAAACCCAGATCCCTGATGCTGTGAGACAACAGTGCTAACCTCTGTGCTACTGTTGCTGTATATCACTGTGCTACTCAATCTGAAATGTGCACCATATGCCAGCTGTATTAATGCCAGATACACTGCATGTGCTTCATGCAAATAACCATGTCTCAAAGTCTAAGGGGATTAGTCCTCAGTAAGATCCTAGGAGCACCTTTAAGTCAGAGGTTCCCAGCACAATAAGTCAAGGAGAGTGCCTGATGTCAGTCCAGATGCTTGGGCTACGGGTAGGGTCAGGATCAGGTGTCTGTGCCTCTACAATCTGGGAAGTGGGCCACAGTCCAGTGAAATCAGTCTAGGGGAGTCGGAGGACATCAGTCAGGGAGTTTGGCACCTAATCAGTGAGGAACCTGTTTGATTATCAGTTGGGGCTGTCTCTTCAAATCAGTCACTGGGTGGGACTCAGTCAGTCCTGGGGCTTTACCCACTAAATATCAAAGTGGGTGGGGAAGCTGTTAGTAGGGGCCAATGCTGTGGGGGAGGGGGAGGAATCTGGGAAAATCAATTTTGAGATTGTTGGCTGAACGCAGAGGGGATAACACTTGTGAAGTGGGGGGCAACACAATATATAAATGGGGGTGACGTTAAAGCATGGGAGAAAAAGCAGTATTGTGGGAGGGCGAATGTCAGTCAACAGCACACTGTCTTCAAGTCAGGTGAGGGGGGGAAGGAGCAGTGGGCTACTATAACTGGCTCGTAACATCTAAGGCCGATGTCTAAAGAGGAGAAATGAAGAGTTATGTATAAGTGGTTTGGATGGGAACACAGGGAGGTGCAAAGCCGATGGGGCTGGTCAAGGGGTGACCAGGAAGGGAATGTATACATTTGGGGGCACCCCAAGGATAGGAATCTGAGCCTGAGACTCACTGAGTGAAGTACAATTGCTGGTTCCTTCCATGTTAAGAGCAGGCAGTGGAGCTGAAAATGGCTGCCTCTTTACCTGGGGTGAAGGGAGGGGTGAATGTCTCAATCTGTGAGGGAGGAGCTTCACTTCCAAATGATGTGAGGCTCTTCAAAAGGGCAATAGTGAATGACACCCCGTGAGAACTACATTCACGACTTGCTAAGGCGTGAACCAACTGTGTGGCCAAACCCCAGGCCCTCTTCACGACATCGTACAGCATCGAGAATCCTGCTGTGACGATCAAGCCAGTGTGTCTGGAATATGCCCCTCCTGCTCTTTCGATGCCAATCTTTCTCTTTGTTCCAAGCCTCCCTGTTGTATGATGTTATGTGATTTTGAAGTGTAAGGGAACTAGGTTTTGGATCGTAAACAGCACATTGTAGATCAGTTTGGCTCATCATGCAGAGGAGGTGGTCACCGTAGAGTTCTTCAAAGACAATAACTTCTGCTCTGGAGGCCAGTGCCTTATGTTATAATGTGTCTTTTCTGAATGGAGGTCTTCTCAGATTTGGCAGTCCTGAAGCCGACCAGCTGTGCCAGCTTTTCTGAATGGATAAATTGATGCCCACTCCTAATTTTCCAGAGGGCCATCAAGAGTCAATGACATTGTTGTGGGTCTGGAGTCACACGAAGGCCAGACCAGGTGAGGATAGTAGACTTCCTCCCCTAAAGGGCATTATGGAATGACATGGGTTTTCCCCACAATTGACAATGGTTTTCTGATCACAACATTCCAGATTTTATTGAACTCAAAACCCACCCTTTGTCATGGTGGGATTTGAACCTACATCACTAAAACATTACTTGGGTCTCTGGATTAATACCTTACTCCAGACTGATGAATTGGTCATTTTCTTTCTGACCGTAGGTGCAGACATAGCTTTAAAGGATTGGCAGAAGGCAATCCCAACAACAGTGCAGCAGGGAAGGAGTTAACCTGGCCTATATACTTCAATAATATTATCTTACAAAAAACTGTCCAGGACTATCAGTAATGTATTATTAACTGCTCTGAGAACTCAATAGGAGAGTGAGGTGGAGTCAACCTATTCTAAAAAGTGGCGGCAGGTAATTATCTCTCATATTTCTTCTTTCTTTCCCACTTTTTTTCTTCCCTTTCATCCTTGCTCAGCACGTCGAGTTGTGCAGTCTGTAAAACAAGCTTTTAATGAGGTTCATTAGCACAAATGAAAGGTGGCAGCTTGCACTCAGTGTGACTGTTTTGTACACCTGCAACAAATGGCTGCTCTCTAAATCCGGGCCAAGACTATAGTGCAATACTGACGGAACGCTCTGCGTGCTTTGGCAGTGCAGTCTTTCCAGATGAAAAGTTCAACTGAGATCTCTCAAGTGAATATATGTTATCCCCTGACATGATGAGGAGCAAATGAGTTGGCTTGGAGCTATTGGCCAAAATGATTCATCCGCCGACAGCATTAAAGATGGGTTATCTGGTCAGATGTCCTACTGCTGTCTATGGGAGCTTGCTCTGTACAAATTAGCAGCCAGGCTTCCTACATTCCGACAATGACTGCCTTCCAAAACTACCTTGTTGGGCTGTATACAGCACTTTGACATGCTCTGGGATCTTACATAAATGCAACAGATGCTGATCTCCAACGTCCACAAAGCATTCCAACTCAAGTTGTAAACCCAATGTCTAATCGATTTCCCAATCCACAACCAGTACTTTGATTACATGAATGCAAGTTTGGATTGAGAATAAATTGCAATCAGCAAACTCCTACTCATTAGAAGTTCCTTTCTAGTTTCACAATCAGTGTGGTGATATTTTTCAAAAGCTCCTTTTTAGAGAGGCAACCTTTACTGAGATGTTATTTACGATATGACAATTACCGAGGGATAAATATATTCAAATTCCATTTAAAGATACATGTATTCTTGCATTAGAAATGTGACTTTCATGACAGTTGCCATCTTTTAAGATATGAGACATCCTGAAGTTGCCAATGTATAAGGTGCAAAGTTGTCCACTGTCTCTGACGCTACATGTGGAATATGCTTGTGATGTTGTACTGGTAATCTGGGCTGTCACTTTAAGACCTGTGGGTCTTGTAACTGGTTGCTGTGATCAGTTACAAGACAGTACTTGGTGTGTAAATCTTAGGCAGCAGGCCAGAGGAAAACAAAATGGAAAGGCCCAGCCTTTCTCATAAAATTTGAAACAAAGTGTGATATCTGATGTCTAATAGACAATTGTTAAACGCAAGATTACTATCAAAGGACAATTATTGCTGTGCAGCATTTAAGGAGTGTTTTAAAGGCTATTTATAGGATTATTTGACTCTAACCCAACACACTTTCATTCCGCCATTATATTTTGGCAGAGTGCTAGGGAACAAGTACTTGTCTTGTGCCAGATTCGACTGGGGAAAAGGATTAGACCTTGGGTTTACACCTTAGATTGGAATTCAGCCCAAACTGAGGTGACATTTTTTCCCTTGCCAGTAAAGGTCCCAGTCTAAATGAGTTGAAAAGCAGCAAGTACTAATTTTACACTTGTCCACATGCTCCAGATTGGCAGGCAAGGGATATGTTCACAACTGATGCTTTAGTTCAGGCCTTTTGATGCGACAGGGGAGAAGGATGCTTCACACACACGCATGCGCACACACACTAACGCACACGCACACACACACGCTCTCTCTCACACACACCACAAACTCTCACATACAGATACACACGCACGCACACACACTCTCTCTCTCTCACACACACACCACAAACTCTCTCTCACACACACCACAAACTCTCACACACAGACACACACACTCTCACCCTCTCACTCACACCACAAACTCTCACATACAGACACACACGCACGCACGCACACACACACTCACTCTCTCTCACACACACACACACCACAAACTCTCACACACACACACACACACACTCCCCCCCCCCACCCTATACAGGCAGATCCTTTCCTGCTGCAATATCAAATTTAAATGAGCAGGGTCAGGGTTCAGATTTTTTTTATTGCGTTAACTTTTTTTTAAAGACTAAAATTGCCCTCAGTGTACTTATGTTGTCACTTCTGACCAGTGGTTCCATTTATAGGGCACTACCATTGGGCTAAGCTATTTGGTGTAGGATCTTCTCCTATTTCCAGAGCCTTCCATTTTTTTCTATCAGATGGAAACTCATGCTAGGATGCAAATACCATTAACACTCACTGCTGTATTGAAGTAGGCACAGCTCTCAAGTAAGTTTTGGCGATAAGGGTCAGCAGGTTTTAAAAGCCTTGTGGGCCCAGCATACTCCCATGTTCAATCACATGCTTGCTGTCATACAATGAGGGGAGGTTAGTATTCCCCACTCTCTGCTTTTCCTTAACCCAGGAATTCTGACATCACTTGCAGTTTCTGTGCCAATCCCTAGCTTGGAGGAGACGGCTCTAATCAGAGATTCACCTGAGAACACAAGTAATTACTCACAAGCTCGCACGCCTAACGTTTACCTGTTCCGAAGCCCAGTTTAATGTCAATGTCAGCCGGAAGAGAAACCAAGTCCTCCTCGAACTCCAGTGGGGTCACCTCACTCCACATGCGGAAGGCCAGCCTCAGGATATTCTTCTGCTGCTCGATGCTCATTTGGATGGTGTAGGCCTCGTCTATCAGGCGCCATTTCAGCTTTCTCTTTGAAAAGCCCAGGCTACCTGCTGCTCCTCCCAAGATGTCCTGACTGTCCCGCTTTGCCCTGGCATGAGCCATCAGACCGGCAAGGAAACGTTTCTTCCGGACAGACTTTGGCCGGGTGCTATTGGAGCTGATTCCCGTGCTTTCAGGCAGAGTGCTGTCTGACTCGTTCCGGGAGGTTGTGTTGGAGAGCGAACTATTTACCGGCAGCATCTTATCGGGCACTCCACAACGAGGCATATTCATTACATTGAGGGTGGCATTGTCCAGGACTCCACTGGGGTTCAGGCCATTGGCTTTCTGGAACTCCTTGAGATTGCGAAGGTAAGAAAGTTTGTCCACGAGCTCTTCTGTGTCAGACTCTGCAGAGGGCCCTTCAGTCATGAGCTGAGGCGCATCTTGGGGTGCGGGGTTTTTCTCTTGTGGAACTGTGCCCCTCCCTGAAACTTGATGTTCCCAGTCAATGGGCTCACTCCAGCCAAATCTTGTTAAATATTCCTGCAGAGAGAATATTTTAACAATGCATCATGCTTAATTTTGCTTTTGATTTATTTTATTTTAACATTGCCTCAAAGAATAATGATTGATTAATTTATTGTTGCCATGTGTATCGAGATACAGTGAAAGGTCTTGTTTTGCTTGTTACACAGTCAGAATGTGACATACACAGTGCATCAGGGTAACAGAACAATGTGCAGAATACAGTGTTACAGCCTCAGTGAAGGTACAGAAGGTGAGACAGATCAGAATTAACATTTGAGAGGTCTGTTTAAAAATAGCAGGGAAGAAGCTGTTCTTGAATCAGTTTGTACATGTATTCAAACTTTTCTATCTTCTGCCTGACAGCTGAGGGTGTGAGAGAGTGAAACTGAGGTGGAAGGGGTCTTTGATTATGGTGATTGCTTTCCTGAGGCAATGGGAACTTTGGATGGAGTCAATGGATGGAAGTCTGGTTTGTGTGATGGACTAGGCTGTGTTCACAACTCTCTGTAATTTCTTATGAACATATCAGAAGTAAATGAAGCAAGAATTCTGTTGTTAATGTTATCTCTAGCCTGCAATTCATGAGAAAGATGTACTGGAAAGAATCTGTGGGAAAATGCTCTTGTTATGGCCCAGGTCAGAAAACCCTCAAAACCTTTCAAAAAAGTAGCCCGGACCCTAACTTTGCGAGTTGTTCTAAGCAGGTTGCTAATGCGGATATTCTAGGAGGGATGCAGCTGGCCCAACCACTTAGTTTTAACAGGTTTTGAGAAGATTTGTAGCTTAGGTTGATGTTCTGGATGTAGGTTTGTTCGCTGAGCTGGAAGGTTCATTTTCAGACCATTTGTCACCATTCTAGGTAACATCTCCAGTGAGTCTTCAGACGAAGCCTTCATCCAGAGGCTCATGCAAGATGTAACCTAGTATGGTGACGAAACATCTGAACATGACCCTTCCGGCTCAGTGAACAAACCTACATCCAAAACTTAGTTTTAAACAGTACAGAATTTAGTTGCAAGATTACCAAATGAAATACAAAGGTGAACAGAATATAGAATATCTTAACCTATCCAAAAACTGAACAAACTATCCCAACTCAATGATGCTGTTCCAAATACTTGCAACAATCCCCATAACCACCCTCTTGCAAAAAATGGAAATCTCCAACAGAGGTTCTTACAGGAGAGCTGTCAGACAGAGAAACAGATCTGCATGGACCTGCTTCTTTGAGTCCAGCAGCTTTCAGTCTACAGCCAGACTGCTAAAGACCAAAGCAAACTAAACCAGAGACAAGCTGAGCTGGGAGAACTGGCCACTCCCCTTACACTGCACAAGTGTTTTGTTTTTAAATTTGAATGCCTTTTTCCTGAGGCAGTATCTGTTAGCTATAATCAACTTGGCCCTAAAACCCTTCAAAATCTAGACCTTCTGGAATCACTGTTTTTATGACCTCTCTGAGAAAGAAAAAGCCCAAGGATAGCATAAAGGAAGGCACGGTGGCTCAGTGGCTAGCACTGTTGCCTCACAGCACCAAGGATCCGGGTTTGATTCCACCCTCAGGTGACGGTATATGTGGAGTTTGCATATTCTCCCCATGTCTGCATGGGATTCCTTTGGGTGCTCTGATTTCCTCCCACAGTCCAGAGATGTGCAGATTAAGTGAATTGGCCATGCTAAATTGTCCATAGTGTTCAGGAATGTGTAGGTTAGGTGAATTAGCCAGGGGAAATATGGAACAATAGAGTAGGGCAATGGGTCTGGGCGGATTAATCTTTGGAGGGTCGGTGTGGACTTGTTGGGCCAAATGACCTGTTTCCAAAATGTAGGAATTCTATGAATAACCTTGTTAAAGGAGCAGCATCGTCATATCTACAAAAACGACATTATGCTTATAATGGGAGACTAATTGTCTAATAATAGACTGGGATAATAGTATTGTAAATGACAGGGAGGAGAAGTTTCTAGAACAAATGTTTCCAGTCCAATGAGTAAGCAGGCACCGGGGTGGGGGTGGGCGTGGGGGGGTGGGAGAGGGTGCGGCAAGTTGATCAAATCTCAGTGAGAGAATATTCTGGGCAAAGGGGTCATTGCATGACAAGATTGAGGTTGCCTGCTTAAAAGAACAACCACTAATCCAGAGGGAGAATAATGAATTGGGAAAAATCCAACTCCAAAGGGGAAAGAATGGATCAGGCCACAAAAGTAAGAGTGAGAGATTGGGAGGAAAAATGCTAACTGAACACTGAGCTGCCTTTAGAGAATGGTCGTTCAAGCACAGTCAAGGTGTATTCTCTCAAAAGGGAAGGTAACATGAACAAATCCAGAGCACCCTGGATAATAACAGAAGAAAATGTGTGTTTGTTACAGATACCGGATAGAAATTCCAGTTGGGAATCAAGACGAGTATAAAAAGGTTCAGAGTGGAGATAAGAAAACAAACGATGGAAGCTAAAAGTGAACATGAAAACAGAATGGCAACTTACATGAAAGACTTTTCCCAAAGTCTTTTATAGGTATATAAATAGTAAACAAGTGGTAAAGGAAGGATAAGACTGACTAATAACTGAAAGGGGGATTTGAAAGTGGTATAGCTGAGCCATGAAACCCCTACAGTGCAGAAGCAGGCCATTCGGCTCATTGAGCCACACAACCCGACAAAGATCATCCCACCCAGAGCTAGCCCCTTCACTATCCCTGTAACCCTGCATTTCTCATGGCTAATCCACCCGGCCTGCTCATCCCTGAACAATTTAGCTTGGCCAATCCACTTAACCTGCATGTCTTAGGACAGTGGGAGGAAACCAGAGTACCTGGAGGAAGCCCACGCAGGCACCGGGAGAGTGTGCAAACTCCACCCAGACGGTCTCCCCAGGATGGAATGAAACACGGGTTCCTGGTGCTCTGAGGCAGCCCTGATAGCCACTGCGCCACTGTGCTGCTCTATTAAATGAATACTTTACATTTGCTTTCACCAAAGAAGAAGATGCTACAGAAACTATAGGGAACAAGGGTGGAGTTCAGATGCTGGGAGCGGGTACAAGTGATGAAGAGGAGGTATTGGATTCAAATGTGGAAACATAGCAAATAGGTGCAGGAGGAGATTCAGGCCTTCAAGCTTACTTCGCTATTCAATATGACCATAGCTGATCATCCAAGTCAGTATCCCATTCCTGCTTTCTCTCCATATCCTTTGATCCTTTTGGAATATCCCTTTTGGATGTATGTACTTAGGTCAATAAGCACTGGGAGCAGGTCAAATATATCCACGAATACTGGGGGGAGTGGATATTGTGGAGAAATTTTATGATTCTTCCTTAGACTCAGGGTGCAGTGGCAGGGGACTGGAGAATTGTAAATGGATATTCATGGCCTTGACCTCAGTGTACAGCGAACACTTTCAATACTTGTGAATGGCACAAAACGTGAAGCATTGTAAACAATGAGGAAGATAGGTTAGAACCCTGAAAAGACATAGGTGAGTCAATGTCGAAGAGTGTGGTGCAGGAAACGCACAGCTGGTCAGGCAGCATCCAAGGAGCAGGAGAATTGACATTTCTAGCATAAGCCAAAGGGCTCATGCCTGAAACATTGATTCTCCTGCTCCTTGGATGCTGCCTGACCTGTTGTGCTTTTCCAGCACCCCACTCTTCAACTCTGATCTGCAGTCCTCATTTTCTTAGAGGTGAGTTGATGGAATGGCGGGACAGGTGTGAAATGAAGCTCTGTCTGGAAAAATGTGAAGCGATTCATTTTGCTAGAAAGAACATGGAGGAACCATGGAAGACAAAGGGTACATTATTAAAGGGCATGCAGGAGTAGAGGGACCTGGGTGTGTATGTGCGTAAACAAAGAAGCATAGAAACTAAGTGCTAATTGGCCTTTCAAGCCTGCACCACCATTCAATACGATCATGGCTGATCATGCAATCTCGATATTCTTTTCCCACCCTCTTCCCATACCCCATACCCTTTAGCTGCGAGGGCCATGTCCAGCTCCCTCTTGAATCTATCTAATAAACTGGCTCCAACAGCTTCCTGTGGGAGAGAATTCCACATGTTCACAACTCCCTGAGTGAAGAAATTCTTCCTCATCTCAGCCCTGAATGGCTTACCCCTTATCCTTTGACTGTGACCCCTAGTTCTGGACTTCCCCAACATCATGAACATTCTTCCCACATCCAGCCTGTCCAGTCCCATCAGGATTTTATGTTTCTATGAGATTCGTCTAAATACCAGTGAGTACAACTCCTATCGATCCAGTCTTTCCTTATATGTCAGTCCTGCCATCCCAAGAATCAGTCTGATGAACCTTCGCTGGACTCCCTCAATATCAAGAATGTCCTTCCTCAGACTAGGAGACCAAAACTGCACACAATACTCAAGTGTGGCCTCATCAAATCTCTGTATAAGTGCAAAAGAAATCCTTAGTTCGATACTCAAATCCTCTTGCTATGAAGGCCAGCATGCCATGAGCTTTCCTCGCTGCCTGCTGCACTCGCATGCCAAACTTCAGCGACTGTTCCACCATGACACCTAGGTCTCATTGTACCTCACCTTTTCCTAAACTGCCACCATTCAGATAATAATCTGCGTTTGTGTTTTTGTGACCAAAGTAGATAACCTCACATTTATCCACACTATATTGCATTTGCCAAGTATTTGCCCACTCAGCCAGTCTGTCCAAGTCACCCTGCGGCCTCTTAGCATCCTCCTCACAGCACACACTGCCACCCTGCTTAGTATCATCTACACATTTGGAGAGATGGCATTCAATTCCTTCGTCCAAATCATTAATGTATGTTTGTGAACAGCTGAGGTCCCAGCACTGAATCCCTGCAGTACCCCAGTTGTCACTGCCTGCCACTCTGAAAAGGACCAGTTTATTCCAATTCTCTGCTTCCTGTCTGCCAACCAGTTCTCTATTCATGTCAGTACATTACCTCCGATGCCGTGAGCTTTAATTTTGCTTACTGGTCTCTTCTGTGGAACCTTGTCAAAATCCAGATACATAACATCTATTGATTCACCATTGTCTGCTCTACTGGTTACATACTCAAAAAATTGCAGAAGCTTTGTCAAGATTTTCCTTTAGTGAATCCACGCTGACTTGAACCGATTCTGTCCCTGCTTTCCGAATACTCAGTTATTACATTCTCAATGATTGACTCCAGCACTTTCCCCAGCACTGATATCAAGCTAACTGGCCTATAGCTCCCCATTTTCTCTCTCCCTCCTTTTTTTAAGCTACTAAAAGTAGGAGGACAGCCTGAACATTGTTAATAAGGCTTACAGTATCCAAGAGAGTACAAAAATAACACTTAAGAAGCTTTACATCATCCGGTACAAAGCAGCCCAATTGATTAGTATCCCATTAACTAACATCCATTCTCTCCATCACCGACACTCAGTAGCAGCTATGTGCACCATTGGCACTGCAAAAATTCACCAAGGCTCCTCAGCCACCACTTCCCAAACTCATGACTGCTATCATCTAAAGGATAACAGCAGCAGATTCAAACACCATCACCATCAGGTTTCCCTCCAAGCCACTCACTATCCTGACTTGGACCGTTCCTTCAGTGTCGCTGGGGTCGAAATCCTGGAACGCGCTCCCTAACAGCATCGTGGCTCCACCTACATCAAATTGATTGCAGCAGTTTAAGAAGGCAGCTCAGCACCACCTTCTTAAGGGCAACTAGGGATGGGAAATAAATCCTCGTGATGCCCATGTCCCGTGAATGAATTAAAAAGAGGTTATGTTGATTTTGTACAAGACACTACAGCTCATCTGGAATATTGCGTCCAATTCAGGATATTGTAGTTTAGGAAGAACAGGAAGGCATTAGAGAAAGTGCAGAAAAGATTCATGAGGCTGGTTTCAGAGGTGAGGAACTTCAATTAAGGAGAAAGTTTGGAAAAGTTAGCACTCTCTTTCTTGGAGGAGAGATAACTTAGCAGAAATTTGGTGGAAGCTTTCAAAATCATGAGGAGTCTGAACAGAGTGGATAAGAAGAAACGGTTCCCATTGGTCAAAGGATCAAGAACAGGAGGACATCGACTTAAAGTATTGGGCAAAGCAACAAAAGTGACATGAGAAAAACCCTTTTCACACAGCGAACGACCAGGTTTTGGAATGCGTTGCCTCAAAGTGTGGTGGAGGCAGGTTCACATGCAGGGTTATTTGGAGAAGGTAAGGGAATGGCACAAAGTGAAATGGTCATTCAGAGAGCCAGTGCAGGCATGATGCAGCACCAAATGGACTTTTTCTACCCTGGAACAATTCTGTGAACCTCCTGTCCATGTTATGTGGGTCTCAATTATCTTCAGATTTGAATTCCTAGCATTTTTCTTCAGTCACATTCTAGGAGTGCTAAATCCCTAGTGCGGCATTTCTGAGGGATCCATTTAAGGCCAGTTATGTAATTTTATGCCAAACTCATTGAGTGTCTTAAACAAGACCATATTTTCTATCGAGTCCAAATCTCTCAGAGTTCTTCAGAACAACCTGCCTGGAGTGGCCTTTAATTACCTATTTAATCTCCTGAGCACACTGTTGCATAACTGGCCTTGAGTCTCAAACATTATCAAGTAATATTTATCAACATCTCCAACGCCTATAACATTCTATGGGTGGCACAGTGGCTCAGTGGTTATGGGTGGCATAGTGATTCTGTGGTTAGCACTGCTGCCTCAGAGTGACAGGGACCTGGGCTTGATTCCAGCTTTGGGAAACTCTTTGGAGTCTGTATGTTGGGTCTGCCTGGGTTTCATCCGGGTGCTCCAATTTCCTCCTACAGTCCAAAGATGTGCCAACCAGTTGGATCGGCCACTGAAAATGTCCATGGTATCCAGGGATGCATAGGTTAGGTGGATCAGCTGTGGGAAATGTGGGGTTATGGGAGATGGTAGGGACTGGGTGTGGGTGGGATGTCCTTTGGAGGGTTGGTGTGGACTCAATGCGTTGCTACATTTTCCTCAGCTGCTCAGCTGGTAAAGCAAATGCACAGAAGTCCCATCTTCAGATTGTTTGTCTCTGCTTAATTAGCTGCTATTTCTGGAAGCTTTAATCAAGCCATTGTCAGTTGGAGGGAGACAAAGATCAGTTTTGGGGTGAGGGAGCTGTTGGATGCTGATTGTCATCTTTCATATAAGATGGTGATGAGTTGTCTTTCACAGTATTCCTACAGTGTGGAAACAGACCTTTAGCCCAACACATCCACACCGACCCTTCGAAGAGTAACCCACCCAGACCTATTACCTACTGCTGACTTCTGCACCTAATCTACAATCCCTGAACACTATACGCAATTTAGCATGGCCAATTCACCTAACCTGCACAACTTTTGGATTGTGGGAGGAAACTGGAGCACCCGGAGGAAACCCACACAGACATGGGGAGAATGTGCAAACTCCACACAGACAGTCGCCCGAAGCTGGAATCAAACCTGGGTCCCTTGCACCATGAGGCAGCAGTGCTAACCACTGAGCCACTGTACCACCTCGTGTTGAATCCTTGCTGACATTGTGTGTCAGTGGTCTTTGAAGACAGAATCGGGGTTGAGTAATGTATAATGTGAGCAGGGACATTCAGGATGCTGTCGATCCTGACAGGAGTCAATGACTGAGAAGGAGAAACCTGATCATATAAGGCAGAGCTTCTATTAAAGTCTATCACCTCTTCAAATGAAAGGGATTTTACTCCTAAACTTTCGCAGGTACATTCACATCCTCTATAAAGCGATGGTTGTGTTCTTATGCAAACTCCATGTTATAAAAAATCACACTGCAGAAACTGCGCTTAAAGTGTTGGTGATGTAATTGTGTTACAACCAACAAAGGATTTAGTAGTTCATGCTTTAGAAATAACGTTCCCAATTCATCAATTGCGTTACAGCAAATTTTGCTTTGACGAAACGCGTGTTATAGCAGAACGACCTATATATTTAACTCAAAGAGCGCAGGTGACCAAACGATAACCACAAAGAAAGAGAAAGTGTCTACAGGACAACACTATGCCAATCATGACTAGCAGGTTGCAGTTAGCAGTCTCATTGTTGCCCCAAGCACAGTGTAACTTCAGCGCAGTATAACTTCAGTCCCAGTACGCAGTTGCTCACATCCCCAGAGTCCTGCATCTAAATAAAACACAATTCTACATGCATTTCTCAATGAGTACTGTTCAATCTCAGTCAAGACCAAGGGTCAGCAACAAGACTACAATTAAAATGGGCAATACATCCAATTTCACTGATACTGGAACCTTGCAGCCTTGAAGTAAGCTGATACGATTTAAAAAGGATGCTCTGAGCTTAGCTTACTGTTGTCCTTGCCCTCCTCCCATGGACTGGGAAAAGTGGTCCCTTCTCTCTCCCTCTATCTCTCTCTTTCTTTCTTTCTCTCTCTCTCTCACCTCTGCGGTTCGGATGGTGAGGATACGGGGGGCTCGGTGCTTCTTAAGCTGTGTGTCGGAGTGATCCCTCTTCTTGAAGACTGGCTCCCCTCTGCCAGACATCAGCGCGGTGAGGTAGAACAAGGTGGCTCCAAGTGTGAGGGAGCTAGGCAGCTGCATCCTTGTGGCCCCAGCACTCCCTGTGCTCACAGCTCCCTGCAGAATCTCTGTCTGGCAGCTGGTCTGCAGGCTGACTTTTTAAGAATGATTCACCACCTCCCTCCTTTACTCGTTGCCAATGACGTTCAGTCAGAGCACGCCCACTCTCCTGAACTGATGAGAGGCAGGGACGATTAAAACTTAAAATGCGCGCTAGAAAAAATCCTTTGAACCTTTCCTACTCCTCTCTTCAAAGAAGGAAACACAATACACTTACTACTAAGGGCTCTGCTAGTTTAATTCCTTCTGTTGGAATCCAGCAAATTGCAGCTGGATATTTTCATAGTGATATAATGTGCAAGCACGTGTTGCCCAGGGGACCAGAAGGTGGCGTAATTAAATACCCAGCGCCAGCCACAATCATGTGAACTTGTATGGAACCTTTAGGTAAATGGTTTAGAAAGGTGCTTTATAGATAAAGGAGGGCACTGAAGATTGTCATGAGTATGGCAAGGAGCTAACATGTCCTGTTGCTGTACTCCACATTTGGAGTACTGCGAGCAGTTCTGGTCACCCTACAATAGAAAGGATATAATTAAACTAGAAAGAGTGTCGAAAAAATCTACTAGGATGTTACCTGGACTGGAAGGTTTGAGTTATAAGGAGAGGCTGGATATGTTGGGACTTTTCTCTCTGCAGCGTAGGAGACTGAAGGATGGTCTTATAGAGGTTGAGAGGCATAGCTAAGGTAGATAGTAAACAGCTTGTCCCCAGGGTAGAGGAGTCTAAAACTAGAGTGCATAGGTTTAAGGTGAGAGGGGAAAGATACAACATGGTGCAGACGGGCAATTTTTTCGCACAGAGGTTGGTAAGTGTTTGGAATGGGTTGCCAGAGGTAGTGATGGAAACAAGTACATTTGTCATTTAAGAAACATTTGCACAGGTACATGGATGGGATAGGCATAGAGGGACATGGACCAAACACGGGCAAAATGGGACTAGGTTAATTGTGAAAATTAGGAGGCATGGACAAGTTGGGCAGAATGGCCTGTTTCCTTACTGTAAATAAAAACATCAAGTGATTTTGAATGGAGATTTCAAGGCCAGTGTGATGTAGCGAAATTGAGGCTTTTTAGAAGTGACCAGGAGAGTGTGAAGACTTTATGAAGTGAGGAGGGTTCCTGAGCAGAGCTGATATTGCCAAAGGCCATAGCACAGCTGGTGGGGGCAGCAGAGATGTGAGGGTTGGAGAAAGAAAACACACGTGTCCTGAAGACCAAGACATAGGTTGCAAAGTTAGCGAGGAGAACATCTGAAAGGATTGGAAGGTGAGGAGAGGGAGCTCGAATCAACAAGTTGACGGTTAAGGAGTCAACAAAAGAGAAATTGTAATGAATGAGTGTGACTTGGTGCAGTATTGGGTATCAATGTTGGCACTGTATTTAGAATCAATCTCCTCTCAACCTTAAATCACTGACAGTCTCTAAAAACTAAAGAGGTCTATTTAGTTCCAAACAATGCAGTTAATCTCATTTTGTTTTCAACACTGTCGTTCCTAGACTGATTGAATGTATGCAGAATGGGAAAGTTAGACTTGGTGTAGAGTTTTTAAAATTTCTGTGCTATGATTTAGTAAGCTTCAAGGTTATAAGTTGCTCGAATTAACATAAACATTGCTTGAAAATGAATTAATTTAATCCGAATGAGGTAGATATGTGCTGGAGCATATGCTCAGTTAGACATTTTCCCACACTCTTCAGACCAGCCTGCTTTATTCCATGAATTGTTGGACATATGACCTCAGAAATGATGAGGACAACAGAACATGAAGGACATCAGTGAATGGAGTAACCCATGAGATTATATTATTGAGAAATAGAAGGACAAAGAAGGAAACTGAATTGGAAGCAATGAATTTCAATCTCAAATTAACACCCAGAGGGTGGTGCGTGTATGGAATAAGCTGCCAGAGGAAGTGATGGAGGCTGATACATTTACAGCATTTAAAAGGCATCTGGATGGGTATATGAATAGAAAGGGTTTAGAAGGATATGGGCCACCTGCTGGCAAATGGGACCAGATCAGGTTAGGATATCTGGTCGGCATGGACGAGTTGGGGTCTGTTACCATGCTGTACATCTCTATGAGTCTAAGTGCAAAAACTGAAGTAAAGTAAGAAAAGAATGAACTAAGAAAGGAGAGAGATAAAGAAAAAGCAGTATTGCATGGAGAGTGGAGATGGTCTAGTGGTTTATTGCTAGACTATTAATCCATAGACTGTAACATTCTGGGGTCCTGGTTAAAATCCCGCAATGGCAGATGGTGGATTTTGAATTCAATAAGAAACTGGAACTAAAGGTCTAATGGTAAACATGTTAATTGTCAAGAAAATCCTATTTGGCTCACTCATGTCCTTTAGGGAATGAAACTGGCCATCCTTACCTTGTCTAGTCTACATGTGAATGATTTTTAACTGCCCTCTGGGCAATAAATACTGTCAAAGCATGAATGAACAGTTTAAAAAAATGTAGCTTCCCATGCCTTTTCCGTGAAAGAGGTTGGCCGAACTGATGAACACAAGATGTATGGTTGCAGAAAAGACCTTAGCTGCACAGAAAATACTTTCTTTTCTGATATTCAGCCTGCATATTGTCAAAGGATCACTTTGCTTGAGGATCACTTTGTTGGAGAATCACTTTTCCCAAGGATCATCTTGCCTGAGGATGGTTTTGCCTGAAGATTACTGGAGGACTGATTATATTACACAGTTAATGATAGGTCTCTGGGGAATGTTGTCAAACAAAGAGACCTAAAGGTTCAGGTACATAGTTCTTTGAAAGTGGTGTCAGATAGACAGAGGGTTGAAGAAGGCATTTGGCATGCTTGGATTCATCGGTCAGAACATTGAGTGTAGGAGTTGGGACATCATGTTACAGCTGTACAAGACAATGGTGAGGCCACAATTCTGGTTCACCCCTGCCATAGCAAGGATGCAATAAAACTGGAAAGGTTGCCAAAAAGATTGACAAGGGTGTTAGCAAGACTGGAAGGTTGATTTTTAAGGGGAGTCTGGATAGACTGAAACGTTTTTCTCTGGAACGTCGAAAGCTGAGGGATGACCTGATAGAGGTTTATAAAATCATGAGGGGCATAGATAAAGTGAATAGACTAAGTGTTTTTACCCCAGGGTAGGTGAGACCAAAACAAAAGTGCGTACGTCTAAGGTGAGAGGGAAAAGATTTAAAAGGGACCCGAGGGACAACTTCTTCACAGAGAGGTTGGTGCATATATGGAATGAGGTGTTGGAGGAAGTGGTAGATGTGAGTACAAATACAACATTCAAAATACATTTGGATAGGTATATGGATAGGAGAGGTTTAGAGGGATATGGGTCAAATGCAAGGAAATGGGACTAGTTCAGTATAGGCATGGCTAAGTTTGGCCGAAGGATCTGTCTCCATGTTGTGTGACTCTATGATCGTGTGGCGGTCTGGCATTTGGCCTGATTGCTAAACTCCTGGAGAGGTTGAACTTTACAATGCAAAATTGTTGAATATACTCCCATTTAGTTTTAAATTGAGTACTCAGGAATGCTGGTTGTTCATTGAGGTTACTGAGTTTCAGAATGGGTTGCAACACCTTGGTCCTGCTTATTGCTCCTTTTCAACCTTACCTTGAACTCAGTGAAGATTGATCCACTGATTTTAGTTACTCTAGGATTATTTTTTGCAAGTTTCACCATTGATATTACCAACTAGCTACTAGCACAATGCAGTTTGGGGATAAAACAACAATGTCAGTATGATATGGGCTGTGTTAATATCTGCTATGGAGACTGGGTTCTCCTTGAGACAGATGTCTTGAAGTTTATTAACAACACTAACAGTTTTCATTGTTTAAGATTTCAGTCTCCCACATAGTCTAGGTTCAGTACTTATCTACTTCTTAGAGCAACTATATAGTAATTGTGAGCAAGCTACTGCTATTATTACTGCTACCGCTACTCTCACTGAGGCAGGTTTGTTCATTGGAACTTCACGTGTTGCGATACTATCTAAGGTACACGGCCTATCTGATCTGGGATCTATCTCCAAAAATGCAACGTAGCTAACACATTATTGCGGATTCACGGTTATGCTGTTGACTCTTAACTCCCCTCTGAAACGGTCTAGCAACACTTAGTTTGGGAATAATTAGTCTTGCTAGTGACACCACACCCAATGAAATAATAAATAAGAAAAAAGATTGGGAATGCACCCTTCATGCTTTGATACCATATCAATTTGTAAAGAATATTTTTTATTTTTATGAGTGTAATCAATCTCCCTTTAGTTTGTTGATTATATAAACACCTAGCAGTTTGTATTCAGTTTCTTTCTGTTTTTAAAGTGGGGCAGTGGGGGAAGCCATGATGAGAGATCCTTAGGTCACATAATTACCCTTCATGGATCTGATGCCATTCCTCTTTCATGTATGTCCCACATTGCACAAATAATGAAGAAATCAATTTTACATTTACTTTGTTATTCAATTAAGATCAGTAATGCATCCAGGCTCTAGATGGAGCTGTCCTGTAAGGCTAATGAAATGGAAGGAAGAACTTGCATTTGTATAGCGCCTTTCGTGATTTCAGGGTGATCTAAAGCACTCTGCAGCCAATGATTGTCCATTCTGTGTTGGTGAGGACAGATGTAAGATATCCATCATTCTGAAGGATATTTAAACATGAATCTTAAAATGCTGTTTTCTTACACCTTTAGTGAATGGGTATAAAGCGAAGCTGGGATATTGTGATATTATTAGATTTGTTTTGTGGTGCAGATCAGTTTTGATCTAATTCTGTGGTTAAAAGGCTCAAAGAGCTGTATGATCCACCTCTGTTGCTAATAAGACCACAAGACATAGGGACAGAGTCGGCCATTCAGCCCATTGACACTGCTGCACCATTAAGTGAGACCGCAGCTGATCTGATCATCCTCAACTCCACTTGCCTGTCTTTTCCCCATCATGCTTGATTGCTTTTCCTGACTAAAAATGTTACAGGGCAATCTACTTTAAATGTTAATATCCCATTTTCCTATATTAAAACTGGCCGTGATAGTGAAATCTGAATGCGATGGCTTCTGTGTTAGACTTTATATTAGGGCAGCTCACAATTCTGTGTGATACATTAATCAAAAGATAGAAAACCTAACTCACGTACAAGATGGCAATTTTCTCACTCTAGTTTAGGACTGAATGAAAAAATGTGTGAGGAAAACAGGCAAAGCTAAGAACCTGGAGGTCCCATTACAAAAAGCATTTAATGCCAACTCTAAGAACTGGCCAAAACTACAGCCTGGATACTGAAAGGTGGCCCCAGCAGTGGATACCAAACAAAACCTGTGGGCTATCAGGAGGGAACTGGGATGGTGACAGAGGTAGGATCTCCTGGGAGGAGAGGGATATTTATACAAGGCTTCAGTCTGAAGAGAATTGCACTGAAATACGTGTTCACAGTATTCCCCATCCCTGATTATCCGGAGGGTAATTAAGAGTCAACCACATTGCTGTGGGTTTAACAATATTGAACCAAAGATTCCAACAGGCAAAAATGCGATTCCTTTGCTACCATGGTAATCATGAAACATTTTCCAGACCCAAACTATTGTGTTCCAATAGAGAATTTAGGGTAAAACATGAATTTGGATTGATGTCATTGTCATAGAAAACACCAGCCAAAGCTGACAAATGGTAATATCTTTCATTGTTATACTTGTATGTCAAAGTAAAAGATATCCTGTTAGCTAGACATCTGCTTTTCATGGAATCCCTACAGAAGCAGGCCCTTTGGCCCAACAAGTCCACACTGACCCTCTGAAGAGTAACCCAACCAGACCTATCCCCCTACCCTATTACTCTTCATTCCCCCTGACTAATGCACCTAATCTACACATCCCTGAATGCTATGGGATAATTTAGCATGGCCAATTCACATAACCTTCACATGTTTGGATTGTGGGAGGAAATGGGAGCACCGGAGGAAACCCATGCAAACACAGGAAAAATGTGCAAACTCCATCCAGAGAGTTGGCTGAGGCTGGAATTGAACCCAGGTCCCTAGCACTATGAGGCAGCAATGCTAACCACTAAGCCACCATGCCACCCCCTACAGCCTGAAGCCTTGTATAAACACCCTTTGTTGGGCAATTATCTATTCTCCAGATAGCCAGCAAAGGTTAGAGGCCATGAAGACTCCTGTGGAGAATTATTTTAAGAATACAGGAGAAAAGCCTGAAGATCTTTAGAAATTAAGTGACAAAAAAAAACAGGTTCTGAGGAAGGGTCACTGGACCTGAAATGTTAACTCTATTTCCTCTCCACAGATGCCTCCAGACTTGCTGAGCTATTCCAGCAATCTCTGTTTTTGTTTCTGATTTACAGCGCCCACAGTTCTTTCAGTTTTTAATTAGAAATTGAGTGCATTGTTTTGCTTGGAAACATCAACATGCTTTATTTGATAATTGTACTGAACTACTTTTTGCTTCAACACTTTTTGCTTCTTTGTTCTTAAATGTTGAAAGCACAGTAGTGGGAGCGGAGTGAATGTGTTGTAGGATGTTATGGACCAGGTCAAACCCCCTCAAAATATAATAATAAGATAACGGAAACCCTAACTTTTTAAGAGTTGCATTCCAAAAGCAATTCAATTGGTTAAACTTGAAGTAATATACACTTTATTCATACATAATTGTTAAAATACAACAAAAGAAAGAAGAAATTGGAATAACTTAACTCTATTGGAAAAACTAACAGAATAAAATAATGCAGAATAATAACAGGCAAATTCAGTAAAATAGATTGTCTCACATGCAATTCTAGCAGCAGGAAGAGAACTCCAGATTTTAGCTGTAACAGTGAGGGGAAAAATAGCTTCCACATCCAGCTTCAAGAGCCCAGCAGCAACAACTGCTACTGCTAGATATCATGGTCCTGTGGGAGCTTAACACCACCCATTCAGGCTGCTTCTATTGTTCCAACTTTAAATAAAATCCCAAGGCCTCACAAACCGTTTACTCTATTGGCTCTGAGTAGACTGCTTGACACTTCTCCCTCAATCTTTCTTTGTTTAAAAAAAGGACAAAATACACTCTTAAAGCCATAGTATCATCACAAGAGGAAAAGACACCATTTGAAGGGAAGACAACCAATGTCATTTTGATAGTCCTAACAGGGTGACCTCTTATTCTCAGATAATGCCCTTTGGTCCTAAACTGCCCTACATGGAGAAACAATTGCTAAACCTCGTCAAATCCCCCTTACGCTTCAATAATGTCACATCTTATTCCTCAAAACTGTGATGAGTACAGGCTCAAGCTACTTAACCTCTCTTCATAAGAAAGTCCACCCAAACTCAGGATCAGCCCTTTTCAGGATGCCTCTGGTGCTGATATATCTTCCTTCAGATAGGTTGGCCAAAATGATTCACAGTATATCCCATTCCAAATTGCCCAGGGGACAGTTAAGAGTCAACCACATTGCTGTGTGTCTGGAGTCACATGTAGGCCAGACCAGGTAAGGATGGCAGATTCCTTCCCTGAAAGACATTAGTGAACCAGATGGATATTTCCCCTGAGAATCAACAATGGCTTCACAATAATCATGAGACTCTTAATTGCAGAATTTTATCATATTCAAATTCTAGCATCCATCACAGCAGGATTTGAACCTGACCAAGACATTATCTGGGTCTCTGGAATAGCAGGTCAGTGATAATACGACTAGGCCATAATCTCCCCATCTACCTTCCCTAATACTTGCTGAGCTTTTATGCTGGATTTTTGTGATTCATACTGTATCACTCTATTAATATTTACAACGGTACAGTGGGGTGTGAACTTAACATTGAATGTGATGCTCATGATTTTTATTCAGATCCACCTCTGGCCGAGGTGGAACATGAACTCAGGCCTTTTAGCCCAGAGGTAGGGGCACAACCACTGCATCACAAGAGTCCCTTATATGATGCACAGTGCCAGGACCTGGGATCGAATGCGGATGAAACTGATTGTATTAAAGTTTGCCAGATAAAGTAGCCGAGAAATTGTTCTGTACTATTTTTGCCAGCTATCTTTATTGATTTCATGCAAGAGTTCAAGGCTAGAACACAAAACCAATTATCGCTCAGAGGAGACTCAGGACTGGCAGAAATGGGAGGATACACTCAGTGGGTGGGGAGGGGCATTATTCCCAGACTGGAATGGGGGGACATTATTATGTAGAATAGAATCCTGCCCCCGCAGCATATCTTAGAATCCCTACAGTTTGGAAACAGGACCTTCATCCCAACAAGTCCACAATGACTGTCTGGAGTATCCCACCCAAACCCAATCTCCATTACTCTACATTTACCCCTGATTAATGCACCTAACCTACACATCCCTGAAAAAAAGGTAAAATGTGTTGGAGCAAGAGAGTTTTCAAAAAAAAGACAATAGTAGAAACACCTGAAGTTATGCAATAAAAGTTCACCAAAAAGTAGCGATGGAAGAGTAAAATCTCACAATCACTCATTAAGCTGAAGGATACAAAAGGTATCAAAGAGGCACTATTTTTGATGTTGAACAGCCATGACAATCCACTGCTATAGACCAAAGGGATTTGTTTTCATTGACATTTCGCAAGATTTATCCCTCTCAGGGCATCGTCAGTCGAAGAGCCAGGGAGTTCTCCTGTTATTTTGGTCTATATCTGATTTTTAATTAACACTTAATGTAGTCAATAATTTCTTTGCTGTTTGTGTGATCATGCTGTGCACAAATTAGCTGTGTATTTTCCCACACAACAACAACAACAACAACAATAACTCTATCTCAAAAGGATAGATTGATTCTAAAGCATTTTTGGACACCCCTATCTCATTAAATATGTGACTGAAAGGCAAGCTGTTCCTTCAATGTCATATTGGGTTTTGTCATGTTTTCTTGTGGTATCAGTGATACAGCTATAGAGTCATAGAGCATGGGAGCAGACCCTTAAGTCCACCTAGTCCACACCGACCTTATACCCAAACTAAGCTCGTCCCACCTGCCTGCACTTGGCTCATATCCCTCTAACACTTTCCTATACATGAACTTATCCAAATATCTTTTAAATGTTGTAACTGTACCTGCATCCACCACTTCCTCTGCAGTTCATTCCAAAGACAAACACCTCGCTGTGTAAAAGAGTTGCCCCCATATCCTTTTTAAAGCTTTCTCTCCTCACCTTAAAAATGTGCCACCTAATTTTGAACTCACCCACCCGAAGGAAAATACACTTGCCATTCAGACTATCTATGCCCCTCATGATTTTATAAACCTCAATAAGCTCATCCCTCAATCTCCTATACTCCAGTGAAAAAAGTCCTAGTCTTTCCAGTCTATTTTTATTAGTCAAACCTTCTGTTTCCTGCAACATCCTAGTAAATCACCTCTGAACCCTCTCCAGTTTAATAATATCCTTCCTGTAACAGGGCAACCAAAACTGCACAGAGTATTCCAGAAGAGGCCTCACCAATGTCCTGTACAACATAATATCCCAACTCCGACACTCAATTGCCTGAGCAATGAAGGCAAGCGTGTTAACCACCTTCTTAACCACTCTGTCTACCCATGATGCAAATTTCAAATAATTATGTACGTGAGTCACTAGGTCTCTCTGTTCTACAAGTCTACCCAGGCCCTACCATTAATTGTACAAATCCTATCCTTGTTTCACCAAAATGCAATACCTCACATTTATCCAAATTAAACTCCATCTTCATTTGTGCAGATTGAGAAGTGTGAACTCTGTTTACTGGAAAAGCTCAAATGGGATAGTTAATAGCTTAGGCTACAACTTTGTGGGCGGCACGGTGGCACAGTGGTTAGCACTGCTACTTCACAGCGCCAGAGACCCGGGTTCAGTTCCCGCCTCAGGCGACTGACTGTGTGGAGTTTGCACGTTCTCCCCGTGTCTGCGTGGGTTTCCTCCGGGTGCACCGGTTTCCTCCCACAGTCCAAAGATGTGCAGGGTCAGGTGAATTGGCCATACTAAAAAATTGCCCGTAGTGTTAGGTAAGGGGTAAATGTAGGGGTATGGGGTGGGTTTCGCTTCGGCGGGTCGGTGTGGACTTGTTGGGCCGAAGGGCCTGTTTCCACACTGTAATCTAATCTAAACTTGCAGCTACAGCTTCTTGTTTGACTGAACACAACAGTTCATCATGTGGTTTATATGCTGGAGGTTGACTCATTAGTATATTAAGCTCCTAAAACAACACAGCTCTTAAAGCTCTGACACTCCAAGTTTCTCACAGAAATAAGGGGATGGTCTAAACCAATTTTTTTTTGTTGCAACCTAGCTCCCTTGACAAAGGAATAATTATGAGAGGAATCTCAGCTGGGATTGCACCATTCTCCGATGCTTCTAACTGACCTTCCAGCAAGTGCTCTGGTAAAACAACAACCTTACAGTTGCACAGCAAACTTTAGCATGGAAAAAATATTGCAGGCTATATCAGAGAGGTATACATTGGAAAGGGGCCGAAACAAAGTAGGAAAGTTTTGGAGCTGTGAGCAAAAGCACAAAAAGATAGGTTTGTATATGGGGAAAGTAAAGTTGCAGGACTTAGGTAGGGACGAAATCAACCGAAGGCATGACTTCCAATGGTGACCAAAGATGTTGGGGATTATACGTACTAGAGTGAGTAATGAAATTAAAGAGGATCACATGTGGAAATTTTAGTGAGCTGAAATTCACCTTGGGCAGTGGCATGAATGGGTAATATTGAATCATAGAGATGTACAGACCCTTCGGTCGAACCCGTCCATGCCGACCAGATATCCCTACCCAATCTAGTCCCACCTGCCAGCACTCGGCCCATATCCCTCCAAACCCTTCCTATTCATATACCCATCCTGACGCCTTTTACATGTTGTAATCGTACGAGCATCCATCACTTCCTCTGGCAGCTCATTCCATACACGTACCACCCTCTGTTTGAAAACGTTGCCCCTTAGGTCTCTTTTTTATCTTTCTCCTCTCACCCTCAACCTATGCCCTCTATTTCTGGACTCCCCACCTCGTGATTTTATAAACCTCTATAAGGTCACCCCTCAGCCTCCGCCGCTCCAGGGAAAACAGCCCCAGCCTATTCAACCTCTCCCTATAGCGCAAGTCCTCCAACCCTGGCAACATCCTTGTAAATCTTTTCTGAACATTTTCAAGTTTCACAACATCCTTCCAATCAGAGGGAGACCGGAATTGCATGCAATATTCCAACAGTGGCCTAACCAATGTCCTGTACAGCAGCAACATGACCTCCCAACTCATATACTCAATACTCTGATCAATAAAGGAAAGCATACCAAATGCCTTCTTCACTCTCCTATCTACCTGTGATTCCACTTTCAAGGAGCTATGAATCTGCAGTCCAAGGTCTATTTGTTTAGCAACACTGTCTTGGACCTTACCATTAAGTGTGTAAGTCCTGCTAAGATTTGTTTTCCCAAAATGCAGCACCACGCATTTATCTGAATTAAACTCCATCTGCCACTTCTCAGCCTATTGGCCCATCTGATCAAGATCCCATTATAATCTGAGGTAACCTTCTTCACTGTCCACTACACCTCCAATTTTAGTGTCTTCTGCAAACTTACCTCTTGTACTCCTTATGCTCACATCCAAATCATTTGTATAAATGACGAAAAGTTGTGGATCAAGCATCAATCCTTGTGGCAATCCACTGGTCACAGGCCTCCAGTCTGAAAAACAACCCTCCACCACTATCCTCTGCCTGCTACCTTTGAGCCAGTTCTGTATCCAAATGGCTATGTCTCCCTGTATTCCATGAGATCTAACCTTGCTAACCAGTCTAGTTTGACACTGACTTCCATTCAGTGCAATGGAGCTGAATTTCCAGCATACTCAATCCAATATTGTCTTTTTGGGTCCTTTGCCTGAGCTAAATTCCTGCCCAGGATCTTTTAACCTTGTCATTAGAAGTTCAGCAGAGTACGATGATGGCTGCACTAAATGAACACTTGCAACATGGAAAATACCCGATTTTCCTTCCAGATGTAGGTTGTGCCTGGAGAACATATCCTGAGTTATCAAATAGTCCGGTGGAGGAATCCTTGAGACAGGCCTATCATTGGTGACAGTGGCAAGATTGTTTTGAGGTGATGGAACATGCAACAGTAATGGTACTAGGCACGGTGTATGAAGGTAATATATGAACCCTGTGACAGGACTGATACTGAAGGGTAAAATGACTTTTGGAAGTTAGTTTTGGTAATCTGGAGTGAGACCCATAATGTTGCTGGTAGAAGCTAAAGGTTTAATTGACTAGCAGGCTGCTGCCTACAGATGTGCCAATTTATACCCTGTAGCACTTTGTTGTACCTGCTGGTCAATATTCATCTTCCTCTATCCTCACTTAGAGTCATAGAGGAGTACAGCACAGTAACAAACCCTTCAGTCCGAATCATGCATGATGGCCAGATAGCCTTAACGAACCTAGTCCCACTTTCCAGTACCTGGCCCATATCCCTCTAAACCCTTCCTCTTCATATACCCATCCAGATGCCTTTTCAATGTTGTAATTGTACCAGCCTCCACCACTTCTTCTGGCAGCTCATTCCATACATGCACCACCCTCTGTATGAAACATTGCCCCTTAGGACCCTTTTAAATCTTTCCCTTCTCACCTTAAGCCTATGCCCTCTAGTTTTGGACTCCCATACCCTGAGAAAAAGACCTTGGCTACTCACCTTATCCATGTCCCTTATGATTTTAGAAACCTCCATCTCCGACAATCCAGAGAAAACAGCCTCAGCCTATTCAGCCTCTCCCTCTAGGTTAAACCCTCCAGTCCCGGCAACATTCTTGTAAATCTTTTCTGCACCCTTTCAAGTTTAACAACATCCTTCCTATAGCAGGGAGAGTAGAACTGAACACAGTATTCCAGATGTAGCCTCACCAATGTCTTATCATGATTACTGTTTATAAGGCGCAATATTAATTCTGATGTTCAAAATGAGTGCTCTGGAGTATTTTGTTTTTTTAGCTTGTTTCTCTTGTGACTTAGTCAAAGTATCAGGAGACCTTTACAGAGCAAACTCAGCTGAAATAAAAGCAGATTTGGACTATGTATGGGCAAATCTCATCCAATGTATGAGTTAGGGATGATCTATTTGAACCGAATGTGACTTTTTAAGGTTCTTAAGACCAATATGGAGAAACTTCCTAAAAACAGTAATTGTATGCAGCAGGTTAATTCATTCTCAAGATCCCATCATGCAATCCCTCCAGCATTTGAGAAATATTTGTCATCTGTTAATCTGTTAATCAATTTCTCCCAATTCTATCCTCCAACTTATTTTCCATTTTCTCTTCCGTTGTTTCCTCAGAAACCATTATGCCTGTGAACTTGTCAATGTTCCAAGAATTTAATTTACATATTTTCATCCCCTTAACATTTTCACTGTATTGAAATAATGAGTAATTGCATATTCTCCCACTCTAGCATCTTGTTTATTCAAAACCAGGAATCTGCTAACTTCCTCAGTGCTCCTTTCTTGAGAAGAGAATAAAGAAGTTTACATGGCACATTTCACAATTTTCAAATGTCCCAAATCTCTTCAATGAAGAAGTGTTTTGGAACGCATTCATTGTGGTAAACTCTGGAGACCATGTCTTAATCTTTGTTTCTCAGTATTAAAATCAAATGCATCTCTTGTCCCATTAATTCAAGAAAAATCGTGCCAGGAGACCTGATTCTAAATATATCCATTGCTAATCTCAATTACTTGATCCAATACACACTTCTGTTCAAGATACACTGTATTACAAAGAAAATAGCAGCAGAAACTTAGTGATGTGAGGCAGAAAAAAATGATTTTTGTGGTCAGTATTCTAAAATCAACTGGATGTCTACAAGAACACTTTACATGTGGAAATTTGCACAACCAATGTTCCACTAACAGCATTGGGATAGGTAACCAATCAAATGCTGTTATTGGTGTTCACTGAGAGGCAGGTGTTGACAGAACTCCTTACCTTTTGAATGAATACTTCAGGACCTTTTATATTTGCCTACACAAATTTAGTATAATTGGATATATAGCAAATAATGTTATTGAAACTGAACTCACAACAACTGACTAGAGAGAAGCATGCAATGGATCAGGAATAAGATGTTTTATGAGAGAGTAACGTATATTTAAAATTACGTGTTACCTTGCTGAAGAGAGTGAGAGACTCTTATTGTAGAATAAGGGCAAACTAATGTCCTGAAATGAGCATTAATGGTAGCCGATGTTGTGCACCAGGCCAGACCCCTTCAAATCATTTCAAGAAAGTGACCCAGACCCTAGCTTTTCTAGTTGTTTTAAGTGGTAGTGACATAGATGTTGCAGGAGTGATGCAGCTTGTCAACCCACTTAGTTTGAAACAAAACAATTTATTTACAAGATTACCGAATGAAATTCAAACAAAAGAGAACAGTAACCTATTCGAAAACCCAACAGATCATCCCAACTAAGTGATACTGTTCCAAATACTTGCAACAATCTCCATAAACACCCCTTGGCACAAAAGGTAAAATCAAACACATGGACTTACAGGAGAGAAGTCAGAAAGAGAGAACAAGACTAGACCTGCTTCTTTGGGTCCATCAGCTTCCAAAGCTGCCTGACTGCTTTCAGTAAATAGCCAAACTGCCAAAAACCAGAGAAAAGCTGAGCTGGGAGAACTGGCCACGCCCCATACATTGTATAGGTGTTTTCTTTTCAACTCGAAAGCTGTTTTTCCTGAGGCAGCATCTGTTAGCTATAATCAAACTGGCCCTAAAACCCTTCAACTTAGACCTTTCAGAGTCTGTGTCTTTCACGACATCTTTGCAAAAAACCAAGGCCAACATAACCTGGTTAAAGGAGCTGCTTCGTCACACCTAATAAAGAAAAAAACAGCCTCACAGTGTGGTTGGCCTGAGAAATGAGAACTGATACAGTGCACTCATAAAGCACATCTAAAACAAGAGCCAGCTTCAAGTAAGGACCCCAGCTTAACATCACATCCAGGCAGCATGATAGCTCAGTGGTTAGTGAAATAAATCCACTGAGGCCAGTATCCTGTTACCAAGTCACCCTTTATTTACACATGCATAGTACTTAACACTCGTCCAGCTCCCTCAGAGCCAGTTCCCCCAGAGTGAATAGAATCTCTGACAGTCCTGTTTATATCTGTCAGCTGGAGCTCCCAATTTGGGGCTGTTAATCTGGTCCAATCAGGGAACTAACATTCTAAGAGCTCCACCTGCCTGACCTCATGACAATCACTACAGTTAGCACTGCTACCTCACAGCACCTGGGACAGGGGTACAATTCCACCCTTGGGTGACTGTGTGGAGTTTGCACATTCACCCCATGTCTGTGTGTATTTCCTATAGATGCTCTGGTCACCCTCCTACAGTCAAAAGATGTGCAGGTTAAGGTGGATTGACCACGCTAAATTGTCTATAAGGTCTAGGGATATGCAGGTTAGATGGATTAGCCTGGTTAAATGCAGGAATGGGGATGCTGAGTCTGGATGGGATGCTCTTTGGAGGTTCAATGCAGATTTGATGGGCTGAATGGTCCTTTCCCCATTCTATGATGATGCAGCTCTTCCAATAATGACACATTGGAGATTATAGTATTTGCTTAAGCCTCTGGAATGGGGTTTGAGTCTGTAACTTCCGAATCAGAATGTTATCTACTGTGCCAATACTGTCGCTGTATAGCCAACGCACTTTGAAATGACAAGTTTGATGCCACCTATTAATTCTTTCTGATATACTTCCATCACTTTAACTTTGTACCACCTCGCCGATGACCTATTCTGTGAGCTTTCACCTTAGTTTCTCAATAGCAGAATGAGAGTGGCCCGTTCATGGTCTGGTTCATGAATGAAGCCACTAGTTAGCTCTCTGGGAGAGCCGCATCAGAAATTTGTCCGACCATGTGCTCATCCCATCAGCCACAAGAGACATTCCTCTACAAAAATAGTGAGCATTTATATTGTGTTTGTACTAAAATGATGTCAGGGTCTGATGATATTGACTAAGAAGCTGAAATTATGCAGAACAGAAATTATTTGAAAAGAATTCCCACTTAAGCTGGAGGTTACGGGCAACATTATATGTGAGCAAGAAATTGGGGAAGGTTTTGGTAAAAAATAGATCTTCCAGTTAAAGGGAAGAAGAATTGACTTTTGGCGTGTCATCAATATTTTACACTATTTTGCATTGTGCGAAAAGAATTCCCAAGTTTTTAAAACAATCTCTGAACTGTGGCCTGAGTATTTGGTCACACTGATATGGAGTTGTCAGTCCTGGATAACAGTGCTGCTTTGTATTGGTGTCTGGTCAGACAAAGAGTCATGGCACTTTACATCTGAATGGTGTGGGGTACTGTTAACATCAGTCAACAGTTTTATATGATGCTTTTAAGCAAAACTAATGTCATCTACAAAATACCTTGCAAGAACTGTAACAAACACTACATTGGACAAACAGGCAGAAGACTAGCTACCTGGATACATGAACATCAACTAGCCACAAAATGACATGACTCACTCTTACCAGTATCCTTTCATATGGATGAGGAAGAACACCACTTTGACTGGGACAACACATCCATCCTAGGTCAAGTCAAACAGAGACACGCATGAGAATTTCTAGAAGCTTGACGTTCCAACTGGAACTCTATCAACAAACACATTGACTTGGATCCCATTTACCACCCCCTGAGAAAAAGAACAGGAAATGACATCATCATAGGAAAAAATGTCACCATAGGAAATGACATCACCAACCCAAGAAAATTCAAACATATAAATAGAAAGCGGGCTATACCACCAATGCTTCATTCAGAGGCTCACTGAAGATGTTACCTAGCATGGTACAAAACATCTGAAAATGAACCTTCCAGCTCAGCGAGCAAACCTACGTTCAGTCCCTTTAAGTAGCCCTACATCCCAGGGTGCCATCACAGAGATGTTGGCAGTATACAGAGGAATCTTGATTATCCAGCATTCGAATACCTGAATATCAGATTATCCGGCAAGATCTAATGGTCCCAATGCTTGGCTAAATTATGTTACCTGGCATTCAATTATCCAGAATTCGATTAACCGAATGAAATACTCTCCGTCCGTGTCCTTCGGATAATTGACGTTCCTCTGTATGAAGTTGAAAGGCTGCTGAGTTAACCAGGAGCCTTTCAACTACTGGTTAACTGAGCAGCCTTTCAACTGGACTTCACCAGTTTCCTCATTTCCCCTCACCCCAACTTACTCCAATTCCAACCTGCCAGCTCAGCACCATCCTCATGACCTGTCCTTCCTGACAATTTTCCTTCCCACCTATCCGCTCCACCCTCCTCTCTGACATATCACCTTCATCCCCACCTCCATCCACCTATTGCACTCCCAGCTACCTTCTCCCCAGCCCTAACCCCCTCCCATTTATCTCTCCACCCCGGAGGCTCCCTGCCTCATTCCTGATGAAGGGCTTTTGCCTGAAATGTTGATTTTCCTGCTCCTCGGATGCTGCCTGACCTGCTATGCTTTTCCAGAACCACTCTAATCTTGATGCTGAGTTAATAGCTAGCTCGCTAGCTCGAGTGAATTCAAATCCTCAAAGGTCACAATCAATATTTTCACAGCCCAATACTGTGGACAGCTCTTATTTCCACAATATAGGGTGAGTGTATGAGGTAAAAAGGCAGTGAATAAAATTAACAGCACCTTTGGTGGACTGGATGTCACAAAGTACTGAGACAGTGTGACTGGGAGAAACTGAAGAACCAACATTACATCTACCTCCCCATCCCTTTTAAAAAAAAACAAATTGCAGCCCATTGTCTTTATTTAGCTCCTTTATAATATAGCCCAGAGCTCTTCATTGTAGTGTAAAAGATATACATTGACATAGCATATATAAGTTGATAGTAGGATCATTTTAATGGAATTCCTACACTTGGAAACAAGCCATTCTGCCTATTGAGTCCACATCAACCCTCTGAAGAGCATCCAACCCATAACCACTCCCCTAATCCCTCATTTCCCATGGTTAATCCACCCAGCCTGCACACTATTGGGCAATTTAGCTTGGCCGATCCACCCAACCAGCACATCTTTGGACTATGGCAGGAAAACAGAGCACCCAGAGCAAACCCACACAGACATGGGGAGAACATGCAAACTCCACACAGACTGAGGCTTGAGGCTGAGATTGAACCTGGGTCCCTGGTGCTGTGAGGCAGCAGTGCTAACCACTGAGCCACCATGCCACTTTACTGTGACTTGGTCAGAGTTGAATTTTGAGGAACATTCAGAAGAAGAAAAAAGAACTGGTGAGACTTAAAGATGGTTTTCCTGAGCTCCGAGCCCATGTGACAACTGAAGGCATGGCTACCATTGAAGGATGGAGAAGAAGCAAGAATTGAAGGAACACAGAGTTCTGTAATATAGAATTCCTACAGTGTGGAACAGGCCAATTGGCCCAACATGTCCACACCGACCCTCCGAAGAATATCCCACCCAGACCCATTCCCCTACCTATTACTTTATATTTCACGTAATCTACACACCCCTGAATGCTATGGACAATTTAGCCTGGCCAATTCACCTAACCTGCACGTCATTGGATTGTGGGAGGAAGCCCAAGCACCCAAAAGGAACTCACATAGATACGGGAAGAATGTGCAAACTCCACACAGACAGTCACCCAAGGCTGTGAGGCAGCAGTGTTAACCACTGAGCCACCGGGAGCTCTGAGAGCATTATCGAAAGTTACAGAGATAGACGGGCATGAAAGAATTTCAAGGGAAGGGTGAACATTTGATAAGTGGCGTGCTAATGGATCAGGAACCAATGCAGCATTGAGGCTGTTTTCCAGTAAGAGTTACGAGAAATGGTTTGTTAAGCTACGGCATTCACCCTCAAGTACATTCTCCCCATGTTTGTGTACATTTGCAACCACATTACAAAGATGCCACAGATTAAGTGGATTGCCCATGGTAAATGTGGTGCATTGAGTGGGTTGCTGAGGCCTTAAGGTTAAAGAAATGTAATGGAATAGAAAACAAAACTGATCTTGGGAAAATAACATAAACTTGTATCATTGGAATGGATTCAAGTTTATGCGTATTAAAAACCAGGAAATTTTTTTATACAGAGGATACTCATCGAGAAGAATGAGTTGTATGAATTGCTGCAGTCAGAATATGTGACTCATTTAAGAAGCAGTGAGGGACTGTAAACAACAGATTGCGATTGTAAAGGCATTTCTCCATCTGAACTTAGGTCAGAAGTATTCAGCATCCGAATCTTGGCTCTCTCCCTCAACCAAGAGAGCTGTGGTCAAAGTGAAAGCTGGATTAGACTCAACACCGACCCACAATGAATCTGTGGCCCTCCCTCCATGGTCTGCCTCAGCTCCTGGCGAAAAAGCAAAAAGAAATCAACTGTGCCACTTTAGCAGAACTGAGACTCATTTCAGGAGTGAAGCTCATTTCTCATTGTTGGTCTTCCTATTTCCCTCAATAAGTTATCTCGCTTCAATGAAATCAGAAGTATGTGGGTGCACCTATCAGGAAAGAATTTATAGGCTGGTTTCTTGTCTCCTGAAGAATGAAAGCTGAGTGGTGACCCAATGTAGATATTCAAAATAATGGTAGGTTTAGACGGATTAAATGTGGATGCAGTGCTTCCTGTTATGGGAAAGATCTTAACTAGACACTATCAATAAAAGATAGTTACCATGAAATCCAATTGGAAATTCAAAAGGGATGAGAATGTGGAACTCAGTACCAGTGAAAGTGGTTGACATGAATGGGCTAGATGGTTTTAAGGGGAAGATAGACAAGTGTATGAGGGAGAAGGGAAGAAAGCATTATGGTTTAAAATTTGGGTGGCCCAGTAGGCACTATTGCCTCACAGCACCAGGGACCTGGGTTCGATTCCAGCCTTGGGTGACTGTCTGTGTGGAGTTTGTACATTCTCCCTGTGTCTGAGTGTTTTTCCATCCACATTACAAAGATGTGCAGGTTAGGTGGATTGGCCATGGTTAATATGGGATTACAGGGATGGGTGTTGGGCTAAGTGGGATGCCCTTTGGAGGATTGGTGCAGACTCAATGAGCTCAATGGCCTCTAACTGCACTTTGGGGATTCTATGGAACTAGTTGGAAGAGACTGAAATGGAGTATGCACACCTGCATGTGCTGAAAGACCTTTCTTCATGCTGTATATTCCGTGCAATGAAACCTTACTCACACTATTGCACTGCCTCAGTGGAGTGGCAGCTTAGATTTTCATCTCAAGTGCCTAGTTTGGGGCTCAAGCCTACAACTTTCTGACTTGAAGTAAAAAAAAACAACACACTGACTCACCACTGAAATCTGAAAAACCTTACTGCTTGAAGCTCTGAAGAACGAATGATTAAAGGAGCTGATAACATTTTTAACTAAGTACCAGTGGTGAGAGCATCTCTGTGAAGGAGTACTCTCTTATGATTGATAGAGTTGCATTTTGTTACAACACTCCTACCGTTTGATAATCTAACAGTTTACTATTATGGTCCACACATGAAGAATGATCTACCAGGATGAAACATTAGAGAAATTCTATTGTCTATGAATATCCCTTGAAGCACCTTATAAGTAAAGTGGGGGTATGGGGAGGGAGAATATGAGAACAAGTGTACCTAATAAACTATATTTGCCTTCATGCAATTTTCAATGAGTGCACAATTTGTCCTTTGAGACTCATTACCAACCTGCTAGCAATCAAATTTATAATATTAACTGGAAATAAAGAATGGTAAACATTCATGATGTGCTTGGATGCAAAACAAGTATCCAGACAGGTCAGGGTACTATAGATTCTGACTGCCTGGAATCCCAAACTATGAATTTCTCCGTCCAGAAAAAACAGTCAGATTTTGATTGATGAGGACTCGTTACACAAAGTAACTAGTTCTGAACAGACTGCAGTCAATGAGGATCTGAAGTTTAACCCCATGTTTTTAAAATTTCTTTCTCCAGATTAGATCACAGAATCCCTACAGTGTGGAAACAGGCCCTTTGGCCCAACAAGTCCATCCTGACCCTCTGAAGAGTACCCCACCCAGACCCATTCCCCCGCCATTATGCTCTGCATTTACCCCTAACTAACACATCCCTGAACGCTATGGGCAATTTAGTATTGCCAATTCACTTGACCTGTACATCTTTGGACTGTGGGAGGAAACTGGAACACCCAGAGGAAACCCGCAATGACACGGGGAGAACGTGCAAACTCCACACAGACAGTTGCCCGAAGCTGGAATCAAACCTGGGTCCCTGGTACTGTGAGGCAGCAGTGCTAACCGCTGAGTCACCATACCGGAATCCCAGAACATAGAACATAGAAAAATACAGCGCAGTACAGGCCATTTGGCCCTCGATGTTGCGCCGATCCAAGCCCACCTAACCTACACTAGCCCACTATCCTCCATATGCCTATCTAATGCCCGTTTAAATGCCCATAAAGAGGGAGAGTCTACCACTGCTACTGGCAGGGCATTTCATGAACTCATGACTCGCTGAGTAAAGAAAATGTCCAACACTTGCTGCACTCTGGTCCAATGTGCACTGGCGGCCCATTAGCTCCTTTTTCCTCTCCATGCTCATCCCTTACTTGTGAGTTTATATCGGGAATGTCAGTAGGGCTATTCGACAGTGGATAGCATCATAGGCATGCATGGTGTCATTTCCATGTTTTGAGTCAGCACTGTCCAGCTGGATAGGGTTGGATGGGGTGTTGGCAGAGGGCACTCCGCAGATAGCCTGGTGAAAGTTCCCCTCCTTGAAGACCCAGGGCCAATTAGAACAGGAATTGAAATCAACTAACTTTGCAGAGGTTATATTGTCAGTACAAGTCTGTGCAATGTCAACCACATGCATTTGTTAAGTCAAAATAGATCTATCACATTCACTGCCATTTTATTGCTTTGATTTGGTAGTCTTACTGAGGCAAAATTTAAGCACTGCATTTGCAACACATTAGCTCTGTTGTTGAGGTTGTAGGTTAGAGTCATAGAGTCATAGAGATATACAGCACTGAAACAGACCTTTCGGTCCGACTTGTCCATGCTGACCAGATATCCTAAATAAATCTAGTTCCATTTGCTAGCATTTGGCCCATATACGTCTAAACCCTTCTTATTCATCTAGATGGCTTTTAAAAGCTCCACCACTTCTTCTGGCAACTCATTCAATACATGCACCATCCCCTGCATGAAAAGTTGCCCCCCAGGTCCCTTTTAAATCTTTTCCTTCTCACCTTAAACCTATGCCCTCTAGTTTTGGACTCCTCCACCCCAGGGAAAAGACTTTCCCTATCTACCCGATCCGCGTCCCTCAATTTTTTATAAACCTCTATAAGGTCATCCCTTAGCCTCCGACGCTCCGGACAAAAATAGCCCAAGAATATTCAGACTCTCCCTATAGCTCAAACCCTCCAACCCTGGCAACATTCTTGTAAATCCACTTAGCTGCTCCCCTGCTGTGAACTCCCAAGTTTCTCCAAGGTCAGCCGTGATTTTCTATGTATGTTTATTTTTCTTACAATGAACTCCGATGTCTGGAGATGCTTGAAACCAGACAGCAAAGGCAGCAGCTATGCAGGTTTCTTTCTCTTTTTGAACCACCCCCATCTGGTCACTGCCTTTTGTCTCTCTTCCTCCTTTTTAAAGTTCCGCTGTTTTGATTTTTTTCCCCTGAAGTCCCAAAACGATGCAACAGCTTATAAAAAGTAATTACTGCTCCTAGAATTCGAGGAAATCAGCTCCAACAGTGAAAATACCTCAAAAAAGAATCAGCTCTTACAGCCACAATTTTTTCCCATCCTCCATCTTGGATTACCCAGAATGCACCAGGGCATTTCTCTTGCCCCCAGCATCAGAAGGTTGTGGGTATAGCCCCATCCAAGAATTTGAATACACAGGTCCGCAGTCTGAACAACCAGTGTTTGGAATAATTTCTGTTCAAAAACAGCACACAGTAATTCACACCAGCATTGATTAACTTCATGAAATCCTGAAGTTCAAAGTTTGTGCGAAGATTTGTAGCTCGGGTACTCGTTGTTGTGGTTCTGTTCGCCGAGCTGGAAGTTTTTGTTGCAAACGTTTCGTCCCCTGGCTAGGCGACATCATCAGTGCTTGGGAGCCTCCTGCGAAGTGCTTCTTTGATGTTTCCTCCGGTGTTTATAGTGGTCTATCCCTGCCGCTTCCGGTTGTCAGTTTCAGCTGTCCGCTGTAGTGGTTGATATATTGGGTCCAGGTCGATGTGTTTGTTGACATCCACAAACTCCATCAACAAACACATCGACCTGGACCCAATATACCAACCACTACAGCGGACAGCTGAAACTGACAACCGGAAGCGGCAGGGACAGACCACTATAAACATCGGAGGAAACATCAAAGAAGCGCTTCGCAGGAGGCTCCCAAGCACTGATGATGTCGCCTAGCCAGGGGACGAAACATTTGCAACAAAAACTTCCAGCTCGGCGAACAGAACCACAACAAATCCTGAAGTGGCAGTTTGTCAATCAATACAGTACCAGAGGCTGCGCTAGGACCACTGTCGATGAACTAACAATCATTGAAATAAATTGTTGTGGTGAGAACTTTTCTGTCCTGTCTCACATCCCTGTTAGAAGACCGATTGGAGGGTTACGTTGTGGCGATAAGAGTGATATCAAAACCAGAAATTGTAGGAGAAACTCAGCAACTCAGGCAACATATGTAGAGAGAAAGCAGGGCTAACATTATGGGTCCATAAGACCATAAGACATAGGAGCAAAAATTAGGCCATTCAGCCCATTCAATCATGGCTGATAAGTTTCTCAACTCCATTCTCCTCCCTTCTACCCGTAACCCTTGATCTCCTTGACAATCAAGAACCTATCTCTCTCCATCTTAAATATATTCAATGACCTGGCCTCCACAGCCTTCTGTTGGAATGAATTCCATAGATTCGCCAATCTCTGGCTGAAGACGATTCTTTTCATCTCAATGCTAAAATGTCTTCCCTTTACTCCAAGGCTATGCCCTTGGGTCCTAGTCTCTTCTACAAGTCGAACTCTGAACTCTGGAGAAGAACATAAGAACCGTGCCAGGAGTAGCCGTCTGATCCTTTGAGCCTGCTCCGCCATTCAAAAAGATCATGGCTGATCTTTTCATGGCCTCAACTCCACTTACCATGACCCTTAATTCCTTTACTGTTCAAAAAAATATCTATCTTAGCTTTAAAAGCATTCAGTGAGGAAGCCTCAACTACTTCACTGGGCAGGGAATTCCACAGATTCACACCTCTGTGGGTAAAGAAGTTCCTTCTCAATTTGGTCCTAAATCTGCTCCCCTTAATTTTAAGGGTTACTCGACCTGTAATGTTAGCTCTGCCCTCACTCCACAGATGCTGCCAGACCTGCTGAGCTCTCTATCAATTTCTGATTTTGTTTCGGGTTACCAGCATCCTCAGTTCTTTGGTTTCTTTGATCGGCCTGATAAATGTTCACAAACCAACAGATCAGGCCTTGATCTTCATTGTGCCAATATTCGGATTAACTGCTAGGTTTGAAGGGAACTAAATTATTTACATTGTAATTTTCTGGAAAACATTTTCCATGATATTTCGGCTTTGAGGACAGGATTTTTCCAAGAATGGGGTTTCCTGCACTGTCAATAGTGAAGAGAGGGAGGACTACATCCCTTGCTATTCCATGGCCATGTAAGAGGTTAGACTTACAGCTTTCACTTGAGCAGGAGCTGTTGACCATTCTGATTACAAGCTACGTCTGGACGCAGGGTAAGGGTAAGTCAGAGTCTTTCAGAGGGGAGGGAAGGCCTGGAGAGATGAGGGTTAAGGGTCATTGTTTGTAGAGCATCAAAAGTAAAGGACAGATGTTTGGGAACAATGGTCAATAACGGAGAAGTACCCCTCTCCCACCCAAGACTCAAGCAACATAGCTTACTTGCCTTCTGCCTTGTGTTTGACCCTTTCCCCTGGTGAGGCTAGACCAGGGAGCAGCCCATTTGTGGCCATAAATTACTCTCTGTAAAATTCTGTACAGTTTGAGGTAACTAGGATATTGATAGGATGGCCAATCCTCGGATTTAGTACACCACACTGACTGAAAACTAGCATCATTGCTCACGTTTGGTCCAACCTTTATTTGTTTCAAATAAAATGTTTGAAAAAGTGATTTGATGTCAAGGTTTTCCATCTGCTGGTTGGTTGGTTGTGAGAATTCCTTCATGTGGTTGGCTACCTAGAGTCATCGAGACATACAGCACAGAAACAGACCCTTCGGTTCTACCTGTCCATGCTGAACATAATCCCAAACCAAACTAAATTAGTCCCACCTGCCTAATCCTGGCCCCTGTCCATCCAAACCTTTCCTTTTCATGCACTAATCCAAATATCTTTTAAATGTCGTGATTGTACCCACATCCACCACTTCCTCAGGAAGTTCACTCTACACGCGAACCACCCGCTGTGTGAAAAATTTGCCTGTTATGTCTTTTTAAAATCTCTCTCCTCTCCCCTTAAAAATGTGCCCCCTAGTCATGAAATTCGCCATCCTAAGGAAAAGACAACTCCCATTAACTCTATTTATATCCCTCATTATTTTATAAACTTCTATCAGGTCGCCTTTCAACCTCCTATGCTCCAGTGAAAAAAGTGCCAGCCTACCCAGCCTTTCTTTATAACTCAACCCTTCCATACCTGGCAACATCCTGGTAAATCTCTTATTGGTGAGACCACACCCTTATTTGAGGAAAGAGGAGGTTCACTAGATTGATCCCAGAGGTGAGGGGTTTGTCATACAAAGAGAGATTGAAGAGTTTAGGCCTATACTCTCTGGAATTTAGAAGAATGAGGGGAGATCAAATTGAGGTATTCGAGATGATAAAAGGAATAAACGTGGAGCAGATGCTTCCTTTGTTGGGGCATTCTGGGATGAGAGGTCATAGTCTTAGGGTCAGGGGCAGCAAATTCAAACCAGAGTTGGGGAGAAACTACTTCTCCCAAAGGGCTGTGGAATCTGTGGGATTTACAACCGCAAAGTGCAGTGGATGCTGGGACAGTGAGTAAATTTCAGGAGGAGTTAGACAGATTTTTAGATGGTAATGGGTTGAAGGGTTATTGGAGAAGGCAGGTAAACGGAGGTGAGGAGCATGTCAGCCATGATCGAATGGCAGAGCAGACTCAATGAGCTGAAATGGCCTTATTTTGCTCCTATATCTTATGAACTTAGGAACCCTATCCAGCTTGATAATATCCTTCCTATAACTGGGTGACCAGAACTGCACAAGCTACTGCAGAAGAGGTCTCACCAATGTCCTGTACAACCTCAACATGACTTCCCAACTCCTTGGACAGTTTGATGACACCTTTGTGAGTCCACTTTGCCAATTCCCATTCATGAACGTTGCAATTAATCATAAATAAGAAAAGTTCTCACCCACAAATACCATTGGATCTCCCAGTGAGAACTTCTTGGAGATTGACAGTGAACATCTTTGTTTCACTCTGATTACATAATAAGATTGTATGATGAAGGCCTCCAAACCCTCCGCTTCTTCTTCTCCCACTGACCCAACCAGTACCCTTGCACTGACACATTCATTCGTTTGGCTGAACTAGTCCTCACCCTCAACAACTTCTCCTTTGAATCCTCCCACTTCCTTCAGACCAAAGGGCAGCCATGGGCATTCACATAGATCTCAGCTATGCCTGCCTGTTCATCGGGCACATGGAACAGTCCATCCTCTGCAGTTACACCAGCACCATTTCAACCACTACACTGATGACTGTATTGACGCCACCTCATTCTCCCATGAGAAGGTTGAACAGTTTATCAACTTCATAAACACCTTCCACCCCGACCTCGAGCTCACCTGGACCATCTTAGACATGTTCCTCCCCTTCCTGGACCTCTCCATCTTCATTTCCGGCAACATGGACATCTACTTCACCGACTCCCACAGCTACCTGGACTACACCTCCTCCCAACCCTCCTCCTGTAAAAATGCTATCCCTTACTCCCAATTCCTTCACCCCTGCCGCATCTGCTCCCAGGAAGATCAGTTCCATTCCAGGACATTCCAGATGACCTCCTACTTCAAGAACAACAATTTCTCATCCCATGTGGTCAACAGTGCCCTATGGTGCATCTCCTCCACTTACCGCACCTCTGCCCTTGAACCCTACCCCTCCAATGGCAACAAGGATAGAACTGCCCCTCCCCCACCCCGGTCCTCACCTTCCACCCCACTAATCTCCGGATACAATGCATCATCCTCCGCCATTTCTGCCACCTACAGTCAGACCTTACCACCAGAGATATATTTCCCTCCCCATCCCTTTCAGCATTCTACAGAGACCATTCCCTCCATACGCCCCACCCCCAACAATCCACCTTCCACTCCTGGCGCTTCCCTACCAGTGCAAGAGGTTTAAAACCTGTGCCTACACCTTCTCCCTCATCTCCATCTAAGATCTCAAAGGATCCTTCCACATCCAGCAGAGACTTTCTTGCACATCCAAACAACTCATCTACTGTGCCTGTTTCTCTCAATGTGGTCTCCTCTACATTTGGGAGACAGGACACCAACTTGTGGTATGTTTCTGAGAACATCTCCAGGACACATGCACCAATCAACCCCTCTGCCCTGTGGCTGAACACTTCAACTCCTCCTCCCACTCTGCCAAGGACATATGAGTCCTGGGCCTCCTCCACCACCAAATTCAAGCCACCCGACACCTGGAGAAAGAATACCTAATCTTGGGACTCTCCAACCACATGGAATCAATGTCAATTTCACCAGTTTCCTCATCTTCCCTCCCCCACCTTATCCTGATCCAACCCTCCAACTTGGTATCTCCCTTTGAACTGTCTTACCTGTCTATCTTCCTTCCCACCCATCTGCTCCACCCTCCTCTCCTACCTATCACCTTCATCCCCACCATCATTTACCAATTGCCTTCCCACCTACCTTCCCCTCAGCCCCAAACACCAGCCATTTATCTCTCAACCCCCTTGCCCCTCGTCCCAAATGCCTTATGAACAGCTTATGCTTGAAACGCCAATTCTCCAGCTCCTCAGATGCTGCTTGACCTGCTGTGCCTTTCCAGCGCCACACTTTTGACTCTGAACTCCAGCATTTGCAGTCCTCACTTTCTCTTAAATCAAGATTGTAAATGAATCCAGTGGGGCAAGCATGCTGACAGACAGCATTGATATTGATAGCATTGCTATATTTCAGGGGATTCCTTGAACCAGATCCCTGTCTCACCCACTGTGTAGTTGTGGAAGATCCCATGGCATTATTCCAGAGAAGAGCAGTAGAGGTTTCCCAGATTCCTTGGTCAACGTTTATGACTTGACCAATGCCACTCAAAATCAATCATGTGGTCACATATCCCATTGGAGCTGAAAAATGTGTTGCTGGAAAAGCGCAGCAGGTCAGGCAGCATCCAAAGAGCCGGAGAATCAACGTTTTGGGCATAAGCCCTTCATCAGGAATGAGGAAGGTGTGCCAAGCAGGCTAAGATAAAAGGTAGGGAGGAGGGACTTGGGGAGGGGCGTTGGGAATGCGATAGGTGGAAGGAGGTTAAGGTGAGGGTGATAGGCCGGGACGGAGAGGTCGGGAAGAAGATTGCAGGTCAAGAAGGCGGTGCTGAGTCCGAGGGTTGGGATTGAGATAAGGTGGGGAGAGGGGAAATGAGGAAGCTGGAGAAATCTTCATTCATCCCTTGTGGTTGGAGGGTTCCTAGGCGGAAGATGAGGCGCTCTTCCTCCAGGCATCGTGTTGCCATGGCCTGGTGATGGAGGACGCCAAGGACCTGCACGCCCTTGGCGGAGTGGGAGGGGGAGTTGAAGTGTTGAGCCACGGGGCGGTTGGGTTGGTTGGTCCGGGTGTTCCAGAGGTTTTCTCTGAAACTTTCCGCAAGTAGGCAGCCTGTCTTCCAATGTAGAGGAGGCCACATCGGGTGCAGCGGATGCATAAGTGATATTGTGGAGGTGCAGGTGAATTTGTGGCGGATATGGAAGGATCCCTTGGGGCCTTGGAGGGAAGTGAGGGGGGAGGTGTGGGCGCAAGTTTTGCATTTATTGCAGTTGCAGGAGAAGGTGCCGGGAGTGGAGGTTGGGTTGGTGGGGGGTGTGGACCTGACAAGGGAGTCGCGGAGGGAGTGGTCTTTCCGGAACGCTGATAGGGGAGGGGAGGGAAATATATCCCTGGTGGTGGGGTCTGTTTGGAGGTGGTGGAAATGACGAAGGATGATACGGTGATCTGGAGGTTGGTGGGGTGGTAGGTGAGGACCAGTGGGGTTCTGTCCTGGTGGCGATTGGAGGGGCGGGGTTCAAGGGCGGAGGAGCGGGAAGTGGAGGAGATGCGGTGGAGAGCATCGTCAACCACGTTTGAGGGGAAATTGCAATCTTTGAAGAAGGAGGCCATCTGGGTTGTTCAGTATTGGAATTGGTCCTCCTGGGAGCAGATGCGGCGGAGTCAAAGGAATTGGGAATATGGGATGACATTTTTACAGTGGGCAGGATGGGAGGAGGTGTAATCTGGGTAGCTGTGGGAGTTGGTCAGTTTATAGTAAATGTCCGTGTTGAGTCGGTCGCCTGAGATAGAAATGGAGAGATCTAGGAAGGGGAGGGAGGAGTCTGAGATGGTCCTGGTAAATTTGAGGTCGGGGTGGAAGATGTTAGTAAAGTGGATGAACTGTTCAACCTCCTCTTGGGAGCACGAGGTAGCGCCAATACAGTCATCGATGTAGCGGAGGAAAAGGTGGGGGTGGTGCCAATGTAGCTACGGAAGATGGACTGTTCCACATATCCGACAAAGAGGCAGGCATAGCTGGGGCCCATGTGGGTGCCCATGGCTACTCGTTTGGTTTGGAGGAAATGGTAGGATTGGAAAGAGAAGTTGTTCAGAGTGAGGACCAGTTCAATCAGTCGAAGGAGGGTGTCAGTGGAATGGTACTGGTTGGGTCGGCGGGAAAGGAAGAAGCGGAGGGCTTTGAGGCTTTCGTGATGGGGGATGGAGGTGTATCCCATTGGTGTTTGTGGGACCTTGCTGCTGTACTTGCATAACACATTAGCAATGCTGTAGGACATCTTGAAGAGGCAAAAGGTGCTATATAAATCTACAGTCTTTCTGACAAACAAGATATCCACTTTTCTCAGGTGTAGCACATGTGTCGCCTATATAATTACGGAATTGTTTTCACACGCACTATATAAATAGCTCACTTGGAAAATGAATGCAGTGTGTTGCCAAAAGCCACAGAAAATGAATCACCTCTAATTTTAGTCTGTTGCCAAAGCATAAGACCATAAGACATAGGAGTGGAAGTAAGGCCATTTGGCCCATCGAGTCCACTCCGCCATTCAATCATGGCTGATGAGCATTTCAACTCCACTTACCTGCATTCTCCCCGTAGCCCTTAATTCCTTGTGACATCAAGAATTTATCAATCTCTGCCTTGAAGACATTTAGCGTCCTGGCCTCCACTGCACTCTGCAGCAATAAATTCCACAGTCCCACCACTCTCTGGCTGAAGAAATGTCTCCGCATTTCTGTTCTGAATTTACCCCCTCTAATTCTAAGGCTGTGTCCACGGGTCCCAGTCTCTCTAAGGCTGTGTCCACGGGCCCTAGTCTCAGAAAGATAAATAAGTAGTCCATGTTCCTTTTGCAATGCCCATTAGTTACTGCAGGATGCCTCTATCTCACAAATTGCGCATAGTTTAACATTCACAGGGTGAACGAGTTCATTCAGGACTGTGCCAACAGCACCCCTAGTTTGCAAACCAGTGGGAGTTAGTGTAGCCTCATCAGCCTGACTTGACCTTGTACCACTTTAAACCAGATGATTCTGATCTGCAAAGATGCTTTTCCAAAATATTCAATGGGAGCTACCAGAGAAAAATAAAGAGGGAAAAGCTTTTGTATTAATTCTTGTAACTAATTGCTTTTGAGAAAGAGATCCGTGCAGTTTCTCTGCCTCATTTGTGTTTATGTTGGAGTTTGCCTTCCTCCTCCACTCTGGATGGTGTTTGTTTCAACTGACATACAGTTCATGGGACTGCACTCTTTCGTAGCCAGTCTGAGTAGTTACTCTTCATTAGCATCTTGTGTGTCATCAGGCTGCTTGACTGTTGGATGGTTCACAGCAAAATGCAAACCTATTCTTTCCAGCAGGGCACATTGAGTAGTAATCAGAAAAGGCTAAGTGGGACTCCTTTGTTAGCTCCTGTCTAATCCAGAACGATTGATTACAATTGATTACATTTTAATTGGAATGCACTCACTGATGTCCTCACATATGTCTCTTTGACCAGCGTACCAACAGGGAACCCAGTCTAAAGATGTAAATATATCACGCCTTTCCGAAAATCTCAATGCTCCAAAGCACGCTACACTGCGTTAAGTTTTTTTGATGTGTAGACACTGTTCTTATTGTTGTGATATTATGTTGAGAGAGAGCCACCAATGCACAAGTAACCAGGCTGTGACTGGTAGCCATTGCATCATCTAGCTTTCAGCATGCAGTGTGAGGGAATGTAACTGTGTTCACTGCTAATTGCGCAATATTCAACAGCATTTGTGACTCCTCAGGTACTCAAGCATCAATGTGCTAATGCAAAAAGACCTAGTCAATATCCAGGCATAGGATGATAAGTAATATTCACACTACACAAATGGCAGGCAATGATCATCTCCAAGATAGAATATAACCATTAATTCTTGATATTAAATGACATTACCATCACTGAACCTCCCACTATCAACATTCTGGAGGCTATCATTGACCGGAAACTCAATTGGACCAACCATATAAATATAGTGGCTATAACAGCGGGTCAAGGGCTAGGAATCCAGCAGTGAGTAGCTCACCTTCTGATGCAAAGTCTGTCCACAATCTACAAAGCCAAGAATTTTGATGGAATATCCCTCCCCTTCGTGGATGGGTGTAGTCCAACAACACTCAAGACACCATTAACACCGTTCAGGATAAAGAAGCTCACTTGATTGGCACCACATTCAGAAACATTGTTTTTCTGCACCACCAATGCTCAGTAGCAGCAGTGTGTACCATCTACAATTTGCACAGAATATTGACCCACGCTCTGCACAGCTCCAACATTACTCCCTTTTTCTCATATTGTCTGTCATGACTATTTCCATATGCCTCCTTAACCTATTCACCTGTTCTGCTGACTTCAGAGATCTGTGAATAATTACCCTAAGATCCCTCTGTTCCCTTAAGCCGCCTACTTTCTTGCCATTCATTAAATACTCCCTCATCTTGTTTCCTTCTTTCAAAGTGTATCACCTCACACTTATCGGGGTTAAATGCCATCTACCACTGGTTTGCCCATCTGACCAACCCATCTATATCTCCCTGTAACCTACAACCATCCTCTTCGCTAGTAACTACTCTACCAATCTTGATGTCAACTGCAAATTTGCTTAACAATCCCCCCACATTTTCACCTATGTTATTTATATATATATAAAAAAAATAAAGGTCCCAATACTAATCCTTGTGGTGCAACTTGCCGGACACCAGCCTCCAGTTCTCAAACAGCCTTCTATCATTACCCTTTGCATCCTATTACTAAGTCAGTTTCTGATCCATCTCGCCAAGTTTCTCGCAATTCCATGTGCTTTAACTTTCTCAATCAGTCTCCCATGTGGGACCTTATCAAGAACTTCGCCAAAATCCATTTAAACAACATCAACTCAACTTACCCCATCCATGCACTTGAACACATTTTCAAAAAAATTCTAACAAATTTGTTAGGTATGCCCTCTCTCTGACAAAGCCATGCTGACTACCCCTAATTAACCCAAGCCTTGGCACGGTGGCTCAGTGGTTAGCGCTGCTGCCTCACAGCACCAGCGACCCGATTTTGACCGGGTTGCACATTCTCCACATGTCTGCGTGGGTTTCCTCCCACAGTCCAAAGATGTATAGGTTAGGTGATTGACCATGCTAAAATTGTCCATAGTGTTCAGGGATGTGTAGGTTAGGTGCATTAGTCAGGGGCAAATATAGGATAGAGAATGGGTCCAGGGTTGGGTGGGTGGGGGTTACTTTTCAGAGGGCCGGTGTGGACCTATTGGGCTGAATGGCCTGTTTCCACACTGTGGGGCTTCTAAGTCCTGGTATTATTCTGTTGACTCTGCCCTTGACTCACTCTATACTCTGAAATGTGTTATAAATGTTCCAATTAGGCTTGGTCAAACAACAAATACCAGCATTTAAATGGGACATTTAATATAATCAAACATGCCAAAGCACTTCAGAGGAGCAGTATCAAATTTTAAAAAAATCTAATACTGGGCCGCAAATAGAAATGAACAAAAGCTTGGTTGAAGAGGTAGGTTTTAAGTAACATCTTAGAGTCAGAGATGTGGAGAGGTTAAGAGAGGAAACTGTAGGAGTTTAGACCATAGGCAGTAGGATGCAGGGCCACTAGAAATGAATATAATTAGGATCTGGAATGCTCAAGAGATCAAAAAGAGAACACCCCCGAGATCTTGTGCTGATGGAGGAGGTTAGAGAGAGAGGGAGGGATACTGGTTATAGAAAGAAGCCAAAGTAAAGCCCAGGGGCAATGCATGAATGGGCTGTGGTGCGGGTTAGGTCACAGGGAACCAGAACTTGGGTGCTCCCAAGTTTACAAAATGGGAGAACAGCCTGGGATGCAGTGGACCATTCACATCGAGAGGTAACAAAGGCATGTTCAATTGTTTCAGCAGCAGTTGAATTTTAATCCTTCAAAAATAGAACATTATTTTCAACTACGAAAACAGGAGAGAAGGAAACATGAAATTGCACTGAGAGCTACCTTCTGGAGCATTTAGCCCATTGAGTCCAATCAGCTGATGTTGAAGGCTTCAAAGTTTTCTTCAAAGTACTGGACAGTCTCCACTTCTGACTTGCAAGCTGACAAACTGCACCACTTTTCACTAACTGCCTGAGGTCTTTGAAGTAGAGCCAAACATCTGTCTCCCAACAACAAAACAGCATTTTGTGATCAGGCCCATCTCTGTACTAAAGGACTGCAACTTGTACCCAAAGATTTATTGGCTTGCAGATTAGCCACAGAGTCTGTCAGCTCTCACTGGCTCCGCACACGAAGCTACAGAAACATGAGCAGCGTGTCATTCTTTCCTAACTGGTGTCCAATATCTCACATTTAGGAAATCTCACCTCCGCAGGGATTCACAGTGTTTTTGCAAAAGTGACAACAATCAGCATTCGCATCGCGCCGTTGACGAAGCGAAAAGTTTGAAGGAACGTCAGACACAGAAAATGGAGGTTGAACAAAAGAGGGACGTGTCGGGTGCAGGGCGCAAAAGGTTGCAAAGAAGTAGGTTTTCAGGAGGGCCTTAAATCGGGAGAAAGAGGTGGAGGGACACAGAGTTTTCAGGGGAAATTCTAGAGCTCCACAGAGATTCTAGAAAATATGGCACAATAAGGGACAGAACTTTGGATAAGAGCAGAGATCTGGAAGAATTTGAAGAAAGGTACACATTTATCGCAAGACGTTGCTGTGTGCAAGATCGCTTTGCCCCAGTTCTGCAGTCTTTTCAAGAACCACATTACTGGATGATGGAAATTCAACCATTCAGCTTAACAGGGGAATCTTACACTTTGCAACTATTGTGTCTTTTGCACTATATTATTGTAGCGTTATTGTTAGGATGCTCCAAAAATAAAGACAGGGCTCATATCACAAGATATTATGATCTCACCTTTTTCTTGTGAGGTTAGAGCTGTAAAGATGTAATAAAATATCAGTGTTTGTTGTTTTTTTGAAGTGATAAATCACCATATCGGGTCATGTACCTTAAATGCCTGTCAAAGTCATGAATGCTGTCGCAACTCATGAATGGTTATTTGTTATTAACCTGAGTGAGAAAGAAGGCTGATTAGAAATGCTCTCTGCATTTAAAGGTGACTTACCCTTGCTTGCCCCAGTTACGCAGCAGGATAAAGCTGGAAGCGGCTCATGCGCATAACACAGGAAGATCCCAGGCTAACAGATTTACAGCTTTGCTAATGGGACAAGATTGAATGATCTGGAGAGAAGGAAATAGTTCAGGGTTCTTGACTCTGATGACCAGTTCAGGAACACTCAGCATTAGGAACAGAAGTAGGCCATTCAGCCCTTTGAGCCTTTGATAAGACAATGGCTGACCTGATTTTGGTCTCAACTCTACTTTCCTATCAAACCTCTATTACCTCAACCCCCTTTGTAAATCAAAGGTCTCATCGAGAAGCCTAGAACATTTCTTCAGAAACACTAGCCTTGAGTGGCAAACTAATCATTTGGAGACTTGTGATGTCATTCTGCTACGTGCGTTTCGTTAAAGCCAATTCACTGTAACGCAATTGACGAATTGGCGATACTGTTTCTAAATAACAAACTTTTAAAATGTGTGTTGGCTGTAAAATGATTACATCGCCAACACTAAGCGCTGTTTCTAAAGCGCAATTCTATAATGCAGGGTTGTATAAAAATGCAACCATTGCATTATTGAAGAACTACCTATATTATATAATTTCATACAACAACTTGTATTGATTGTATCTTTGATCTTCCTTACCTGCTATCCACTGCTTATTTTCTTTTTGTCTCACAGTCCATACTATTGTGACCGATAAACTTTACTTTCTCTCATTGCATGGGGTGGCTCACTGGTTAGCACAGCTACCCCACAGCACCAGGGACCTGGGTTCAATTCCACCTTTGGGTGACTGTGTGGAGTTTACATGTTCTCCTTCTTTCTGCGGGTGCCTCGTTTTCCTCCCACAGTCCAAAGGTGTGCAAGTCAAGTGAATTTGCCATGGTTAAGTTGCGCATTGTGTAGACGGATGTGCAGGCTAGGTGGATTAGCCATGTGAAATGTCGGGATAGGGTAGGGGTGATGGGCCTGTGTGGGATGATCTTCGGAAGGTTGGTGTGGACCTGTTGGGCTGAATGGTCTGTTTTCAGACTGTAAGGATTCTATGAAATCAAAGACTACAATAAAACTTGTAGATTTATTCTGACTGCTTCTTATTTGCAATCACCTGTCCTGACCTGATTATCCTGGCTCAACCTGACTAGTCACCAACCCATGACCTGAGTAATGCCCAGTCGGTTTGCCCACTTTGGCCCAAATTGGTTTGCCTCCCACTGCCCCAATCAATCTATTCACTTTCCACTGACCTGATTACTCATCTAACCTATCCTGGTTATCCCCACTACCTGAATGTACACCCCAATCAACCCAACCTCATTGCAAACCCCCTCAGAAGCCAACTATCCATCTGACCCGACTTCCTTTCCCAGTTCAATTACCTCCCTGACTCTTAATATGGTGCAGACCAAACCCCCTCAAAATATATTTAGAAGATAGCTTGAGCTGAAGGGAATTGCCAGGCATTGTGTCCCAGGTGCATGTTGCTTGGTTAAACTTACCAGTCTTGAAGTAATACATACTTTACTCATACATTATAGTTAAAATACAACAAAAGAAACAATTGGAATAACTTAATTCTGTTGGAAAACTTAGCAGAATAATAGATTAATATAATAATAGATTATAACTACTAAACAGTAAATGTTCCAATGCGGTAACATCCCATGAACACATTCTTGGCAAAAGCAAATTCAATAAAACAGATTGTCTCACATGCAATTCTGGCAGCAGGGAGAGAAATCCAGCTTTTAGTTGTAACAGAGAGAGGACAAATGGCTTCCAAACCCCGCTTCAAGACCATGGCAGCAACTGCAACTGAAAAACTAAAACTAAAAATCCCAGTTTTGTGGGAGCTTGACACCACCCATTCAGGCTGCTTCTATTGTTCCAACTTTAAAAAAAAACACCAAGGCCTCACAAACCATTTACTTTATTGAATTTCAGTAAATAGCTCAGTGCTTCTATCTTAAAACCTCACTTCAAAAAAACCAGGGCCAAACACACCTCTTAAAGCCATAGTATCAATGCACCCTATCATCTGGATCATCTGAACCAAGGCTGTCTTCACCTTTCTGCACCTTGACAAGTTTGGCAACATCTGTGCAGAGAAAGCACAGGGTTGAGGAAGGGTTGCTGGACCCGAAAAGCTAACGCTGTTTCTCTCTGCACAGATGCTGCCAGACATGCTGAGTTTATCCAGCAATTTCTGTTTCTGTTTCAGTGCACATCGCATTGCTGCTGACCAAAAGACATGGAATATTGCATTTCAAAAGGCACATTACAGAGCGACCGCCATATCTCCGGGTCCAGTTACAGCGGTTTCAGTTACCCGTGGTTTACCGCGGCCCCAACTTATTACGTGGAATATCCAGAACCAGGGGGCTGCCAGGGAGGTAAATTTCCCTTTAAATGAATGGGTTTGCTACTATCTGTGGTAGGTCTTGGAACATATCCCTCTCCGGTACGGGAGTCACCCTGTACGTTAAACATCGATTCTCAGTGAGGTGCTCTAGATTAAAAATATAGTTTATCCACTGTAAACATTTGAAATAAGAGTTGAAATTGGTCACTTGGTCCTTTGAGGCTGCTCCACCATTGAACAACATCGTGGGCTGATCTGTAGGGCATGTTGGAAAATTAAAACCAATGCATCAATTGTTCCATGAGCTCTTATATTCTATGCCTCAACATGGAAAGGCAAGCATCCCATACACTTCTTACCTACGCTGCTAATCTGCCCTGCCCCTTCAGGAATCTGTTAACAAGTACCATAGGGTCCACCTGCTCCTCTGAGCTGCCTAATGTCCTGTGAGATCCTGGAAGTGTTTGTGATACTGGACACATATTGCTCCCTTGATTCTATGATCACTGTCCTCCTCCATCACCCCCAGCCCTGTCCTTTCAGTCTCCTGGATGGACTTTCCTATGGCCAGGTGCCATCTCTCAGTGTCAGTGAGGATCTCCAGTGAAGCATCGGAGAATCTCGATGCTGTCCATGCCCTTGTGCGTCCCTGGTGCTTCCCCTTGAGTGGCCACCTTCACAGTGATTGTCAGTCCCAGTCATGTCTGCTACTCAACTTTTCAAAGGACCTTCAGTAACTGTGTACCACCTCCAGGCTGCTTCCATGGCCACTGATTTGGCACGGCTTCTCTCCTAGGGTAGGTCATGCCATTTACATTTAGAAAGTGTGTTGGGTCAGTGATGCAGACACAAGGCAGAGCTAGGACCCAGGCCCATGAATGGCTGATCCCCAGCTGACAATCGTCCCCAGGATTTTAAAACAATTTCACTTCTCTCTTTATTTTTTGAGTGGTCCTTTCCATGTAATGCTTCTTTGGAAGTGCTTTGCTTGCTTAATATTTGCTCATACATAATTACTGTAATTTCTGCCTATGTTTTGATGCAACATCCACTAACACAATGAAGGTTACAAGCAAAGCGTTGACAGGCACTTTACCTCAGGATGAACTTCAATCAAATATAAAAGATGGAGTTTAGTGGTTCCTGAAATTGCTCATTCAACTGGAAACAAACATTTCATTAACTTTGTGCATGAATAAATTTATAGTGTTTTATCTTATTGAAATATCTCAGAATATTTGACACAATGAACTACTCGGAGAAAGTGAGGACTGCATATGCTGGAAATCAGAGTTGGGAGTGTGGTGCTGGAAAAACACAGCAGGTCAGGCAGCATCAGAGGAGCAGGAGAATCGATTAAAGGCTTATGCCTGAAATGACAATACTCCTGCTCCTTGGGTACTGCCTGACCTGCTGTGCTTTTCCAGCACCACACTCCTCACAGTGAACTACTTACAGGTTCAGTGACTGTTATTCAATACACCACAATCGATGGTCATGCCTCAGTGCCAACATCTTGAATTCATCCCCAAGCCTTCACCCTGTACACAGCTAAACACTGGAGGTAAAAGGTTGGTCAGACAGAGTCTGGTATATGATTTTCTAGTCTCAGAGTTCAACTTAAACTCTCATACACCACCAAACTCCATACTGATTACTTGTTCGCTAGCTATGTACACCTAATTATATCACTAGATGAATAACATTCTCCTATTTCCTTGTTCCAAATAGCCTTAGGTATTACTGCCGGACCTTGCTGTGTTAGGAACCATAGAGTCATAGAGCCATTGAGTAAACAGCACAGAAACAGACCCATTGGCCAACTCATCCACACCGACCAGCTATCCTAACCTAATCTAATCCCATTTGCCAGCACCCATATCCCTCTAAACACTTCCTTTTCGAATTCCCATCCAGATGCTCCTCTGTCTCTGCATCTTTCAGACCCTCATTTAAACCTGTGGTATCTTTCCATATAAAAATTGCTGTCACCCCATAGTATTTGTCATCTTTACCAATAAAGGCAAAGTTAAGGTCATCATAGTCCTCGGAAACCATATGGCAGCCCTCTCATTAGACAGAGATGACTAGTGGTAGTTTTACCTGAAGGTCAACACCCCTCAGGTGAGTGGCAAGGTTGAGAAGGTAGGATTTTCACTATGACCTCCTCCAGCATGTGGTATTGAATAATGTTTGGTTGAGGTAGTTCACTCACATCAATCGTCCTTTCCCTTTGCTATGATTTGGTCCTAACAAGTGATTAGTGGTAGATCTTACAACACCTTAGAATATCTACAATGACATTTGGGCAGACATAATTAGTAGGACCTTTAGGAGTTGGTCAAGATACATTTGCCACCTCTGAAAACTTAAGTAAAACTGTGGTTGACATCAAATTGAATAGTGGATCCAATGTACCATGAACATTAAACCCGTCAAACCATAACCTTATACTGCATCTTCCTCCAAGCTTTTCCCCACGGAAAATTAATAGTTAATTAATTATACGATTTGTCATATAATTATGATCCATGCATCCTTACCCCATGTCCCTCCATGTCTGGACATTTTTCCCATTTTACATAGAAAACACTCTCTTTGGACTTAGAAGAATGATATGTTTTCTGCTTGGCATTGCTGACCTTGGTTCTTACCTGTGGATATTGTCTCTGATGGAGGATCATTTGTCCCTTGGATATCATTCACAGAGGAGAGTGTTGTTCCTTGTTAGACATTGTCATTTTTCTGAAGCACCCTTAATCTCTTGAATTCACAAAAGAACTCTTCACCACTTACTCAGGTAATTGGCCCATAATATCATCTGTAAGCATGGTTATTTGAAATTGGAGAACTCAATGTGAGTCCTCTGGGTTGTAGGCTGCCCAGGCAGTAGATGAGGTGTTGTTCTTCCAACTTGCCATCTGATTCATTGTGGCAATGGAGGAGTCAAGAGTGTAGTGCTGGAAAAGTATAGCAGGCCATGCAGCATTCAAGGTGCAGGAGAATCGACATTCCCGGCATAAGCCCTTCATCAGGAATCAAATGACCATTCAGAGAAGACAAAAACGACTGCAAGAGGGTAATGGATTCTATTAACTTTAGCAGGTATGAAAATTCTAGAGAGGCAAGTGACAAGAGACCAGGTCGAATACTTGGAGCAAATAAAAGCATTAGCACTACAGTAACAATAAGGACACCCAGGCACGGAAAGGGTTACTGAAAGATTTCTGCTTAGTCAACACTATCTTTGTTATTGGCATTAGCAATTCTACTTTATGATGTTGTTCACCAAGGTGTTTGGCTATGTGAACAGTTAAAGATTCCTGAACAAGCTCATTGGGTTGTACTGTATGTTCTTCTTAGTATTGGCTTCTACTTGTAAATTTTTCTGAGATTTATCTTCTGACCCTCCAGCAGTGATGATAGGAATGTTTTCCGGTCTGCCAACCCTGTATAATTGCAGGCTTCACAATGCATTATGAGAATTTCAATCTCTTTTAAGATCTTTAGCTGCTGTGATATTTACTGAGCCCTGGTTGTACATGTGTAGCCAGTGCATTCTTTCTGATACATCTTCCCAAAGGGAAACTAGAAAAGCTAATCTTTTGTCATAGACATTATAGAAAAGTCATACAGAATAGTGAAATGCTGTTGGTGCTCAGTCAATGTATTGGATTTTTGGTCTGTCTGTCCGTTCAACAATGTGTTTGAATGAGCTAGTCACTGTGTGTTCTACTGAACTTATTTGAGTTTCTTTTGTCCTGCTAGCCACTATTTCTCCATAATCATATGAAACGTTTCCTTTGTGCCATTTCAGGTAATGTCTTGCTGTTGGGTACATGAAACCCTGAGGAACCTTCCAACAGTTAGCCCCTGACCAGTTGGTTGACAATGATCTGTTTCCTGTCCAGAATTTCAACAACTGCTTGTTCATGCTTGTCTTTGGAAAGATAACTGAACTCCTTCTGCTGTCCTAAGAAAAATAGAGTTGTGAAATGTGTGCAAGCTTTGAATTGGTTGCTTTCAAACCACGTTCACATTTGTAACTCTGTGCATTGTCTTGTAGCATAACCTGTAATTCCTATGCTGTTGACAGTTATTCCACCTGTGCCACATAGTCTTATCTCTAATAGGCTGTAACTTCTGTTTCTTTTGCCATGTAACTAGTCTTATGGGGCCCTGACACTTGCTGCCGTTTCAAACACAGAATCAACAGATTGTCCATTGATACAAACAACTTCTGTCTCTTCTGGCTCACCCTGTTGCCTTAGAATACCTTGGGTATTCTCCAATGGAAGTATCCCATTAATTGCATGTACTGTTTCTAATGCTGATGGGTATTCTACTTTCTAGATCTCTTTACACGTGTGACCACCAGTACTTCACCTTCTAAAACTGTGTCTTGCGTTTGTACGTTTTCTGGAAGTGACCTACAGTTTTACAAATGTATTATTCCTTATCTCTGTTAAACATTGTCCGTGCCTGGGTGTCCTTATTGTTACTGTAGTGCTAATGCTTTTATTTGCTCCAAGTATTCGACCTGGTCTCTTGTCACTTGCCTCTCTAGAATTTTCATACCTGCTAAAGTTAATAGAATCCATTGCCCTCTTGCAGTCGTTTTTGTCTTCTCTGAGAATCCATACAGTGTGTTAACAGGCCATTCAGCACACACTGATCCTCCAAAGTAAATCCCATCCAAACCCTGTAACCCTGCATTTCCCATGACCACTCCACCTAACTTGCACATCTTTGGACAACGGCAGGAAACCCACACAGACATAAAGAGAATATGCAAACTCCACACAGACAGTCACCAGAACATGGGCAGAATCGAACCCAGGTCTCTGACACTATGAGGCAGCAGTACTGACCACTGAGTCATTGTATCCTCTCAGGATTGATGGGCTTTTCTGGTTTATGCTTCCAACACAATTCGAGTAGCTTTCTCCAAAGTTAACTAGTCTTTGGCTTATAAGAAATCTGACGAAGTTTAATCAAGAATTCCAACAGTAGTTCTGTTTCTTATGAATCCTGTTTTCAGTTCATCATATTCACAGCTTTCTATTAATCAGTGCAGGTCATTAATGAGATTGTCTATGGACTCTTATTGATCTTGTTTGTTCAAGAAATGTATTTGTTCTTAAATTGGCGAGTCAGGAGGTGAGTTTTTGAGAAATCTTCTCTAGTCTCTTTGATATTTTGCTAGCTAATAACATTGCAGTTTGACCCATTGATTATAACAGTGCATTAACTAGTATGTATTTACTGGAATGACACCAGGGATGAAGGAGTTGAGATACAAGGAAAGATTAGAGAGATTGGCTTATTCTCTTAGAGCAGAGAAGATGAAGAGACACCTCCTCGAAGTATTCAAAATTATGAACAATTTTAACAGGGTATAAAGGATATTCTGTTTCCCCTAGTTGGCATGTCAGCAACTAGGGATCACCATTTCAAGATTGTCAGCAAGAGAGCTGTGAAGTGGGATGAGGAGAAACTTTTTACTCAGCAAGTTATTAGGATTTTGAATGTCTCGCCTGGGAGAGTGGAGGAGGTGGATTCCATATGAGGTTTCAAAAGAGAGCCAGATATATATTTGATTAATTTAGAGGGCTTCGGAAGTAGAGCTGGAGAATGGGACTGGCTGGGTTACTCTTTTGGGAGCCAGTACAGACACATGGGTCAAATGGCCTCCTTCTGTACTGTAAGTTCCATACTTCTATGATTCTAACTTGCTCAACTTCAGCTTTAGTATTTCGTTTGGAAGGACAGAATTTAAACAAAAAAGTTCTATCCTAAAGCTGAAAGGCTCTTGACCATCAAAACAGGAGGACAAAACCGAGTCAATAGGGTGTAGCAGGCGATGAGATTGCTCACCAAGGGGTAAATGACACATCAGATAAGTTCAAAGAGCTACCGAACCCATCAATAAATATGCAAACCTCAGAGCTTGAAGGGAAAAAAAGGAAAGGTGGATAAAATGCTTAAAAAGTATATAGGATACTTAACCTATATCAACTGAGTTGAGAGTGTGTTACTGGAAAAGCATAGGAGCTCCGAGGAGCAGGAGAATCGACATTTTGGGCATAAGCCCTATGTCGGGAATGGACAAAGAGCTTATGCCCGAAACATCAATTCTCCTGCTTCTGCATACTGTCTGATCTGCTGTGCTTTTCCAGCACCACAGTCTCAACTCTGATCTCCAGCATCTGCAGTCCTTACTTTCTCCTAATTGATTTCAACCTTACTGCAAAGCTTCATCCAAGGATGCCTAACTTGAAGAAGTTCTCCTCCTTCTACAAGGATTTCGGTGAGTCTCTCTCTCACTGTACCTCCCCGGGTCATCTCCTCTGCCCTGAAGCTCTTCAGCCACGTCCTGAAGCAGACTCACGAGCACAGCCACATGTCCTTCCTCGGTGCCTGCCTAAAGAACTGACTGATCCCACATGGACTCCGATTCCTGCCCAAAACATTGATTCGCCTGCTCCCTGGACTCTGATCTCCAGCATCTACTGTCCTCACTTTCTCCTATATCAGTTGAGGTATTGAATCCAAAACCAAGGAGGTTATGGTGGATCTCTGATGCTAGTTAGGCCATAGCTGGAGAATTGCTTGCAGTTCTGATCACCTGACAATAGGAAGGATCTGATTGCACTAGAGAGGGTGTAGAGGAGATTCACCAGTATGTCACCTAAGCCAGAGTGTTGCAGTGAGAAGAAGGATTAGATAGGGTGGGGTTGTTTTCCATAGAGCAGAAAAGGCTGAGATGTGACCTGAGTGAGGCATATAATATTATGAAGGGCAAAAATGGGGTGGATAGAAATGAACTTTTCTCCTTAGTTCAGGGATCAATTACCAGAAGGCACAGTTTTAAGATCAGGTAAGATCCTTAAAGAGATTTATTTTTACCCAGAGATTGGAAGATGTCTAGAACTCACCACTTGAAATGATGGTAGAGGCGGAATCCATCACAACATTCAGGAAATATTTAGGTGATCACTTGAAATGCCATAGCATACAAAGCTACTAGCCATTGCTGTAAAATGGGACTAAAATGGACTGGTGTAGACATGGTGGGCCAAATGATCTCTTTCAATGCCATAAAACTTTATGATTCTAATGAATGAAATTCTTGAAAGGTCAAGATTCAACTAAACAGTGAAGTATCCAGATGAATCGAAAGATGATTTCATGAATCATTGGGCAGCATGGTGGCTTAGTGGTTGACATTGTTGCCTCACAGCGCCAGGGTCCTGGGTTTGAGTCCACCCTCGGGTGACTGTGTGTGTATGGAGATTGCACATTCTCCCCATGTCTGCATGGTTTTTCTCCAGGTGCTCTGGTTTTCTCCCACAGTCCAAAGATGTGCAAGTTAGCTAAATTGGTCATGCTAAATTTTACATAGTTTTCAGGGATGTGTAGGTTGGGTGCATTAGTCAGGGGTAAAATGTAGAGCAAAAGGATAGGGGAATGGCTGTGGGTAGGATACTCTTTGGATAGTTGGTGTGGGCTTGTTTCCACACTGTCGGGATTCTATGAATGGTCTTTATAGTTTAGCAGAATGGTGTGCCCATAATGACTTAACGCTGTTGTAAACATTAATAATGAACCTTTGCCAGACTTATTACAGATCAAAGAAGATCTAAGTCACAAGGTAATCATTTAGCTGGTGAATGAAACAAATATTCAGAGCTGAAACAGATCAAACACAGGAGCAGAAGATATGACAACTCAGGAGTACTACAGAATCTATTCATTTCTTAAAGTTTAATTCCACAAAAGACAGAAAAGCCAATGCAACATGTAGGGAAGACACCTGGACTAAAAGCTCTTGCTAATGCTCTGGAACAAAAAAACAATGACCAGCCTTTAAAACTGAATGCTTTTATTATAAGGAAGGAAATGCAGAAAATGTGCCAAAGCATGACAAAGCCACAGAGAGCTTCGGACTAGATTACTATCCACATGCAAAAAAAAAAAAATGAGGGTAACAGTCTGCAGTCGCAGATAATCCCAAAGCTTTCTGGGGGGAAGTCAATGACCCAGACCAAACATATTTTCATCAGACACTTATGTCAAGAGAATTTCACTAATTTCAGGTTAAAGGTAACAGGTATCGGCAATGACAGATAGAGAGCAAAATAGACAGATAGACAAAACATTGCTTCTGGCTGACAGAGGTTCAATTACAGAGCAGGGGACATTGCACTTGATGTTAAACGCAAACCAGATGCAACTCTCCAACTTAGGGGATTCCAAAAACTAGGAAAATATTGTACATTTCACATCAAAAATGGTCTCTCCTGAGTAGAACAGACTATATTGAACTCAATTTCATTCAAAGGTGGAAGAAGTTCAGCAGCAAAACTTTAAAAAGTTCCTTTGAAGATAAATATCCTAATTTGTTCAAGAGGTTGGAATTGTTAAAAACCAAAATTAGCATTGCACCAAAGATACTGAAACCCTATCCCTTTGTACATGCATCTGGATACTCTGATGAAGCTGTAGAGACGACAAGAATGGCAATCATTTCTCTAGTCATGAAACCAACAGTTCGATCATGTTCACTAAATGAAGCCTAACAATGCTATTCATATTTATGTTGACAACAATAGGCTGTACTATAGATAAGATGCACTGCAGAAATTCACCAAAGATTCTCAGCCAGCACCTTCCAAACCCATGACCACTTCCATCTCAGACAAGGGCAACAGATACATGAGATGACCACCATCTGGAAGTTCCCCTCCAAGCCACTCATGATTCTGACTTGGAAATGCACTTCCGTCACTATCACTGGGTCAAAATCCTGGTATTTCATCCCTAAAGGCATTGTAGCGCAACCAACAGAGTTAGACTGAAGTATCTGTTTCCATTCTGTATGACTTTATGACTCTAAGAGTGAATGAAACAAAACAGCAATTGAAATTCACCCTGTTTGCACAGTTGACATGGGGCTGACTAAATTATGCAATGTTCTGGATTAGTGGTGCTGGAAGAGCACAGCAGTTCAGGCAGCATCCGAGGACAGGCAAAATCGACGTTTCGGGCAAAAGCCCTTCATCAGGCCCGAAACGTCGATTTTGCCTGTCCTCGGATGCTGCCTGAACTGCTGTGCTCTTCCAGCACCACTAATCCAGAATCTGGTTTCCAGCATCTGCAGTCATTGTTTTTACCTCCTAAATTATGCAATGGTCGAGTTTTCACCAGACAGTACACACAGGATTAAAATCTTTCCAAGAGGGCGACCTCACACTTCATGACTAGCATGAAGTCTTCAAAGAATCCATTCATTTGTTCAGACGTGTTGTTAACAATAAAGGAACATTGGTGGGTCCTCAAAAGACTAAAGCCATCATGGAATTCCTGACTTCAGTGTGAATCCAAGTTATTTGAAGATGCTTGGGTCTGGACTAATTGCAATCAGTTGGCAAAACTTTTGCCTAATCTAGAAACCATTAAAAAGAGAGCCCTTGAGCTAATTGCTAAAGAAGGTGCAAATATGGTGTTGGGAGAGAGAATGCATTCAGAGAATGCACTTTAAAAGAGTGAATAAAAAAGTTGAGGTCCTAGAGCTTTACAACCTTTCATTTGCACAGCCAATAGGAATCGATGCTCATACTTTAGGCTTCCATGAGCAGGGCAATGGGCATCACTAATCAGACTATTATGTAACAAGAGCATTACTCTGACACAGAAATATGATATGCAGTGATTGAGGAGGAGGCTGCCTCAGTTATAAGACCTCTCCAGAGTAAGAGATTTCTAGTAACAGAGATTTCCAGATTACATTATGAGTATAAAAGTGTTGGTGAAATAGATCATAAACCTTTAGTTTCTTTGGTCAATGAGAAGAAACTTGTAAGAATGCCCCAAGAATACGACAGTCTATTCTTTCAAGCTCAAGAGCCTGAATGATGATCCGATAATGATGCTTGTTCATATACTGCTGACCATAAAGTTTGAGAGGTGTTTGAAAGAGTTTCACCAACTCTTGTGCATCTCTGATTTTCACAGCTTCAGTATGACTGTGCCATTAGTTGCTTGGACCTCACATTCGCCCTCTCCAAATTCTCAATATTTCAAACTCCTCCTCCTTTGAGGTGTTCTTTAAAATCCATTACTTTGGCCAAGATTTTAGCCACTGGTCTCAAGTTCTTCTTCCGTGATTTGGTGCCAAATTTTGTTTGATAGTCTTTTCCATGATGTGCCTTTGGAAATTTTACAATGTTTTCATTGTTGCATGGTACATCCAAGATACATTATACAAGTGGATATTTTTCCTTGCAAAGTTAGTGCATCTTAAGTTATTGAAATCAACCTACGTGGTTCCTTATCGATACCAAGGGCATGCATACATCTGCCTGTGTGTGTAACACCTTCAACTTACTGCACTGAGGGATTACTGTTCCATGTACCTAATTGGAATTTATGGACATATTTCCAAACTGAAGCAAGATTTTTCTGGTGAATGGTGAAAGCACACCTCTGGTGAAACCAAAGAGTCTACAGAGTAGGAGAGGAATGACTTGAGCGGAACTTGAGTTGCTACCTAATTTCAGATTAGACTGGTGCTGGAAAAGCACAGCAGGTCAGGAAAATCAACGTTTCGGGCAGAAGCCCTTCATCATCCTGCCCGAAACATCAATTTTCCTGCTCCTCAGATGCTGCCTGACCTGCTGTGTTTTTTCCAGCACCACTCTAATCTTGACTCTGATCTCCAGCATCTGCAGTCCTCACTTTCGCCTACCCAATTTTGGATGGTCACTGGAATAAAAGGCTTAAAGGACAGGAGAATCAATAATATCATGGCTGGGAGAGTAAGCTGGAAGGGCTGAATGGCCTGCTATGGTCTACATAGCTGCTCAGATGGAGGCAAGCATCCTTCTCCATACTGCTTTGCAACTCTACATCTTGAAGCTTCCTGACATTGAATGGAATCCAAAGAGAAGGTCTTGTTGACACTTCACTAATTTAAAATTAGGAAAATATTCAAAGCATTTGATAGGGCAAACATATGGGAAGAAGTAACAAAAACAGAAGTTGCTGGAAAAGCTCAGCAGGTCTGGCAACATCTGTGAAGAGAAATCAGAGTTAACGCTTCGAGTCCAGTAACCATTCCTCAGAACAGTTAACAGTTAAATGAGTTCTGAGGAAGGGTCACCAGATCTGAACTGTTAACTCTGATTTGTCTCCATAGCTGCTGCTGAGCTTTTCCAGCAACTTCAGTATTCATTTCTGATTTACAGCATCTGCAGTCCTTTCAGTTTTTACCTGGAAGAAGTATCTTATTAATGGAGGAATCACAAAGGAGGAATAAAAGAGACAAAAACTGGTATAAACTTGTTGATCTTATTGAAACAAAAGATTCTGAGAGGGCAGATGTCCAGGGGAGTTTCCTCTCTTGAGGTGATCTACATTGAGGGGGCACAGTTTCAAAATGAGGGGACATTTAAGACAGAGGTGAAGTAGAATTTCTTCTCTCATACTGTCACTAGCTTTTGGAAGTCTCTTCCACCAGAGCAGTGCAGGCTGGTTCATGAATATATCCAAGGTTGAATTTGACAGATTTTTAATCAACAAAGGCGTCATGGGTTGTTGCAGGATATGGGGGAGTGCATTAAAGAAAGAGGATACAAGGCCACAGTCAGATAAACCACTGTCTGATTGAATGGAGGAGCAGGCCTCGGGGACAAACGTCCTGGTTTCTGAAGAAGGGTCGTAGCGACTTGCAGTATTGCCTCTGTTTCTCTCCACAGATGCTGCCCAACCTACTGAGTTTCTTCAGCATTGTCTGAGTTTGTTACAGGGACCATGTGCCCTAGTTCTGCCCTGTACAATTAATCATGAATACATTTTTTATGATTGCTTAGGAATTATATTTGCTGTAGTTTAGAAGAATGAGGGAGATCTCATAAGAGCATAGAAAATTCTAATTAGGTGAGACATTTAGATACAGGAAGGATATTCCTAATGACAGGGAATTTATAATCAGGGATCACAGTCTGAAGATATGGAGTATGCCACTTAATGAGACATTTCTGCACACAGAGAGAAGTAAGCTTGTGGGATTTACTACCACAGAAAGTAGCCGAGGCTAAAAAGTGTGATTTCAAGAAGGAATTGGATGTAGCACTTAGGGCTAAATGGACCCAATGATCTGGGGGAAAAGTGGGAACAGGCTACTGAGTCCGATGATCAGTGATAATTGGAATGAATGGGAAGTAGCCTCGAATGACATACTCCTGAACCTACTCTCTAATTTCTATGTTTCTATGTTAACAGTAAAATTAGATCTACGTCTTTTAAAGGCAAAATTAGAAGACAATTTTTCTCAATAAGGAAACTCAATTCCTCAAAATACTGTCATTTCTGGGAGAATTAGAAAGTTCAAAACTGAGGTAGATAGATCTAAGGATACAATGAAAGTGCAGATAACTGATGTGTTTCATAATCAGCCGCAATCTGATTGAATTACAAAGTAAGGTTGACAGGCTGAGTGACCTACTCCTGTTCCAGTATTCCTCTGTCGTCATTTGTAACCCTATAGAATTTCTGTAATGGTTTTTCTGAGATCCCAGCCTATTTCTGTTAACATTTTGAGCAATAATTTTGTTTGTGACTTTCCTGCTAGTCTTCCTTACCTTTCTGTTGATCTTCCTTGAAGATTATTCTTAAAGACTACCACCTCTAGCCCTAATAAAAAAAAACAAGAAAGCAGATGCTGGAAATCAGAAAGAAGACCAAAATTTGCTGACAAAACTCAGCAGGTCTGTGAGCATCTGTGGAGAGAAAGCAGAGTTAACATTTCAGGCCTTCTTCAAAACCTCTAGCCCTTCCCTAGGATTCACTGGACCAACAGCTTGTTTATAAACTTCTGACATGTTCCTTTAAGAATAATGTGTAGTTCGTGAACAGAAGGGAATAGTAAATAGATACTTTAGAAGAGAAAATGAAATGAGGGATGGTATGGAGGCACAGTGGTCAATGCTGCTTTCCCACAGTGGGTTCAATTACTGACTCAGGCGACTATATGTCTGGAGTTTGCATATTCTTCCTGTGTCTGCATGGATTTCCTCCCACAGTCCAAAGATGTGTAGGTTAGGGTGGAGTGGCCATGGTACATTGCCCATAGTGTCCTGGGATGTGCAGGTTATGTGTGTTATCAATGCAATATGCAAGATTACAGTGGGTGAGGTAGGTGAATCTGGATGGGATGCTCTTCAGAGAGTCAGTGTGGACCTGTTGGGCCAAATGGCCTGCTTCCCCACTGTAGGGATTCTATGAAATGGCAGGGTTGTAGAGAGTATGGAGGGAAATTATGACTATTTAGATAGCTTTGCTTGAAAGGGCCTATATTGCCACAATGAGATGAATGTAAAATGCTATTATTCAATGAGATTTGCAGCCTTTAGATTATGGAATTAACTGGAACCTTTGGCCTCTAGGAATACTTGAGCAATATTACACCTTCTTTATTCTGTTGGAAATAGAAGATAATTGCAATACATTGGAATTAATTTCTCTATCATGTTCTCTCTCTCTCTCCCTCTCTCACACACAAACACACACAAACACACACATGGAATGTATACACTGAAATTTCTGAGAAAAATGTTGCCATTTCTTGATTTTCACATCAAACTGCAATTATTATTCCCCCATCCCCTACAGTCTCCCCTCAGTTGACAAGCTAGTGTGAGCTAGGAATAAAAAAGGTGCCTTTCAGTATAGATGTTACAGGAGTTAGTGATCCAGTTAATGAGTCTGGTTTGCCAATATGTCTTCCATAATATCATGACACCCTATCTGTCTGATTCAGTAATAAGGGATATTTGCAGAGAAAGGAATTTGCAAGATCAATCTACCACTAATTTGTATGAATGCAATGAAATAATATATGCTTGTTAAAGGTTCATATCGAATCAGTCGTATACGGTGATATAATTGCTTTGCTGTTCCCACACACAATTAAATACATGGTCGTGAATCAAGTTAACTTTAAAATAGGCACTTTCTCACTGACAAAATTGTTCTATTAGCTGGTGGATTCTAATTAAATGAAGTGGCTTTTCATGGCATTTCCCAGACATGAGCAAATTATCATCAGAAGCGATAGGTATTCCCGCTAAGATTCTTTCCTAAATATAAATCATTGAATGTGACCTGGAGCTTTATTCCTTTAACCCCTTATTGTAGGATTTGCCATATCAGTTTGGGAAGTCAATGAGATTATATCCATGAGAGACAAAGCAAGCTCAAAAGAAACCAGTCTGCAGCTGGTAGGCAGTGAGCATCCAGAAACTGGGAATGTGATGGCCAATAAGGAGAGCTGTGTTGTAATAGTGTGGCTTATCAGACTGATCATGACTGCTACCATTTTGAATGAACTGGCAGGACTCTTGGACACCATACTGTAGATTTGTTCCAACTATCCTCCTTTCAGGTTTGAATCTGCAGGATGTGCTATGTCTGGTTTGGCGAGAACCTGCTGGATAGCCTGAGGAGAAGTGGGTATTGACTTAAACAAAATGTAATTTACTGCATGACCCTTTGGGTCAAAGTTGCATTTGTATGATGGACATTGTTACAAAGACAATGAGGAGACCTGTATCGTAGGTCTGTCTCCATTGAGATCCAGAGCGGTTCAGGCTTTCCATTCGATTGGGTGCAGCTTAATGCAATCCTCAGCATTAACCCTTTCAAAGCCAATACTTCATCCAACATTTCTTACAAGCATTTTTCACCTTATTCATGCATGTGACAACATTTACAGTGACTACATCTCTGACTTCACAAATGTAGTCAGTCTGGAGATTTCCTTTCTTTTTGTCACACATTAGATTACTTACAGTGTGGAAACAGGCCCTTCGGCCCAAATGGTCCACACCGACCCTCCAAAGAGCAACCCACCCAGACCCATTTACCCCTTCACCTAACACTACGGGCAATTTAGCATGGCCAATTCACCTAACCTGCACAGTTTTGGACTGTGGGAGGAACCCAGAGGAACCCACACAGACACAGGGAGAATGTGCAATCTCCACACAGACAGTTGCCGGAGGTGGGAATTGAACCCGGCTCTCTGATGCTGTGAGGCAGCAGTGCTAACCACTGTGCCACCGTGCCACCCAATTGTTCCAGATTGGTAGTTCTTTGACTTTAGGACTTTTCTTTTTGACTGTATGAAGTTTGTAAGTCTCTTTGAACTGTATGAACTCAAAGCATGATGTTCCTGTGGAGCTAGGCAATTGGTCTATTACATCCACCAGAGGACCCTCAATATGCTGCATTTCCTTCACAGTGGACTCTTTCCTGCTGAAACAGCTAATTAACCCATAACATCATCCAGGAGATCTTCATCACACATGTCCTATGTGGAAGAAAGCTGCTCTTTTGAAATAGATTTAGCTTGCTCTACCATCCAATAAGATCATGGCTTGATTTGATTACTCCATATTCCTGCTTAGCACTGACAGCTTTTCACTTCCTTGGCTTATCAAGAATCTATCTACCTCCCCCCGCCTTAAAAATATTTGAAGATTCTGCCTCCAGCACCTTTTGAGGAAGAGAGTTCCAAAAACCCATGACCCTCAGTGAGAAATAACTGCATCTTTATCTCCATTTTAAACAGCTGACATTATCGTTTTAGGCAGTGTTTGACCTAGTTGTGGATTTCACTGCAAGAGGAAGCATTCTTTTCACATCCGTTCTGTCAAGTCTCCTTAAGATCATAAATGTTTCAATCAAGTCACCTCTTACCCTTCTTACACTTATAAATCCTAGCCAATTGAGGCCTAATCTGTCCAAAATTCCCTCCTAAAACAATCCTCAAATTCCAGGAATTAGTTGAGTAAACCTCTTCCAAACAGCTGCAAATGCATGTACCCCCTTCGTTAAGTACTTACTGGTCTCATCAATGCCCTGTATAATTGAAGCATAACGTACCTACATATTTTCGCATTTATTTCTTCTCATAGTACATGATAATATTCTATTAGCTTTCCTAATTACTTGCCGCAACTAAATAATGATCTTTTGTGATTCATGCATGAGGACATCCAATTCCTGTTGAATCTCAAAGCTTTTGTAAATTCTTACCTTTTAGATGTTATACATTTTTTATTCTTCCTGCCAAAATGGACAAGAATGATTTTCCTACATTTTATTTCAATTGCTAGATCTTTGTCCATTCATTTGACATATCTATGTACATCTGTAGCCTCTTGAATTCCTCTTCACAACTTACTTTGCCAACTATCTTTGTATCATGAACAAATTTAGCTAACATACTTTCTGCCCTTGATCCATGACAAAGATAAAGTAGCCATGAGAAATGGCTAGTGAGATGGTTCTTGCTTTTCCAAAATAGTCTAACTTCAAGGTAGGTTCCATTAGATTGGAAAAGTAGAGAGAAACAACCAGTGATGATTTAATTGAGGGTCACCAGACATCAGGAGGAGGGGGAAGTTGAGAAGGAGAGTCCTTCATGGTAACCTCAGTTGCTGGGGGAACTGAACCTACCTTGTTGGTATCACTCTGCATTTATATAATCTCTAAAATGTTGAGGCTCTGGAGCTGATCATTGCAGCACACTAAAATAGAACAATGAATTGCAGATGCTGGAAATATGAAATGAAAACAGAAATTGCTGGAGTATCTCAGCAGGTATGACAGTGTCTGTGGAGAGAAAACAGAGTTAACATTTCAGGTCCAGTGACCCTTCATCAGAACCTGTGGCGTACTATTTGCTGTATCTTACTAACCAGAAAGTGACTGATTTATTTCCATGCCACAATTTTAACCTCAAAACCATGAACTTTCATTTTCTAAAATAACCTTTAATGTTTCACTTTATCAAATGCCTTTTGGAAATCCAAGAACAGTATACCCATTGGTTCTCCTTTAGCTTCTTCAATAAGTTGATTAAACATGATTTCCCTTTCCTGTTCCTGCAATAGCATCTTTGAAAATGCTTCTAAAATCTTCCCTTTTGCAAAAGTTAGGATAACTGGTCTATAACTTCCTTATTTCTATATCCAACTTTTTTGAATAAATGAGTTACATTTATGTTTTCCAATCCAATGGGAGCTTCCCTTAATTTAGGGTATTTTGGAAAGTTAAAATTAATAAACTATCTCACTACCTACTTTTAAAACCATATGATGAAATTCATCAATCCTTGGGCACTAGTCAGCTTGCAGCTCCAACAATTCATTTTGTACCTCTTCCCTTGTAATTATAATTTTCTTGAGATCCCCTCACCCTTTCAATTCCTGATTTACAGCTTTTTGTTCCGAATGTCGCTTATATACTCCAACATAAAGATTTGCACAATATAAATGTTCAATGAATCTGCCAATTCATTCTTTTCCATTATTAATTGTCCAGACTCACTTTCTCTAAGCTAACTTTTTATTTGTTAACTCTTTTCTTTTTAAAGTATTTATTGAAACTCCTACTATTTGTTTTGAAATTTCTAGCCAACTTTTTCTAGTGCTTTTCCTTTTTCTTTTTTTTCTTATTAATCTTTTTCTCATTCTCTTCTAATTTTGTCTGCTTTTATCTTCTGACCAGCTGTCCACCTCTGTACAAGTTTATGATTTTTCTTTAGGCTTGATACAATATGTAATTATTTTTGTTCAACTGTGGATGGTGGGTCCTTCCATTAGAATTTTGTTTTCATGTAACAATATGTTTATTTTGTGTAATCTGAAACATCCCCTTAAATGTTTGCCAATGCATTCCTATTAATCTGAAGTGTAAGTATTCCTCTTACTTCTTGCTTTCCTAGCTTGTAAGTGTGCAATGTTTGTAAAAAGATTTCCCTTTGCTCACCAGAGATTTCAACTTTACTTCAAGAAGCCTCTGAAATTTATCTATTCTGTTGACCAACCTCAACTTGTGCTGCTTCTGCAATTTGTTAGTATTTGTAGCAAGTTGTAACTGCCAGGTTTAATTGTTGTGTCCTCTCCATGGAACTTTGAGCTCATCCTTGCTTCCATATTTCTTTTACTGTGTCGAATGTGAATGCAGAATACAGGGTTAAAGGCAGGATTCTTGGCAGTGTAGAGAAACAGATGGATCTTGGGGTCCATGTCCTATAGATCCTTCAAAGTTGCCTCCCAAGTTGATAGGGTTGTCAAGAAGGCATATGGTGTGTTGGCTTTAGCAGGGGGTTTGAGCTTAAGAGCACGCGGTTATGCTCTATAGAGCTCTGGTTAGACCACACTTGAAATATTGCGTTCAGTTCTGGTCACCTCATTATAGGGAAGATGTGGAAGCTTGAGAGAGGGTACAGAGGAGATTTACCAGGATGCTTTCTGGACTGAAGGGCACGTCTTATGAAGAAAGGTTGAGGGAGCTAGAGCTTTTCTCATTGGAAAGAAGGATGAGAAGTGACTTTATAGAGGAGTACTAAATGATGAGAGGCATAGATAGAGTGGATAGCCAGAGACTTTTTCCCAGGGTGGAAATGTCTATCACGCGGGGACATCATTTCAAGATGATTGGTGGAAAGTTTTGGGGAGATGGCAGAGGTAGGTTCTTTACACTGAGAGTGGTGGGTACATGGAATGCACTGTCAGCAGTGGTAGTAGAGTTAGATACTTTAGGGACATTTAAGTGGCTTTTGGATAGGTAAGTGGAAGATAGGTTAGTCTGATCTTAGTGTAGGATTAAAGGCCAGCACACATTCAGGGCCAGAGGCCTGTACTGTGGTGTACTGTTCTCTGTTCTTTGTGTTCTAAATGCTTTCAGCGGGGACCGTGATTTCTGCCTTGTTGAACCTTGCCATGGGTTGTTCTTCTCCAGGCTTCTGGATTGCTCAGCATTTTAAGTTGTTGACAGCCAGCAAGACACTTTCTTAAAGCTGTCTGGGAAATTCTTTAAACTTACACTTCTATCTAACCTTTTCTGTGAGTAATGAGCTAGCTGGACTCTTGACCATCTTAAGAATGCTTCACTGCCACCATTCTCTTTTTAGGGAGTTAGGATCTGCAGGGCCGATTGGTCTAGTATGGTAGGCGAAGCCACTTGATAGTCTAACAAGAAGAGCTTCTTGCCTTAACAACATGTAGTTCATTGCATGATGACATTAGAGGCATTGATAAGATAAACATTATTATTTAGGCTATGAGAAGATGGTAGGTGAACCTTCTTGAGATACAGAGTCATATTGGATAGAGATTAATGTGCTCCTCAGAATTAATCCTTTCAGAACTAAACACCTTATGAAATAATTGTCTTTACCCTCTACATTATAAAAAGAGCATTGAGTTTCTGGAGAATGTATGCAAAGCATTTTTAAAAATTAGATCAAACCTGAGAGGTTATACCTTATTATGTGATATTAAACAAGGTAGGTTGTCTTTAGAAAGGACCAGGCTAAGGAATAACTTGCTTGAACATTTTTCGTGGTGTAGAAAAGTGATGATTGAGATGATAGGTCACAACATAAATTTAATTTTCTTTTTCAGTTCTTAATATTGTCAAGCATATACTTTCTCCTCATTAGACTTAAAATAAAATGATTCATCAATTGGGTTACTTTAAGAAACAAAATTTTGGATTTATTATAAAACAAAGTTTATTTATTCTAGATACTAACCTGACTAACATGTTTAGTTTTTACTGTGAAAATATGAGTGCTTCCGCCTGTAATTAAACCAAAAGACACACAAACACGCACATGCACACACAGATGCATGCACAAACATGCACTCACACACACACACGCGCAGACACATACACATACTTGCATGCACACATGTACTTGCGCGCACACACACATACATAAGCACATGCATGCACAGAGAAAAGCAAAGAAAAACAAAATGTATTCACTGTAAAAATTCAGTTTGGAAAGATAACCTTTTGGTTAATAAATCTTAGTTTCTCAAGGGAAAATAGGTGCGGTGTGGAATGTTCAGATGGTGTGGAATACACATGTAGCTACTGATATGGCATAATACATGCATATGTAGGTGTCATCAAACATAAGCAGTTGTCTGTGGGACCTTGGCAGATACAGCTTGCTCAGGAAAGAACTCAAGAAATCTTCTACTTGTCTTTGAAGAGAGCAATCATATTTCACACTAATTTTACAGAAAAGGTGCTTTAGAATCGGAATGAGACAAAAAAACTGCAGATGTTGGGATCCAAAGTAGACGGCAGGAGGCTGGAAGTACACAGCAAACCAGGCAGCATCAGGAGGTGCAGAAGTCAACATTTTGGGTTTAACCCTTCTTTCCTGAAGAAGGTTTATACCTGAAACGTCGATTTTTGCACCTTCTGATGCTGCCTGGTTTGCTGTGTTCTTCCAGCCTCCTGCCTGTCTACTAAGAAGCGGAATGAGCAGCCTGTTCAATAGCAGGCTTTCTCCAACTGAAAATCCCAGCACAAACTCCAAGCTTACTAAACACTATCAAACAGAATAGCCATAAAACACAGTGGTTGAAACATTTTCCCTGAGTGAGCAACCATGACCAGCAATTATGTTGAGGCAGGTGATTTCCATGAAATGCCTTGTTAAAGCTAAGTTCTAATCTCTTTTCTTTTCCTTCATGCATTTCTGAGATGAGAGTATCACTTTCTATGCAGCATTTATTGCCCATCCCTAATTTCCCAGAGGGCAGTTAAAAGTCAACCTGATTGGAGTCATATGTAGGTTGTACCAGGTAAGGATGACAGCTTCCTTCCCTAAACAGCATATCGCTAGCCTCTTAATTCTAATTTTTTTTAAAATTCAAAGTCCACCATCAGCCCTGATAGGATTCAGACCTGAGTCCACGAAACATTAACCGGGTCCCTGGATTAACAGTTTAAGCAATAATGCCACAAGGCCATTGCCTCTCCCTATTTGTCATTTTTAAAAAAGTACAACCAGGAATCATCATAATCCTTCAAACTCAAATTCACAAGAACAGCCAAATGAAAATTAAATGTAATATAATGATCGCTACTAATTATGTCGAGAATTCAGGAGGAACTCCTTTTGCTTGAGATTGCTTTGAATGTGGAAGTTACTGCAAGAGGGCGTAGTTGAGGTACATGGCCTCGATGTATTTAAAGGGAATTTGGGTATGTAATTGAGGGAGAAAGGGATGAGATGAGCTGAAGAAGGGTGGAAAGAAGTTTGTGTACACTATAAGCATCTGTATTGATCTGCTGGGTCTAATGGCCTGTTTCAGTGCTATTGACACTTCTAATACTTTGTATTATTGCAACAAGGTCATAGAGATTAGTCCAGCTGGTGGGGACTCCAGGGCAATACTGTAGAGTTAGCAACCTTAGTCAATAGAAATTTGAATCAGCTACCCTCTAATTAGTTTAAACATATGGACATTCAAGAATTTAAATGTAGCCATAGTTGGGTCTGAATGCTGAGAAGTATGAGGGTGTTATTCATTAGCCTTGTCACTGAAGGCGATGGGAAAGTTGATGCTTTCTCTTTCAGATGCTGATAGACCCTTAACATTTTCCCAAAGTATTCTGTTTCATCTGGAAAACTACAAAGCAAAGGATGCAGAAGGCATTGCATGCATATTATAGTCTACAATGCATTTTCTGAAAGGATGGTGAATATGGATTTAATTGTGACTTTTACAAGGAGAAATGATGCTACTCTTAAAAGGAAAATACACGCTCCGATATTTTAAGGGGCGGCAATAGTCTAGCGGTATTAATGAGAAAATGTTAATCCAGAAACTCAGCTAATGCTCTGGGGACCTGAATCTCGCCACGGCAGATGGTGGAATTTGAATTTGATTGAAAATTAAGAAGCTACTGATGACCATGAAACCATTATCGATCGTCAGAAAAATCACTAATGTCCTTCAAGGAAGGAAACTGCCATCTTTACCTGATCTAGCCTACATGTGACTCCAGACCCACAGCAATGTGATTGATTCTTAACTGCTCGCTGGGCAATTAGTAACGGGCAACAAATGCTGACCCCAGCCAGCGACGCCCTCATCCCATGAATGAATATTTTTAAAATGTAAGGATGTGGGGAAGTGTTGCAATTGGAATAATTTCATTTCAAAGAAGCATATGCAAAGTGAACTGGTGTCCTTGTTAACAATTCACTTGTTAGCAAGCAATTAGGTAAGTTAATGAAATATTAGCCTTCATTGCAAGGGGGCTGGGTGCAAGAATAGTGAAGCCTTTTTTGATTAGATTAGATTAGATTCCCTACAGTGTGGAAACAGGCCCTTCGGCCCAACAAGCCCACACTGACCCTCCAAAGAGTAAACCACCTAGACCCATTTCCCTCTGACTAATGCACCTAATACTCTAGGCAATTTTGCATGTCCAATTCACCTGACCTGCACATCTTTGGGCTGTGGAAGGAAACTGGAGCACCTGGAGGAAACCCACGCAGACACAGGGAGGATGTGCAAACTCCACACAGACAGTCGCCCAAGGCTGGAATCGAACCCAGGTCTCTGGTGCTGTGAGGCAGCAATCCTTGATTCATTTGTTGTACATCCTGCATCCACTAACGTCTTTATCAATTCTATTCGTAAAATGCCTCAAAAACTTCAACAGGTTCGTCAATATAACTTCTCAAGCAATCACTTATGGTGCTGTAAGGTTCTCTGATTCTATCAAGACTTGTGATTTTGGTCATTGCCTGCTGATGGTTTGGTCATTTATTCAGGAAATACAAGCACATATCTTTATTAGCTGATGGATAGCTTACTGGAAGGAATGTTTCAGTAGAAATACACAAGCATGACTAAACTGTTCAGTCCATTGAACTTTTCCACTACTTAACATGGTCACGGCAGCACGGTGGCTCAGTGATTAGCACTGCTGCCTCACAGCCTCAGACACCATCTGTGTGGAGTTTGCACATTCTTCCTGTGTCTGCGTAGGTTTCCTCCCATAGTCCAAAGGTGTGCAGATTAGGTGAACTGGCTTTGTTAAGTTGCCCATAGTGTTCAGGGATGTGTAGGTTAGGTGCATGAGTTAGGGGGAAATGTGGGAGGGTGGGTTACTCTTCGGAGGGTCAGTGTGGACTTGTTGGGCCAAATGACCTGTTTCCACACTGTAGGGATTCTATGGATGATCATGCGATTTTTAAAATTAGATTATTCCCTTATTCTTTGCCATCATTGATATTTATAAATCAGTTAATCTCTGCTTTAGACATATTCGTGAGCTGAGAATACCTAAGATTTGCAACACTCTGAGTGAAAGGTATTATCTTTATTTCTCTCTTAAGTGATTTTCCATTATTTTGAAATTATGTCCTCTATTTCTAGACTCCCTAGCGAGAAGAAACAGCTTAACTGCATCTATGTTGTATGTCCCTTTCAGTATTTTATAAGTTTAAATGAGATCACTTCTCATTCTTCGAAGCTCTGGAGAACACAGCTTGCTCAAACTCTTCATAGAACAGTCTCTTCATCCCAGGGTCAAAAAGTGTGGCACTAGAAAAGCACAGCAAGTCAGGCAGCATCCGAGGAGCAGGGCAGTCGACATTTTGGGCATAAGCCCTTCATCAGGAATGTGGGCTTATGCCCGACATGTCGACTATCCTGCTCCTCAGATGCTGCTTGACCTGTTGTGCTTTTCTAGTGCCATCCTTTTTGACTCTGATCTCCAGCATCTGAAGTCCTCACTTCTCCTCCTCCTTCATTCCAGGAACAAGTCTGGTGAATGTGTGTTGCACTCCTTCTATGGAAATAATATCCTTTTTGAGAGAAGGAGACCAAAACTACACACACTACTTCAGGTGCACTCTAACCAAGCTTCTTTGCAATTGAGGAAGACTTCATTACTCCTGTACTCAATTGTTTTTGTGATAATAGCTAATATTCCATCAGATTTTCTAATAGCTTGCTATACTTTTGACATAATGTTCTATGCCTTTTCAGTGAAGACACCGTGGTCCCTTGGTGTATCTATACTTTCCAACCTCTTATCATGTCAGAAATAATCTGCAAAATTGTTCCTCCAACCAAACTGAATAACCTCACATTTTTCCATATTATATTCCATCTGCAATGTTCTCTTTCATTCACTAAAGCAGTTCACATTCTCATGAAGATACATTCCATCTTCTACAGAAAGCATATTATCACCTAGCTTTGTGCTATCTCTGAACTTGGAAAAATTACATTCAGTCCCTCTGTCTAAATCATTGATATAAATTGTGTATAACCGGGGCTCAAGCACTGTTCCTTCTGGCACTAGTCATAGTGTGTCAAAACGAGAATGAACCATTTATTTTTAGTATTTGTTTTCTGTTTGTTAACCAACCTTTAATCCATCCTCGTATATTGCCTTCTATCCCAAATGCTTTAATCCCCTTCAGGGTACTGTATGTTTTGAAAATCCAAATATAGTATGCACACTAATTCCCCTTTGTCAATTCTGTTAGAATGTCCTCAAAATAACCAACAGATTAATTAAATACAATTTTCCATTCACAAATAGTTGCTTCACAATGAGATTACTCCCCATTTGCCTGAATGGATATAGCTTCAACAACACTCAAGAAGCTTGACACCATCCTGGACAAAGCAAGCAGATCCATAAGCATCCACTCCATCTAGTACTGACACTCAGTAGCTGCAGTGTGAACTACCTACAAGATGCACTGCGGAAATTCACCAAAGTTCCTGAGACAGCACCTTCCAAACCCATGATCGCTTTCATCTCGGAGGACAAGGGCAGCAAATACATGGGAACACTACCGCTTGCAAAGTCCCCTCTAAGCCATTCACCATCCTCACTTGGCGATAGATCATCGTTCCTTCACTGTTGCATGGTCAAAAGCCTGGAATACTGTCCATAAGGGCATTGTGGGTCTACTTACAGTACATGGACTCTAGCAATTTAAGAGGTAAAAACAATGACTGCAGATGCTGGAAACCAGATTCTGGATCAGTGGTGCTGGAAGAGCACAGCAGTTCAGGCAGCATCCAACGAGCAGCGAAATCGACGTTTCGGGCAAAAGCTCTTCATCAGGAATAAAGGCAGTGAGCCTGAAGCGTGGAGAGATAAGCTAGAGGAGGGTGGGGGTGGGGAGAGAGTAGTATAGAATACAATGGGTGAGTGGGGGAGGAGATGAAGGTGATAGGTCAGGGAGGAGAGGGTGGAGTGGATAGGTGGGACAAGTCATGGGGACAGTGCTGAGCTGGAAGTTTAAAACTAGGATGAGGTGGAGGAAGGGGAAATGAGGAAGCTGTTGAAGTCCACATTGATGCCCTGGGGTTGAAGTGTTCCAAGGCGGAAGATGAGGTGTTCTTCCTCCAGGCGTCTGATGGTGAGGGAGTGGCGGTGAAGGAGGCCCAGGACCTCCATGTCCTCGGCAGAGTGGGAGGGGGAGTTGAAATGTTGGGCCACGGGATGGTGTGGTTGATTGGTGCGGGTGTCTCGGAGATGTTCCCTAAAGCACTCTGCTAAGAGGCGTCCAGTCTCCCCAATGTAGAGGAGACCGCATCGGGAGCATTCCTCCGCCTCCGCCGTATCTGCTCCCATAGAACACACCAGATGGCCTCCTTCTATAGAGACCGCAATTTCCCTTCCCATGTGGTTAAAGATGCCCTCCAACGCATCTCGTCCACATCCCGCACCCCAGCCCTCAGACCCCACCCCTCCAACCGTAACAAGGACAGAACGCCCCTGGTGCTCACCTTCCACCCTACAAACCTTCGCATAAACCAAATCATCCGCCGACATTTCCGCCACTTCCAAAAAGACCCCACCACCAGGGATATATTTCCCTCCCCACCCCTTTCCCCCTTCAGCAAAGACCGTTCCCTCCGTGACTACCTGGTCAGGTCCACGCCCCCCTACTACCCACCCTCCCATCCTGGCACTTGCCCCTGCCACCGCAGGAACTGTAAAACTTGTGCCCACACCTCCTCCCTCACCTCTATCCAAGGCTCTAAAGGAGCATTCCACATCCATCAAAGTTTTACCTGCATATCCACTAATATCATTTATTGTATCCGTTGCTCCCGATGCGGTCTCCTCTACATTGGGGAGACTGGGCGCCTCCTAGCAGAGCGCTTTAGGGAACATCTCCGAGACACCTGCACCAATCAACCACACCGCCCCGTGGCCCAACATTTCAACTCCCCCTCCCACTCTGCCGAGGACATGGAGGTCCTGGGCCTCCTTCACCGCCGCTCCCTCACCACCAGACGCCTGGAGGAAGAACGCCTCATCTTCTGCCTCGGAACACTTCAACCCCAGGGCATCAATGTGGACTTCAACAGCTTCCTCATTTCCCCTTCCTCCACCTCATCCTAGTTTTAAACTTCCAGCTCAGCACTGTCCCCATGACTTGTCTGGACTTGTCCGACCTGCCTCGCTCCTTTCCCACCTATCCACTCCACCCTCTCCTCCCTGACCTATCACCTTCATCTCCTCCCCCACTCACCCATTGTATTCTATGCTACTCTCTCCCCACCCCCACCCTCCTCTAGCTTATCTCTCCACGCTTCAGGCTCACTGCCTTTATTCCTGATGAAGGGCTTTTGCCCGAAACGTCGATTTCGCTGCTCGTTGGATGCTGCCTGAACTGCTGTGCTCTTCCAGCACCACTGATCCAGAATGCAGCGATTTAAGAGGCAACTCACCACCACCTTCTCAAGGGCAACTATACACGGGCAATATCTCAGAGTGAACATAAAAAAAACTCTATCCTGCCTATATCCAGCCAACTCATTATTATCCAAGTAGCCACTTATCACATGCTTTATAATAGATTCTAGCATAAACGATTTTAAGCATCTCTCTACTATTAGTATACTGTCCGACTAACATGTCTATAGTTCCCCTTCTCTAGCTCTCTCCCTCCCTTCTGAAATAGTGAGCTGATGTATGCTACCCTTCTAACCTCCAGATTCTATAGACTTTTGGCAGATAATTGCCAATACATCCACTACCTCCATTGCAACCTCCTTCATCACTCTGAACATAAAATATCAGACCCACTCATCCACCTTCAGTACCATTAGATTCTCGAACAGAACTCTCTTATGAATACACATGTCCTTCCATTCCAGTAATTGTTTAATTGGTGAGTTTAAATTGATTAGTTTTGTTTCACGAATTGCAGCCTGAACTCCCCCCTACCCCACCCCCCCGTATATCTCTGCGTGTAAAATTTAACAGATACTCGGTTTCTACATTGCGTGCTTTTCTTCTCAAAGTTTAGACCACTAAAAAAACCTATCCAAGCCACAAAACCTTAATGAACACCTTGCTGTATCTGACAAAGAGAAACAGGGTAACACCTATAATCTACTGTAATTTGCCTCAGTCCTACATAGATCCGATGTTTAAAGAGAGATTAATCACTCACCTTGAATTATGTTGTCTGCAAATAATCACATTTCTTAATCCCTTAAAGTTTAGAAACTAATCACATTTCTTACAGTTAGAAATCCCCCTTTGTGAGTTTTTTTTTATCAACACTTGAATACAGACCTGTAATTAGAGCACCTAAATGAATCAATCCCATTAATTAACTCATTGTTGAATTTGAAATGAGTTCCTGTTCTCAATCCATCAATTTTGGGATAATCCTTAGCCTTCAACTTTGCTTTTTGCACGAATGAAATGTAACTCTTACAGATTTAACCCCATAAAACCTGGTTACTGTTGGGGCCAGGGCGGGTTAAACTGCGCAGTGCGGCACTCTATATCTTGACAAGTGCACTTCTGACCAGAAAGAGCAAAAAACATGTCTTCTGCTAAGGGTGAAAGTGGGCTAAACCCCTGGGCTAAACATGCAGAAAGGAATTTAATGGCTGTTCAGATCCTGGTGGCAAACTGTGGTGGTCAAATTTAAACACTACAAGTTGACAAACAAAAATATATACTTAACCTCGATCTTGTAAAACCTACCTTTGATCTCTCCTCTCTATTTTCCAGACCCTGACTCTGATCATTGATTACCCTCCTTCTTAACCCCAGATGAACCTGACCTCCAATCTTCCTCCTTCCACTACCCTGAGCACTAATCTTTCTCTCAGCCCAACAAGGTGTGGCCACTCCCCCACATCTCGAAGCTCCCCTGACCTCCAGGTTCTCCAATCTTCATTCCCCGTCAGTTAAGAGCACCGTCTCTCTTTCCCCCTCAGTTCTGACTTATATACCCTTTACCCAGCCACCAGCCTAGCCCCAACCCCCAGCACCTTTTACCCCATTTGTTCCCCAACCACCTTAAACCAAACCTGAGAAGCTAACCACCTAGTAGTAGGCTGGTAGCTGCACTTGCACGTGCTGCATCAATTGTGTGTTGCCTCTTCCCACATCTCCATCATTAGTTCATGAAGCTTGAGGTCCAATATGCTCAGATTTCACCATCTATGCTCCTGAATGTCAGCCCTCTTTAAACCCCAAGACGCACACAAGCATCTCACTGAACATGTTCGCACATTCAATCAGGCCATGGGCTGCTCTGTGAGCTAAACCCCATTTATCTGTCTTGGGTTCATGTCTTTTAACACTTTCACTGAACAAAAATCCTCCATTAACAACTTTGAAGTTCTGAATCGACTCCTATCCTCAGCAACTATTTGGGTGGAATAATTCCAGATTGCCATTATCCTTTATATGAAGAAGTGATTCCAGCATCACCTATGAAATGTTGAGCTCTAATTTTAAGCTTTATCCCCATGGCCAAACTGCCCCATCAGCAGAAATAGTTTCTTCTTATATTTCCTAACTTCTGATCGTCCTGGAGCTCAGTTACCAGTGGTGTGCCGCAAGGATCTATTTTGGGGCCACTGCTTTTATCATCTTTATAAATGATCTGGATGTGAATATTGAAGGATGGAGTAGTAAATTAATGGATGACACTAAGATAGGCAGAGTTGTGGATAGTGCTGAAAGATGTTGTGGGCTACAGAGGGACATAGATAAGATGCAGAGCTGGGTTGAGAAGTCACAAATGGAGTTTAATGAGGAAAACTGTGTGGTTGCTATGGTCTGGCGATGGAGGAGTCCAAGGACTTGCATGTCCTTAGTGGAGTGGGAGGGGGAGTTGAAGTGTTGAGCCACAGGGTGGTTGGGTTGGTTGGTCCGGGTGTCCCAGATGGTTGGAGGAAGAGCGCCTCATCTTCCGCCTAGGAACCCTCCATCCACAAGGGATGAACTCAGATTTCTCCAGTTTCCTCATTTCCCGTCCCCCCACCTTGTCTCAGTCAAATCCCTCAAACTCAGCACCGCCTTCCTAACCTGCAATCTTCTTCCTGACTTCTCCGCCCCCACCCCCACTCCGGCCTATCACCCTCACCTTGACCTCCTTCCACCTATCGCACTTCCAACGCCCCTCCGCCAAGCCCCTCCTCCCTACCTTTTTTCTTAGCCTGTTGGACACACTTTCCTCATTCCTGAAGAAGGGCTCATGCCCGAAACGTCGATTCTCCTGCTCCTTGGATGCTGCCTGACCTGCTGCGCCTTTCCAGCAACACATTTTCAGCTCTGATCTCCAGCATCTGCAGTCCTCACTTTCCCCACTGAAAGCTAGTGCTCCAGTTAAACCTGTTGGACTCTAATCTGGTGTTGTGTGATTTTTAACTGTCCACCCCAGTCCAACACTGGCACCGCCTCATCTTAATTATGATACTCACTTATCCTGTCTATATCTTTGTAGGCTCTCCAACTCATCTTGATAACTTACTTTTCCAATCCATTTTGTGGCATCAGAAAACTTAGCTACCATGCATTTGATCTCTTCATCCAAGTCATTGATATCAATTGTAAATAGCTGAAGCCCCAGCACTGCCCTCTGTTGTACTCCAATAGCTACAGCATGCCGATCTGAGCAAGATCCATCTACCTTTTGTCTTTGCCTCCTCTTAGCTTGCTGACCTTTTGAACATGCTAAGTGTTACTCCTCACCCCTTCCCATATTATGTACACTCATTCTTGTGTACAAAGGTTTGATGTGGCACTTAATCGAATTACTTTTAGAAATCAAAATGCACCACATCTACAAGTTCCACTTTACTCATTGGTTGTTACTTCCTCCAAAAACTTGGTGTACAGAACTTGAGTGTTGCTGAATATCTTTAGTTGAAGATTTTATGCAGTGGTCTTGTATGCAGTGGTATGTGGTGATAAGCAATGGATGGTATTAGGGACCCTCTGGGTGATTTCTCAACTAGAACATCAAGGAAAGAAATCTCATTTGACTGCTCCATTTCACTCGTGAACATTGGACAGAGTCCTTTAAAACTGTAAGGAAATTCTTACATGCAGCTACAGATTCAAATATAGTGAACACATCATTTACCTTTTGGAAATAGACAAATGACAGGAGATTAGGTGTTATTTCATTACAGACACATTTCTTTCGAAATCCACCAAAGATCTGAACCTAGCAGGATCCTGTGTCACCACCATCTATATGGTCATACATAGTGCTTTTAAAACTGAACTGAACTGTATGAATTGCTGAGTTCATTAAGCCCAATAAATGCTGACTCACACAATGGTGGTGGATCTAGATTACTTGATATAATGCAGCAGTGCAGATGTCTATGACTCCTTTAAGCATTTAATTGATGAATAGGCTAACAATGTCAAATGAGTACATGGACACCGCATTGCTATCAATATGCAAGTCCTGTGTGGTCTTCGTAAATATGAAGGAACCCTTCCCTGTGTCTGTGGAAAACTTGCTCAAAACTGGTTGCCGCAATCACCCAACCAGTTCAGAGTCATCTGCACTTGAAGCGTTAGCTTGCTTACTTTCCATGGATGCTGCCTGGCCTGTTCTGATCTCCACCATTTGTTGTTTTCAGTACAGATTCCAACATCTAAAGTAATTTGTTCCTATTCAACTTGTTCATGTTTTGCAGAACTGTTCATAGATGAGATCGAACATAAAGAGACCATAGGAGACAGTGAGGTCTGCAAATGCTGGAGATCAGAGTTGAGAGTGTATTGCTGGAAAAGCACAGCCAGTCAGGCAGCATCTGAGGAGCAGGAGAGTCGACGTTTCAGGCTGGAGCCCTTCACCAGGAATGAGCAATAAAGAGACAATACTTTTGTGTATCTTGGGCAACCTATGAATACAAAGAATTGTGTCAACACACTGTATCATATTAGTTAGCAGCTCATTGCTCTTGCACAAGTCCAGCAAGCATTATCCTCTTGAATTAGAATTGACAGTTAATGCTTGATTTGAGATTTTTGTTTGTAGTTATGGGTGTGCTATGGCACACCTTTAGAGCAGGTGGGAATTGAACCTAGTCCTTCTTACTCAGTGGTAGAGACACTGCAAATGTCTCTAATAGTTAGCAAACTTTTGGTTTGCTATCGCGTAAAACTGTCTGCTTACACAGAGTGGAAGGTTCAATGTCGAGTGGTAATGTCAGTAGCCTAGTATTCCAGAGCCCAAAGCTAATGTTCTGGGTCGTAGCTTCAAATCCCAAGCAGTGTGAAGTTTGAATTCAATACATTCTGGAATTTAAATCCTAATAGTGACCATATCATTGAAAAAAATAACCCACCTAATTCACTAATGCCCCTTCGGGAAGGAGGTTGATCAGCTTCTCCATGACTCTAGATCCACAGAAAAGTGGTTGCCTTCTGATATGGCCACTCCTTTCAAGGGCGACTAAAGATGGGCAATGCAGAGGAACCTCAATTATCCGAAGGACACGGGGGGGAGTATTTCGTTCTGTTAATTGAATTCTGGTTAATCGAATGTCGGATAATGTTGGTTAGCCAAGCATCGGGACCTTGCGATCTTTCCGGATAATCTGATATTTGGATAATTGGATGCTGGATAATCATGATCCCTATGTAATACCAACCCCCATGTCCTGTATGCAAGAGTAAAGGGTAAAAACAAGAGTGGGCTGAAAAGATGCACAACTTGCTGGCCTTGATTTTTTTTTTCTCTCTGGGTCCCTTTCCTAACCAGTTGAGCTCTTCCTGTGCCATTTCAAACAGTCAGAATCTAGTGTAACGTTAAACTAAAGGCAGGGGTGGTTATACAATAAATCATTTTGCTGCTTATTACAGACTTGAACCTGGCATATGCGTGCTCTCCCATTGTGTGGCTACACTGAAATACCCATAACTACATAATTACCAGTGCAGCTACAGGGAAAGAAAGGACTCTACAGAGTGAAGCTGTGGGCATGTAATTTGTTCCAATTTGGGACTGATATTCATACTGAAACCAGATTGCATGGTCTGAGAGTGTGTGTGATTTGCTCCTTTATTAAGGTGTAAAAACATGCAACACTCTGCAGCATTAGAAACTAGATCTTTCTTTAATTGCTAACAACTTTGAGGAATTGACCTGAAAATGATCACTCATTATCAGCATATTGTGTGTGATCTATTTCCCAGGTGTTGATGCTGAGATATTGGGGGAGGGTACAGTAAGTTCAGTCAGCGAGTGTGTGGATAGATTAACAGCAAAAGTAGGGACCTAAATCTCCATTCCCATGAATCAGACTGCCTCCCACCCTACTCACAATAATTGGCAATAGTTTGGCGAATAATTGCAAACAATCTGCTGTTAGGCAAAGTACTAAAGATATTGTTGAGATAGCTCTGATTAGGGCAGATTTATTTTTAAATTTGTGTATCTATCTGGGGTTTTATGGTTGGGCCAATGTTTTGAAATTTGGCATTCTCGGTTTTAAAGTTTTCAATTGATTTATCCCATAGGATGTAGGAGCAGAGGTGGACCGGTCAGCCCATCAAGTGTGCTTTGCCATTCAGAGAGATGATGTCTGATCTGATCATCCATAGATCCACTTGCCCTCCTTCCCCCCATAACCCTTGGACTGATTAAATACCTGTCTCAGCCTTGAATACACTTAAGGACCCAACCTCTACAGCCCATTGCAGTAAAAAATTCCACAGATTCTTATTTTCCAATTGAAGAAATGTGTTGTTATCTCTGTCTTATTAGGTGAGATTGTACACATTCTGGCTCCAGGCTCTCTGATAAAGGGAAACAACCTTGGATGTAGGTTTACTCGCTGAGCTGGAAGGTTCATTTTCAGATGTTTCAATACCATATCAGGTAACATCATCAGTGAGCATCCGGATGAAGCACTGGTAGTATGGCCCACTTTTTATGTTTATGTTAGATTTCCTTGGGCTGGTGACATCATTTCCTGTGGTGGTGTCATTTCCTGTTCTTTTTCTCAGTGGATGGTAAATGTCTAAAAACGAACCTTTCAGCTCAGCAAGCAAACCTACATCCTGAACCTCAACCTGAGCTACAAATCTTCTGAAAACTCACGGAAACAACCTTACTGCATTTACCCTGTCAAGCCCCCTAAGTAATTTGTCGAATCTACCCCATGTAGAAACAGGCCATTCAGCCCAGCAATTTTACGCTGACCCTCTGAACAACATCCCACCCAGACTCACCCCATCCCTGTAACCATGTATTTCCCATGGCCAATCCACCTAGCCTGCACACCCTTGGACACTATTGGGCAATTGACCATGGCCAATACACCTAAGCTGCGCATATTTAGACTATGGGAGGAAACCGGAGCACCTGGAGGAAACTCACACAGACCCAGGCAGAATGTGCAAACTCCACACAGACAGTCGCCCAAGGCTGGAATCGAACCTGGGTCCTCGGCGTTGTGACGCAGATGTGCTAACCACTGAACCACCATGCTACCCCATGTATAAGATCTTCTCATTCTTTTAAATGCCATTGAATATGAACCAAGGCTACTCAACATCACTTATAAGACAACCCCTCCATACCTGAAATTAACTGAGTGTACCTTTATTGGCCTACCTCCAATGCCAGTATATCTTTTCTTAGATAAGGTGACCAAATCACATAGTGAGTCATAAGAGCAAGTGACCAAAAGCTTAGTCAACTGAGGAAGTTTTGAGGATTATCTTGAAGGAAGAGAGAGGTAGAGAGACAGAATGGTTTTAGGAGGGTATTCCAGAGTTTAAGACTTGAGAATCTGTTAGCATGGCCCCCACAGGGAGAGTAATGGGGACGCTGAGCAAGCTGGAATTCTAGGAGTGCATAATTTTCAGGGGAGGGCCAGGAAATGGTTGCAAAGATTAGGGGATAAAGCCTGAGGATGAGAATGTTAAAAGCGAGATGCAGCTGGAACGTGAGTGAGTGTAGCTCAGGAGAGCCAGAGCCCATGCGTGAATGGGATTTGTTTTGAGTTAGGCTATGGTGACCATTTTGAATATGTTCAGTTTAGGAAGAAAGAGAGGTCCAAGGTTGGCTATGGGAGTATCCAAAAAGTCCTGATGAAGGGCTTATGCCTGAAACATCGTCTCTCCTGCTCCTCGGATGCTGCCTGACCTGCTGTGCTTTTCCATTGCCACATTTTTCAACTCTGACTCTGCACAATATTCAGTACCATTCACGACTCCTCATTTACTGAAGCAGTCCATGTTCAAATGCAATAAGATCTGGACAATAAGTATTAGTCAGACCACACAAATGACCGGCAAGGACAATCTCCAAAAGGAGAGAATTGAACCATCATCCTTTGCCATTCAATGTTGTTACCGTCACTGAATTTCTCACTGTCAACATCCTTGGGATTGCCATTGACCAGAAACTGAACTGGACTCAACATAAAAATATTTGTCTCCAAGAGCAGGTCAGAAGCGAGGAACCTTGCAGCAGGAAACTCACCTCCAAAGCCTAACCACCATCTACAAGGTACAAGTCAGGAGTGTGATGGAATACTCCCCACTTGCTGGAAGAGTTCTACTCCAACAACACTCAAGAAGCTTGATACCACCCAGGATAAAGCAACCCACTTGGTTGGCACCACATCCACAAACATTCACTCCCTCCCACTACTGGCGCTCATTAGCAGCACTGTATACCATCTGCAAGATGCACTGCAGAGATTATCAATGATCCTGAGACAGCACCTTCCAACCCACAACCACTTCCATTGAGAAGGGCAAGGGCAGCAGATACCACCACCTGCAAGTTTCCCTCAAAGCACTCACCATCCTGACTAGGAAATATATGGGTGGAGGTGGGTACTGCAGATGCTGGGGATTAGAGTCAAGATTAGACTGGTGCTGGAAATGCACAGCAGATCAGGCAGCATCCGAGGAGTAGAAAAATCGATGTTTCGGGCAAAAGCCCTTCATGAGGAATCTGATTCCAGATGAAGGGCTTTTGCCTGAAACGTCGATTTTCCTGCTCCTTGGATGCTGCCTGACCTGTTGTGCTTTTCCAGCACCACTCTAATCTAGGAAATATATCACTGTTCCTTCACTGCAGCTTGGTCAAAGTCCTGGGAAATCCTCCCCATTACTGCATTGTGGATCAACATCAGCATGTGGGCTGCAACAGTCCAAGAAGACAGCTCACTACCACTTTCTCAGGATGGGCAGTAACTGCTGGCCAGACAGTGATACCCATGTCCTATCAATGAATTAAAAAAAAACTTGTTAGTGAACACATCCACAGCTGGTCTACCCAGGTTGGTCACAGTTTGGGGGACAGCAGAGCCCAGGCAGCTGCTTCTCTCTAGACAGGAGTGTGTGGGTGTCTGTTTAATACTGTTTAAGATGAGAGGGGAAAGATACAAAAGGTACCTAGGGGGCAACGTTTTCATGCAGAGGGTAGTGCATGCATGGAATGAGCTGCCAGAGGAAGTGGTGAAGGCTGGTGCAATTGCAACATTTAAAAGGCTGACCATACCACAGCGACTAGACTGATATCAGAGGCTGCCCTTACTGTGCTGAGACCCTCTGATGGAGACATGGACATCGGCTTGAAGCAAACACAGCGTGTATATGAGATTCACACAGCACGGTGCTATAAAGCAACACATCTACACATGATCACAACTCCTTGACCTTTACTATAACCATAAAGGGGGATAGGAGCAGACATTATGGGAAAGTGTTTAATTGGGGGAGGAGGAATTACAATGCTATTTGGCAGGTACTGAGGCCCCTAAATTGGGAATAGATGTTCTCAGGAAAATACACGACAGAAATGTGGAGGTTGTGAGGGCAACGTAGAACAGGCTGATATGCTCGAACCGGTTGATGTTAAGATGGAGGATGTACTGGAAATTTCCCTGGGCCAGATGGAATATAGCTGAAAAATGTGTTGCTGGAAAAGAGCAGCAGGTCAGGTAGCATCCAAGGAGCAGGAGGATCGACGTTTCGGGCATAAGCCCTTCTTCAGGATGCTGAAGAAGGGCTTATGCCAAAAATGTCAATTCTCCTACTCCTTGGATGCTGCCTGACCTGCTGCGCTTTTCCAGCAACACATTTTTCAGCTCTGATCTCCAGCATCTGCAGTCCTCACTTTGTCCTAGATGGAATATACCCAAGATTACTACAGGAAGTGAGGCAAGAGATTGCTGTGCCTTGGCAATGATCTTTTCATCCTCACTGGCCACTGAAATAGTGCAGATAATTGGAGGATGGCAAATGTTATTCCCTTGTTCAAGAAAGGAAATTGGAATAATTGTGGAAATTACAGACCAGTCAGTCTTACATCAGTGGTGTGCAAATTATTGGAGAGGATTCTGAGAGACAAGATTTATGATTACTTGGAAAACCACAGTTTGATTAGAGACAGTCAGTATGGCTTTGTGAGGGGCAGGTCATGTCTCACAAGCCTTATTGAATTCTTTGAGGATGTGACAAAACACATTGATGAAGGTAAAACAGTAGTTGTGGTGTACATGGATTTTAGCAAGGCATTTGATAAGGTTCCCCATGGTAGGCTTATTCAAAAAGATAAGGAGGCATGGGATACAGGGAAATTTGGCTGTCTGGGTACAGAATTGGCTGGCTCATGGAAGACAGAGAGTGGTAGTAGATGGAAGTATTCAGCCCGGAGCTCGGTGACCAGTGGTGTTCCACTGGGATCTGTTCTGGGAACTCTGCTCGTTGTGATTTTTTATAAGTGACTTGGACAAGGAAGTGGAAGGGTGGGGGGGGTGGGGGGGGGGGGGGGGGGGCGGAGAGATTAATATGTTTGCTGAAGACACAAGGGTTGGTGGAGTGGTGGGTTGGTGTGGAGGGCTGTTGAAGGTTGCAACGGGACATTGACAGGATGCAGACCTGGGCTGATAATTGGCAGATGGAGTTCAACCTAAAAAAGTGTGAGGTGATTCATTTTGGAAGATTGAATTTGAATGCAAAACACAGGGTTAAAGGCAGGATTCTTGGCAGTGTGGAGGAACACAGGGATCTAGGGGTCCATGTCCATAGATTCCTTAAAGTTGCCACCTGAGTTGATAGGGTTGTTAAGAAGGCGTATGATGTGTTGACTTTCATTAGCAGGGGGATTGAGTTTAAGAGCCATAAAGTTATGCTGCAACACTACAGGGTCCTGGTTAGATGACACGTTGAATATTGTGTTCAGTTCTGGTCACCTCATTATAGGAAAGATGTGGAAGCTTTAGAGAGATGGTGCAGAAGAGATTTACCAGGATGCTGCCTGAACTGGAAGGTGTGTCTTATGAAGAAAGGTTGAGGTAGCTAGGGCTTTTCTTCTTGGAGTGAAGAAAGGTGAGAGGTGACTTGATAGAGGGATACAAGGTGATGAGAGGCATTAAAAAAGCCAGAGCCTTTTTCCCCAGGCTGGAAATGTCTATCATGGGGGTTATAATTTTAAGATGATTAGAGGAAGTTTAGGTGAAATGTCAGAGGTCGGTTCTTTACACAGAGAGTGGTGGGTGCGTGGAAAGTACTGCCAGCGGTGGTAGTAGAATTATATACATTAGGGACATTTAAGCGACTCTTGGATAAGCACATGGATGATAGTAAAACGTAGGTTAGTTTGATCTTAGAGTAGGATAAAAGATTGACACAGCATCAAGGGCCGAAGGGCCTATATCATGCTGTTCTATGTTCCATGTTCTATATTCTCTGATCATTGCTAACAATGACAACAAGCTGCCTGGCTTTGTCTCTGTGCTAAGAAACAAGTCAAGTCTTTAAGCTCTGGCTGAATAGACATAGGACAAAAAAAACTCCAAGGGATGCTTTGTGCATACAGACAGGAACAACATGAGTGAGTGCTAAGAGGGCAAGCCATCGCCAAGACACACCGTGACTGTATCCACCTGATGGGTGCCTCTCATTGTGTGCACACTGCCCCTGGCAGCAGCATTGCGATCAAAGCTGCCGGTTTGCTGCGAATGGCATCTTGCAAGTGGATCAGAGATGCGATATGTGGGTTTACTGAGGCTGGCATGGGTCTGATACCACGCCTATGGTTGGAAAACGCATGCTGTCAATGCTAAGGACTGTGCCCTGAGATGCCAGTGACTGGTAGCCAAGATAAAAGGCCAGAGGAGCAAGTAGCGAGCTGGAATCGCCAATTCTCAACGTCTGGTTTCTGTCCCACAAATAGGTGAACGACAACTGCATACTAATGTGATGAGTACAGCAAACAGTAAGATGCATGCTCACACAGGCAAAGGGGTCTCTGGCGGTCACTTGCAAGAATCCCTTCTTGTTGTCCAACATTTGGTTGGAAAATGGGACATCTCACTGTGATTGTCGAGACTCTGCCAATCCCACGTGATATTCCCAGCTTTCTCACCAGTTCCCGTGTTGTTCGGTGGCTTTCTTTCTTCTGAGGAGAGAAATATGTCAAAATTTATTGATAATTTTTTAATGATAAGGGTATTGTGGGCGATGGGACCAAGACTAGTGGAGAACATAAAGGATGCTGAAATTTATGGTTATTGGTTGGGATGAAGATTGTGAGTCACACAAAATGCTGATGGCTTATACTGCTGTACATACCTATCTCTTCCCTATAATGGAAAATAGACAATGCACCCAGCAACTGGCCTGTCCTTAAGCCCATTGAGGCCTTTTAGTGGTCAATTATTACTCACTTAAGGCCCTTAAGCCAACTCCACTTCTTGACATGCTGAAGGTGGGTGAGAGTGGGAAGACCATTTTTTCACAACCTGGTGAAAAGACAGGAAGGAAGAGGGGAATATCCTTTGGGGAAGTGTCCTGTGTATATCAGGGTTATTCCCCCTAAAGACTGTAGCCCTACCCTGTGCCTTCCAGGTCAGAATTCCAATGCTCCATTAATTGCTGTGAAGTCGGCTTTTTAGCGATCGTTTTGGTTCAGAGTAACCCTTCTTCTCGGGAGGCCAGGCGTAAACATGCGTGCCATCACCACCCCTGACCCTGTGCACTCCACACAAAAAATAGCAGCCCAAGATGCAGAACCACCCATGATCTAGTTGTGGAACTGATATCAAACTTTTCACATTGGCTTGGCGGTGGAAGGTTGATGATCAAACTGGAGGCCTGACCAGCCGGGTGGCGCAAGGTTTGGTACTGGGTCCTCGTTATTTATATAAATGATTTAGATGAGAATATAGGAGGCATGATTAGTAGGTTTGTGGATGGCACCAAAATTGGTGGTATAATGGGCGGCACGGTGGCACAGTGGTTAGCACTGCTGCCTCACAGCGCCAGAGACCGGGTTCAATTCCTGCCTCAGGTGACTGTCCGTGTGGAGTTTGCACATTCTCCCCGTGTCTGCGTGGGTTTCCTCCGAGTGCTCCGGTTTCCTCCCACAATCCAAAAATGTGCAGCTTAGGTAAATTGGCCATGCTAAATTGCCCGTATGTTAGGTGAAGGGGTAAATGTAGGGGAATGGGTCTGGGTGGGTTACGTTTCGGCGGGTCAGTGTGGAATTGTCAGGCCGAAGGGCCTGTTTCCACTCTGTAAGTAATCTAACGGGCAGTGAAGAAAGTTATCTAAGAGTACAATGGGATCTTGATCAGCTGAACCAGTGGGTCAAGGAATGGCAGATCGAATTTAATTCAGACAAATGCGAGGTCTTGCATTTTGGTAAGACAAACCAGGGCAGGACTTACACTATTCATGGTAGGGCCCTCGGGTGGAGTGTGGTCAAACAGAAAGACCTAGGGGTACAGGTACATAGTTCCTTGGAAGTGGTACCACAGGTAGACAGGATGGTGAAGAAGGTGTTTGGTACACTTGCCTTCATTGTTCAGAGCACTGAGTACTAGAGTTGGGATGTCATGTTGTGGCTGCACAAGATATTGGTAAGACCATGTTTGGAGTACTGTGTACAATTCTGGTCACCCTGTAATCAGGAGGATGTTATTAAACTGAAAAAAGTGTAAAAATGACTTACAGGGATGTTACTGAGACTGTATTATAAAGTGAGGTTGGTTAGGCTGGGACATTTTATCCTGGAGCATAGGAGGTTGATGGGTGACCTTATAGATGTTTATAAAATCATGAGGGGCATAGGTCAGGTGAATAGACAAGGTCTTTTCCCTAGGGTAAGGGAGTCTAAAACTAGAGGGCAAACATTTCAGGTGAGAGGGGAAAGATTTAAAAGGAACCTGAGGGACACCTTTTCCACACAGACAGCGGTGTGTATATGGAATGAGCCATCGGAGGAGTGGTAGAGAGAGTACATTTACAACATTTAAAAGACATTTAGATAAGTACATGCACAGGAAAGGTTTGGAGGGGTAAGAGTCATGTGCAGACAAATAGGACTAGTTCTGTTTAGCAAGGCTGGTAGTGTGGATGAGGTGGATTAAAGGGCATGTTTCTATTCTGTATAACTTTATGAATCCATTTTTCATTGTCCTAGACTTCCTTTGCTTGAGAAAGAAAGAAAGCAAGATATTCTCATGAAAGATCACCAATGGTTAACTCTCCCTCTCTCTCCAAAGATATTACCTGATCAATGGCCTCATCAAATCCCTACGGTGTGACGACAGGCCCTTCAGTCCAACAAGTCCACACTGACCCTCCGAAGACTAACCCACCCAGCCCCATTCCCCCTGACTAATGCACCAAACCTACATATCCCTGGACACTATCAGTAATTTAGCATGGCCAATTCACCTAACCTGCACGTCTTTGGATTGTGGGAGGAAATCAGAGAACCCAGAGGGAACCTGCTCATACACAGGGAGAATGTGCAAATTCCACTAGACAGTCACTCGAGGGTAGAATACAACCCAGGCCCCTGGCACTGTGAGGCAGCAGTGCTAATCACTGAGCCACTGTGCCGCCTGACTGTTTCAGTATTTTCTGTTTTTATTTAAAGCCTTTGTGATACAAGGCTGTTTCACCGAGAAAATTACATGTTGCGCTCTTTATTCCTTTCCCTGGTGCAACTGTAGGCAGCAATGCTGACCTCTTCGAGGGGGTAGGTATCGTTCTCAGAAATTGTTGACTTGCTGAAGGAGTGGAGATGTTAGTTTGGTCGTGTGACTGGTGTGCAGAGAGAATGAGGGAGAGATTTGGTGTCTTAGCTTTGCACTGATTACCAGCTATTCACACACAATGGAAGTGAACTCCAAAATACACCTGAAAGGCTTGCTGCACGCAAGCCAAGAATCAATGCCATTGCTAACTTCAGCCAATACTCTCAGCAGTCACGAAGAGAGAACCCTTTCTGAATTTCACCTTCAAGATTGCTAACAGCCCCAAATGCATGCTATCAATTCTTAATTTTTCTGCAGATACTATTGCCTGTGTTTCTCATACTAATGCTATGCAATCAGTGTTCAGGCATCTTTAATGCATCTACCTGCCTTAGTTTCACATCTCTAAATACCCCTATTTACCAAGAAAATCAGTCAATCTACTTTTCTTTTCTTTTCTTGGAGTTCTCAGGGTAGAGGTTTGCTGTGGTCTGACTGTTATTGTGACCTCATCTAGTTAACATGGCTGCTGTCAAAACACTTCTCAGGTAACTTGACGGTAATCCTTTTTTTTATTGAAAGAAGGAAAGATCCCAGTTTTTTCATGTCTCTCCTCCTTTAGGAAGCATCTTAAAGCCTATTTCTTTACCCAAGCATTAAGCCATCTCACCTAAAGTCTCTTGAAGTGGCTCAGTGTCAATTCTCACCCAATAGTGCTTTGGTAAAAAGCCTTTGACAATTTGCTCTGTTAAATGTGCAACGCTATTCAGCATTGCAAAGCAGCACCAGGTTGCTGAGTACAAAAATGGATTGAATGTCCTTCGAGAATTCTGCTTTTGCTTTCCAATTAGATAATGCATGAGCACATGTTTATACATAAAGAAGTATAATTTTTGATATCTCTCAATTGCTTCAAAATGTGTGAGGCAACTGATTATTTTTGGAGTACAGAGACTAGTTGCAACTCCCAGGTCATTTCCTCTGTCCTGAAGCTCTTCAACCATGTCCTGCATTTCCCCTTCCCCCACCTCATCCTAGTTTCTAACCTCCAGCAACACGATCCCCTTGACTTGTCCGGACTTGTCCGACCTGCCCAGCTCCTTTTCCACCTATCCACTCCACCCTCTCCTCCCTGACCTATCACCTTCATCTCCTCCCCCACTGACCTATTGTACTCTATGCTACTCTATCCCCACCCCCACCCTCCTCTAGCTTATCTCTCCACGCTTCAGGCTCTCTGCCTTTATTCCTGATGAAGGGCTTTTGCCCGAAACGTCGATTTCGAAGCTTTTCGGATGCTGCCTGAGTTGCTGTGCTCTTCCAGCACCACTGATCCAGATGCAAAATAGATCAGTCATTCTATACCGGAAACAGCCAACGAACGGTAATTATTGCACAATCCACTGGTGCTACATTTACTCCATCAGGGGAGGCGATGGCCTGATGGGATTATTGCTAGCCTGTTAATCCCCGGTCATGTCCTGGGGACCTGGGTTTGAATTCCACCGTGGCAGATGATGGAATTGGAATTCAATAGAAAAAAACTCCACTTAAGAGTCTACTGATGACCATGAAGTGATTGTCAGCAAAAATCCCATCTGATTCACTAATGTCCTTTAGGCAAGGAAACTTCCACCCTTACCTGGCCTGGACTCTAGACTCCAGCAATGCAGTTCACTCTCAGTCAGTGATTCCCTTATACTGTGAATGAATATAGGAAATAAAAAGGTCTATGTTGCCGCTTTGAAACAGCCACTCAATTAGTTCCACACAACTGCTGTTTCTCTGCAACCTGGTATTTTTTCCCTGTTTAAATTACTTATCCCATTCCTTTTGAAAGTTACCAACCTTTCAGACAACAAATGTGTTATGAAGGTACAAGGGGTACAATACCTTTAAGAAAGTTGAAAAGCCAGCAAGGACTTAGAGAAGCATAGAGAGTCCAGAACAAGGTAGCAATGTAACGTTTGGTTGAAACAGCTAGAGTAGCTGGGTTACCATGAGACAAAAACAAATTCAAATTCGGCCAATCAGTTTAAATTATGCCCCAAGATACCAAACTCCAATCATGTTTGAATTTAGTATTTCGATAATATTAAAACCAATGAAGCAATTCAATGTTTTGGGGTATAAAACTGAATATATTTGAACAGTTGAGAGAGAACTGCCAAAAGACCAAAAGATGCAGGTTGCTAATTTAAGAGCTCTCTGAGAGGTACTCATTTGAGGAGGAAGTCTGTGCAGCAGAACATCGAGGCCAACCTGGAGAGAGAATCTACAGAGGAAAATCTACAGAGGGAACTTGGCAAAGCTGACTGGTTTTGAAACATGATTATATTATCTTTTGTAAATCATTATCGGGATTTTTTTTATTGAATGAGTATTGTAGAGGGGAAGGTAAAAATTGGGTTTAGAGAAAGAAGTTGTAAATAGTTGTTAGTTACTTATTTTCTGTTAGACTTAAAAAAATAAAGTGTTTAATTTTTACTTCACTTTTTACTTTAATTTTGACTTTTGGGATATTCTTTGCTTTTTGAATTTTAACAGATTTCCACATGGGTGTACATTTGAGGATGGAGTCCTCAATATTGATTCTGCACTCCATGAAGTTTTGTGGCGTAATGTTAAACATGGCCAAAGATGCCTCCTGCTGGTTATCATCTAACACTCTCTCCCTCCCCTTCCCCACATGTGGAATCATTACTCTTCCATGATGAACATCACTTGGAGGATGCTCTGAGGGTGGCACGAGCAGTTAATGTACACTGAAATGGGGTGGCCTTCAATGTTCACCACCAAGAATGGCTCATCAGCACCATTGCTGATCGAATTGTCTGAGTGCTAAAGGACATTGCTGCTAAACTGGGTCTGTGGGAAATGGTGAGGGAACCAACAAAAGGGGAAAAAAACATACTTCACCAATCTTCCTGCTGTCAATGTGCCTCTCCATGATAATATCAATAGGTGGAACAACCATAAACCTATGGAGATGCAGTCTAATGTTGACATTGAGCATACCTCCCATCGTGTCGTACTATAATGAAAGGGAGAGACTTTGAACAGATGTAGCAACTCAAGACTGGGCTGCCATGATGTGTTGTGGGTCATCATCAGCAGCAGAATCATGCTCATGCTCAATCTGCAACCTCATGGCCCAGAAAATCCCCCACTCAACCATTACCATCAAACCAGGGGATCAAACCGTGGTTCAATCAAGATGCAGGAACAGCACCAGGCATACCAGGCATAAGTGAGGTGTCAAGCTAAAGAAACTGCAATAGAGGACTAATTGTGTGTCAAACAACATACACAGCAAGTGACAGAGCTAAATGATCCCATTGCCACCTGATCAAATCTAAGCTCTGCATCTGGTTGTGAACGGTGTTGGATAATTAAACAATTCACTGGAGGAGGAGACTCCATATATATCCCAATGCTCAATGATAGGGGAACCCAGCATATTAGGGCAAAAGACAAGGCTGAAGCATTTCTCCCCATCTTCAGCCAGAAGTGCCAAGTAGATAATCCAACTTGGTCTTCTCCTGAGGTCCCAATCATGAGGTGTGGACATGTTGGGCCAAATGGCCTGTTTCCACACTGTAGGGCTTCTAACCATTCTAGTCAATCAGAGATGTCAGTGTTTAACCACTGGATACACTTTATGGGATATCAAGAAATGTTGAGGATATTAAATATTGCAAAAGCTATCAGCGCTGAGAACTTGATGTTCCCCTAGCCAAGCTCTTCCAGTACAGTGACAACTCTCGCACCTACCCAACACTGTACAGGTATGTCCTGTCCACCAGCAGCAGGAAAATCCAACTCAACAAATTATTGCCTTATCAGTCTGCTCATGTCTATCAGGAGTGTGATGATTTGAATTATTGACAGTACTATCAAGTGACACTTATTTAACAAGAAGCTGCACACTGACTCTCAGTTTGGATTCGGTCGGGTCCTTATAACAATCTGTGCCCTAACATGGGCAAAAAAGCTGAATTCAAGAAGGGAAGTGAGACAGCCTGGACCTGACATCATGGCTGCTACTGACTGAGTGCAGCATCAAGGGGCCAGAGAGAAACTGAAGAGTATGAGAGGTAGGGGTTGAAATCATATCTGGCACATAGGAAGATGGTTGTAGTTGTTGGAGGTCAGTCATCTCAGTTCCAGGAAATTTTTGTAGGAGTTCCTCAGGGTGTTATCCTAGGCCCACCATCTTCAGCTGCTTCATTAATGACCTTCCCTCCACCATAACGACAGAAGTTGAGATGTTTGCTGATGATTGCACAATGTTCATTTGTGACTTCTCAGATTGTAATGCAGTCCGTGACCAAATGCAGCAAGAGCTGGACTGTATTCAGACTCACGCTGATAAGTGACGAGTCAAATTCATGTCATACAAGTGCAAAGCAATGACCATCTCCAACAAGAGAGAATCTAAGCACCTACCCCTTGACATTCAATGGCCTTACCATGGCATTACTGAATGCCCCACTGCCAATTTCCTGGATTTGCCATTCATGAGAATTGATATGTGGGGCAGAATCTTATAATGACTGGAACAACATGGGCATTGGTGTGAAATGTAGCAAAATTACACCAAATGTGGTGAGACTTGCTGCATCTTTTAACTAATTTCTGGACATTGTGATGAGATTCTGTATATAAAGCAGCAGGTTGTCTTTTTAAAGAGCTTATTAATGGCATATCTCCCCTTATTAATATAAAGCTTCTGAACCCATCACCTGTGGAGAGGAAACTAAACACCAAGAATTCTCGATGTGAAAGGCAGAGTGGAAATCTGACGACTTCAACTCACTCCAAATGGCTCTCCATGTTGGACACTAGGCACTAACATCTCAGGGCACCTTCCATGGGCACTCATCGCATGCAACCCACATCCACTAACACTGGCATTCAACATGTGCCAGTCTCTAAGAGCCCTAATGGCACATCTTCAAACCACTGACAGGGCATCTCCGCACTTCAATGCTGCAGTCTGGATTGCACTGCCAAGTCTCATTGCAATGTTGCAGCAAAGACACAATGCTCATGGACTAGACCAGGCTGCATCTCTGTTCTGTTCACTTGCTGTCATAGCACTAACTCTGAGATTGCCTTGTTGCTCACTGCATCCCGGCCTAACATTACCTTGCTTCTTTTTGCACCTTGCTTCCAGTAGGTGATACCAGGCCGACGTTTTCCCTTGCCATTTAGTGCAGACACAAAGACATCTGTCATTAAACATGAGATCCATGCAGAAATTAGGCAAATTACAGTAGATTATAGGTGATTCTCTAATTCTCTTTGTTGGATAAAGCTTATTAAAATTTCATGGCTTGGGTTATGTTTTTTCTGGTGTAACCTCTGAGAAGGAAAGCATGCAAGGTAGAAATCGAGTATGTATTAACTTTTACATGCGATGGGGGATTCAGGCTGCATTTCACGAAACAAAAGTAATCGATTTAAACTCACCAATTCAATAATTACTGGAATTAAAGGGCATGGATATTCGTAAGAGGGTTTTATTGGAGAACCTATTGGTACTGAAGTTAAGGTTAAGTGGGATTTTTTTCACATACGCTCGTGGGATGTGGGAGTTGCTGGCTGGCCATCGATTATTGCCTGTCCCTAGTTGTCCTTGAGAAGGTAGTGATGAACTGACTGCTTGTACCACTCCAGTCCATTTGCTGTAGGTTATCCAACCTGAAGGGATGAAGAAACAGTGGCATATTTACAAGTTAGGGTGATGGTGTTCTCATGTATCTGCCCATGTCCTTCTAGATGGAAGCGGTTGTTGGTTTGGAAGGTGTTGTTTAAAGATCTTTGGTGGGTTTCCTCAGTGCATCACGCAGGTAGCACACACTACAGCTACTGAGTGTTAGTAGTGGAGAGGAGTAGGTGTTTGTGGGTGTGGTGCCAATCAAGTGGACTGCTTTGTCCTGGATGGGGTCAAGCTTCTTGAGTGTTGTTGGGGCTGCACCCATCCAGGCAAGTGGGGAGTATTCCATCACACTCTTGACTTGTGCTTTGTAGATGGTGGATAGGCTTTGAGGAGTTAGGGGCTGACTTATCCGCTGCAGTATTCCTAGCCTCTGTCCTACTTTGTAGCCATTGTGTTTGTATGCCAAGTCCAGTTGAGTTTTTGGTGAATGGAAACACTGAGTAATTTGACAGTGGGAGCATTTAGTGATGAATGCCAAGAGATGGTGGTGAGATTGTCCCTTGTTGGTGATGATCATAGCCTGGCATTTGTGTGATGCAAATGTTCCTTGCTACTTGTCAGCCCAAACCAGGACATAGCTCAGATTTTGTTGCATTTAAGCATGGACTGCTTCAGTTCCTGAGGAGCAGTGAATAGTGCTGAACATTGCGCAATCATCAGCGAGCATCCCCACTTCTGGCTTATGATGGAGGGAAGGTCATTGATGAAGCAAATGAAGATGTTGGGTCCAAGCCACTATTCTGAGGAATCACTGCAGAGATGTCCTGGAGCTGAAATGACTGACCTCCAACAACTACCATTACCTTCCTATGTGACTCCAACCAGCAGAGAGTTTGCCCCTGATTCTCATTGATTGCAGTCTTGCCAGGTCTTCTTGATGTCACAGTCAGTCAAATGTGTTCCTGATATGCATGACCGTCACTCTCACCCTTGTCATGTTTGTCAGCAATCCTGAGTCAAAGCGAAGGAAATAGCCTTTGGCCCCTGAAATGACAGAGAGGCACATATTAATGGAGATGAAAGTGGGTGTCACAGCTGTATTATTATATACTTGCTGAGGTCTCAGCAAGTGAATAGGGCCTGCAGAAACCATGTGGAATATTGCCCAGAGTTGTCCTGTCCACTAACAGCAGGCTCATTTCTGACGAAGGGCTTATGCCCAAAAAGTTCGATTCTCTTGCTCCTCGGATTCTGCCTGACTGGCCATGCTTTTCCAGTACCACACTAAGGACGGCATGGTGGCTCACAGCTCCAGGGACCCAGGCTCAATTCCAGCTTCTGCCGACTGTCTGTGGGCTGTTTGCACATTCTCCCCATGTCTGTGTAGGTTTCCGCTGGGTGCTCCGGTTTCCTCCCACAGTCCAAAGATGTGCAGGTCAGGTGAATTGGCCACGTTAATTTGCCCATAGTGTTAGGTGCATTAGTCAGAGGGAAATGGGTCCGAGTGGGTTACTCTTTGGAGGATTGGTGTGGGCTTGTTGGGCCGAAGGGCCTGTTTCCACACTGTAGGGTAATCTAGCTAAACTAGGTCACTCTGATCTCCAGAATCTGGAGTCCTCATTTTCTGTCATGCAGAAGGCATGTAGGCTTAGTGGTATGGAGGGAACATTTTGCAGGCATTGGTGACAGCATGAGTCCTGATGGGAAATGGGAGTAGTGGCAGAGACAGAGTGAGTGTGTGGTCTTGGAGGGCAAATGATGGCACTTGCCCTGGCAGAGCGGAGAAGGTTATTGAGCTTCTTCCTACAGCGCTGTATACTCCTCGAAATGGCTGACACTGCACTGATGTGGGAGGGGGTATTTGGGGGCAATCTCAAACAAGGCTGTCAATGTTCTGGTGTCATGACTTCTCTGCTAGTATTAGTGGAAGAGGATATCCCATGTTTGATCAGCAGGATGCCCCAGTTTGCAATGTCTGGTGGACAAATATAAGGAGGTGCACAGGGCAGCTCCAGACTGACAATAGTTGGTTGGGTGCACAACGGGTTCATAAACATAACGTCAACACCACGGTTACCTGTCAATTCCAGGATAGTCCAACTGTGGCAAGTTGTCGTGCGAATGGTGGGTGGTAAGAAGGATCTAAAGTCAGTCAAGAGGGCTTCAGCAGAGTAACTAACTGATGAGGTGCGGGTGGTAAGATACAACCAGAGATTTCAACAAGCCTCAGTGACCGAAACCTTCGAAGAGATTCAACAAAACTGACATGTTAACCAAAAAAAAAGTCAGGTTCATCCCATTAGTATTGTAGTTGCAAGGGGGCAGGTCAGAAGTTAAGAATACTAAAAACAAGTAACTCACCAGTGTCTGTCCACCACCATCTATAAGGCAGAAGTCAGGAGTGTGAATGAATCCTCCCCACTTTCCTGGATGGGTGCAGCTCCAACAATACTCAAGGAGCTCAACATCATGCAGGAAAAAGCAGCCCCCGCTTGATTGGCACCACATCCACAAACATCCAGTCCGCCCACTGATACTCAGTACAACAATGTGTCCCACTGCAGTAACTCACCAAGGCTCCTTAGACCTACCAAGCCTCTTAAGTCAACTGTTTAGAAGGACAAGGGCAGCAGATACACTACCACCTACATATTCCTCATCAAGCCCCACACCATCCTGACTTGGAAATATACTGTTGTACCTTGAGAGTCGCTGGGTCAGAATCCCAGAGCTTCCACCTTCACAGCTCTCAGTGAATGCACTTACACCCAAGAACTGCAATAGTTTAAGAAGGCAGCTCATCACTAACTATTCCAGGCAACTAGGGATTAGCAACAAATGCTGGTCTAGCCAAGTGACACCTAAATCCCCTGAATGAACAAAGATAAATGTCATGGAGGGGGAAATAGATTGTGTAAGAGATGGGGCAGTGAGGTTATTAGAATGTCATCTTGGGGTCAAAAAAGACACTGAGGTTGCAATTTTTCAGAAGCAGCCTCGAACAATTGCCAGACAAGGGGATGGAATCAGTTGCTAGGGGATGGAGTCAGTCATTAAGGGGTAAAAACAGTCATTAGGGGAAGGAGTCAGTTGCTAGGCGATGCAGTCAGTCACGAGGGGATGGAGCCAGTTGATTGGGGGAATGGAGCCAGTTGATAGGGGATGGAGTCAGTCCTTAGGGGATGGAGCCAGTTGCTAGGGGATGGAGTCAGTCATTAGGGGATGGAGTCAGTCATTAGAGGATTGAGCCAGTTGCTAGGGGATGGAGTCAGTCACTAGGGGATAGAGTCAGTCATTAGGGGATGGAGTCAGTCATTAGGGGATGCAGTCAGTTGCTAAGGGATGAAATCAACTAGGCAGAGGTGAGTACTGCAGATGCTGGAGATTAGATTCAAGATTAGAGTGGCGCTGGAAAAGCACAGCAGGTCAAGCAGCATCTGAGGAGCAGGAAAATCGAAGTTTCGGGTAAAAGCCTCTTCCTCAGCCTCATTCCTGATGAAGGGCTTTTGCCCGAAACGTTGATTTTCCTTCTCCTCGGATGCTGCCTGACCTGCTGTGCTTTTCCAGCACCACTCTAATCTTGACGCTAGGGGATGGAGTCAGTTGCTAAGGGATGGAATCAGTCACTAGGGGATAGAGTTGTGTTAAGTACCAAAGCCAATGGCTTTGATCCTCCCAGTGTTTAAAGTGCCTATGTTGAGGTTATTAGCTTACAAAGGTTTAATGGCTATTCTGTTTCCAGTGTTCATAACATAACTTCACTGGCATTAAACAGTGAAGAAATCTTAACAGTCTCAGGAATGATGTGTGCATCTCTTGCAATATTGATCACCTACTTTGAAATGACTGGAGATCTTGCCATCATAACAGATCCATGCTATGACTGAAAGAACAGTAGTGAGGTGTCCTGATTAGTGTCCTGACAGAGTAGTGTCCTGATTGATATTTAGATCTAGATTTTATTGTCACCTGTACTCAAGTATAGGAATACAGTGAAAAGTGTATAAAGTCCCCATTCTCCAGAGTCAGCTTGGTTACACACTTGATTATGAAACTGGAATTTAAGAAAGCAACAGAAATAAAGGAAACAAAGCCAAAAAGAATGAGAAATGTCCAAATGTTAAAGTGTTGCTTAAATCTTATCCCCATGCAGGTATCAGGGCCAAGCCTGGAATCTTGTGATGAACCGAATACTCACTGCCTCTAATCTTATCACCTCTGATCTCCTCCTGTTGCCACTGCTGCCTCTGAATCTATAATTACCAGTGCTGCTACTGACTGCTATTTACTACTTAACTCCCTTAGACAAAAACAGATTTATCATTTATTTCACTGCTATTAAGAGGATCTCCACGTACACCAATTGCACACTGTTTCCCCCATATTTCAGTGGCATTTTAGACACCCAACATTCTTTCTGGGCTGTGAAGCACTTTGAGATATCAAAGGGGCTACATAAATGCTGTTCTTTTCAGGTATACAGGCAGGATGCTGGAAGAACACAGCAAGCCAGGCAGCATCAGGAGGCGGAGAAGTCAACGTTTCGGGTGTGACCCTTCTGCAGTCCCGAAGAAGGCTTACACCCGAAACGAAACACAAGCCTCATTCCCAATGAAGGGCTTATTCCCAAAACGCTGATTCTCTTGCTCCTCAGAGGCTGCCTGACCTGCTATGCTTTTCCAGCACCACACTCTCAACTCTGATCTCCAGCATCTGTAGTCCTCACTTTCTCCACGTCCTGATGCTGCCTGGCTTGCTGTCTTCTTCCGTCCCCCTGCTTGTCTACCTTGGAATCCAGCATCTGCAGTTTTTTTTAATATATTTAACTAAGTTCTTTGCAGGTATGATTATTTCAGGATATGTGCAGAGTCTATCAACAAGAGAAAAGTCTCTGGTTCTAACAAATGCATTGTGATGCCATTTCGTCAGATGTATGATGACATTCAACATGTGTGTAACTTTATCATTTTAAAGGAGGAACAAGAAGGGAGAGCAGAGCTGTTTGTGCAACAGTTTTCAGGCAGTGAATGTAAAAGCCTGAATGTTACACTGAACCTGTGCAAAGCCTTAGCTAAGACTGGGAAAGCACTGCCTGATAAAGTGCTCAGTACAAGCTCAAAATCCTTTTAAATGTTCCTTGCTGTGTGTGATCTGTTTAATTCAATGAAGAATATCTTTGCAGTGCAACATCTGTGCCTGAGGCATATCTTAAAGAGGGGAAGCTTGTGAATAGCTTGAACACAAGCGTCATGATTGCTAAGTGGCTGCTTGTTTATTGGGGTGTATTTATTTCTGACATGGAAGATTACTTGTTAAAGAGAGAAAGCCTCCAGGCTGTCTGTGCGTGTGAGAAACTGCAGTTTTCCCAAAGACAGTTCTGAATGAACCATGGCAAAGACATGGTGTGAGTTATAATACACATGAGAGGAAAGTACTGCCATCTGTTGGTCCAGGCACCAATAGCAGGCTGCACATTCAAAGCAGAAAAATACAGGGTTGCATTTCAGGAAGGTCGCTGCTGTGGGTTAATGCCTCAGGACCCTATAACCACACAGCATCAACATCGACTTCACCAGTCTCCTCATCTCCCCTCCTCCCACTTCATTCCAGATCCAACTCGGCACCACCCTCTTGAACTGTCCTAACCTGCCATCTTCCCTCCTGCATATCCACTCCATCCTCCACTCTGACCTATCACCATCACCCTCCACTTGCATCCACCTATCGCCTTCCTACCGACTTTAGAAACAAGACACTGAGTGAATATCTGATGAGTGCCGGAGATAAAGGAAACCCTGGCATTGAAGTTCCTTCCCTCTGCAACATCCTGTAGCTTTAAAGTCCTCTGAGATGCCTGAGCTCTTGACCGCATGTTGTTATGACCCTTCCACCCTAGGGTATTGGTCAGCTTGGATGGCTCGTTTGCGACACAGAGCGATATCAAGACAGCTTCAGTTCCTCCAATGGCTGGGATCACCATGTCGGCCCAACTTTCCCAACCTCATGCCTAACCTGAGGTGACCTCCAATTCAAACCCACCATCAATCATGGCTGTCTAATGAGAAAGGCAACTATAGTGACTTTCCCTTTCACTTTTTCGCTATTGGAGGCTGTTACCTACAGCTGCTGAGGGATTTAAGCAGTGGAATTCCTTTCTGAACATCTCTGCACCATTGCCTCTAAGCTGCTCATGTCCGGGGTCTCTATGACGTTCTGTGTATGACGATTGCAACCGACTTCAGTAATGGAATTTCAGGCCCAAATGTGAACAATTAGAATCCCCTCCACAATTTTAATGTGAGCTGGTGACCCACAGTGTTACTAACATCAGCATTTGTGCAGGAGGTATTGATGAGAAATTTGTGGGACCTGTCTCAATAGCAGCTCCTGTCTGAGCTGATCAACCATCATTTAACATTACTCATCATTGCCTCATGTTAAGTTTGGGATGTTTGAATATAAACTGTGTCCACCTTTGCACAATCTAAACCTTATTTGTTGATAAGACCTGTATATTTGGGTGGCACAGTGGTTAGTACTGTTATCTCACGGCGCCAGGGAGACAGGCTCAGTTCCAGCCTTGGGCAACTGTCAGTGTGGAGTTTGTCGTTTTCCCCATGTCTGTGTGAGTTTCTTCTGGGTGCTCCCGCTTCCTCCTGCAGTCCAAAGACATGCAGGTTAGGTGGATTGGCCATGCTAAATTGTCCAGGGATGTGCAGATTAGGGTAGGGATAGGGTAGGGGGTTGGGTGGGAATTCTCTTCCAATGGTCAGTGTGGACTCAATGGGCCAAATGGCCTTGCTTCACAATGTAGGGATTCTATTTTAGTTTGAGCATTTTTAGGTTGAAACTCTTTTTGTTTTGACAGTGAGACCTGTCGTGTTTCTACTCTCGAATGAGTTTCGCTCAGAGAATGATATAATTGACTGTAACACTGCACTGGTTAACCTGATCATTTGTCACGAACAGTGAGAGACAGGGACTTTGAAAAAAAATCAATGCACCCTTCCAACCTTATTTGTAACAACCATATCACCTTGGTATCACTTAGATGTTTTGACGTGATCTCCAATAAATGAACAGCGGAGAGCAGGAAATTCCTCCTGCGTATCAGTTGGAGACATTTAGCCTGTGAATTGGGAAGTTAGATTAGATTGTCTACAGTGTAGAAACAGGCCCTTCGGCCCAACAAGTTCACACCGCCCCTCCGAAGAGAAATCCACACAAACCCATTCCCCTACCCTATATTTATCTTACACAGTGGGCAATTTAACATGGCCAATTCACCTGACCTGCACATCTTTTGATTGTGGGAGGAAACCTTCGCAGACACGGGGAGAATGTGCAAACTCCACACAGACTGCCACCCGAGGCTGGAATTGAACCTGAGACCCTGGTGCTTTGAGGCAGCAGTGCTAACCACTGAGCCACCGTGCCACCTACATGGTGTGAAGCAGAACCATATTACTCTTTAACTGAGATATTAAATATAGGAAGGTGCAATCTGTGAGATGTAAAAGATCTCTTGCCAATATGTTGACAAAGAGCAGAGGAGTTTGCCCCAGTGTCTGAATCAATATTTATTCCCCAATTAAAATCACAGAAATGAGATCATTCTATGGATAGAATAGAATAGTATATCTTTTATTGTCACGTGCAGGAGTACAGAAGTACAGGAGTAATGAGAAAAGGATATAAAATGGCTGCCTCTTATGGCGCCATCTTAGGTACAAATCTTGGATACAAAATAGAAATAAAAGGAAAAATAATAGCATTACTTTAAAAAAAGCTATAAATAAGGTATTTATAACATAGTTAAAGGATTGACATTACAGTCCGGTAAAGAATGTCAAGTCGCAGCAGCTCAACATGTGGCCGTCTGCACCACGTCCCAGTACAACAACTGATCCGGTCCGAGCCTCCACTCTGCTCCTCACCGGCACTCAGCTTCACCAAGGAAAGTCGTGCTGCTCTGGGACTCGTTTCCCTAACGTATCTCAGGGACCCGTTTCCCTCTCACGCTGCTCCAAGACTCATTTCCCCTCACACTGCTCCGGGACTCGTTTCCCCCTCACGCTGCTCCAAGACTCATTTCCCCTCACACTGCTCTGGGACTAGTTTCCCTCGCGCTGCTCCGGGACTCGTTTCCCCCTCGCGCTGCTCCGGGACTCGTTTCCCCCTCGCGCTGCTCCGGGACTAGTTTCCCTCGCGCTGCTCCGGGACTCGTTTCCCCGTCACGCTGCTCCGGGACTCGTTTCCCCCTCACGCTGCTCTGGGACTAGTTTCCCTCGCGCTGCTCCGGGACTCGTTTCCCCGTCACGCTGCTCCGGGACTCGTTTCCCCCTCGCGCTGCTCCGGGACTCGTTTCCCCCTCGCGCTGCTCCGGGACTCGTTTCCCCCTCGCGCTGCTCCGGGACTAGTTTCCCTCGCGCTGCTCAGGGACTCGTTTCCCCCTCGCGCTGCTCCGGGACTCGTTTCCCCCTCACGCTGCTCCAAGACTCATTTCCCCTCACGCTGCTCTGGGATTCGTTTCCCCCTCGCGCTGCTCTGGGACTAGTTTCCCTCGCGCTGCTCTGGGACCCGTTTCCCCCTCACGCTGCTCCGGGACTAGTTTCCCCCTCCCGCTGCTCTGGGACTCGTTTCCCCGTCACGCTGCTCAGGGACTCGTTTCCCCCTCACGCTGCTCTGGGACTAGTTTCCCTCGCGCTGCTCCGGGACTCGTTTCCCCCTCACGCTGCTCCGGGACCCGTTTCCCCCTCGCGCTGCTCCGGGACTTGTTTCCCCGTCACGCTGCTCCGGGACTCGTTTCCCCCTCGCGCTGCTCTGGGACTAGTTTCCCCCGCGCTGCTCTGGGACTCGTTTCCCCCTCGCGCTGCTCTGGGACTAGTTTCCCTCACGCTGCTCTGGGTCTCGTTTCCCCCTCGTGCTGCTCTGGGACTCGTTTCCCCCTCGCGCTGCTCTGGGACTAGTTTCCCCCTCGCGCTGCTCTGGGACTAGTTCCCCCTCGCGCTGCTCTGGGACTCGTGTCCCTCTCGCGCTGCTCTGGGACATGTTTCCCTCGCGCTGCTCCGAGACTTGTTTACCCCCCCGCGCTGCTCTGGGTCTCGTTTCCCCCGCGCTGCTCTGGGACTCGTTTCCCCCTCGCGCTGCTCTGGGACTCGTTTCCCCCTCGCGCTGCTCTGGGACTAGTTTCCCCCTCGCGCTGCTCTGGGACTAGTTCCCCCTCGCGCTGCTCTGGGACTCGTGTCCCTCTCGCGCTGCTCTGGGACATGTTTCCCTCGCGCTGCTCCGAGACTTGTTTACCCCCCCGCGCTGCTCTGGGACTCGTTTCCCCCTCGCGCTGCTCTGGGACTCGTTTCCCCCACGCTGCTCTGGGACTCGTTTCCCCCTGCGCTGCTCTGGCACTGGTTTCACTCTGCGCTGCTCTGAGGCTCATTTCCCTCGCGTTGCTCCAAGACTCGTTTCCCTCGCGCTGCTCCGAAACTCATTTCCCCTCGCGCTGCTCCGAGACTCGTTTCCCCTTCGCGCTGCTCCGGGACTCATTTCCCCCCGCGCTGCTCCGGGACTCGTTTCCCTTGCGCTGCTCAGGGACTCGTTTCCCCCTCGCACTGCTCAGGGACTCGTTTCCCCCTCGCGCTGCTCTGAGACTCGTTTCCCCCTCGCGCTGCTCTGAGACTCGTTTCCCCCTCGCGCTGCTCTGAGACTCGTTTCCCCCTCGCACTGCTCTGGGACTCGTTTCCCCCTCGCGCTGCTCTGAGACTCGTTTCCCCCTCGCGCTGCTCTGAGACTCGTTTCCCCCTCGCGCTGCTCCGAGACTCGTTTCCCCTTCGCGCTGCTCCGGGACTCATTTCCCCCCGCGCTGCTCCGGGACTCGTTTCCCTTGCGCTGCTCAGGGACTCGTTTCCCCCTCGCACTGCTCTGGGACTCGTTTCCCCCTCGCGCTGCTCTGAGACTCGTGTCCCTCTCGCGCTGCTCTGGGACATGTTTCCCTCGTGCTGCTCCGAGACTTGTTTACCCCCCCTCGCGCTGCTCTGGTACTCGTTTCCCCCGCGCTGCTCTGGGACTCGTTTCCCCCTGCGCTGCTCTGGCACTGGTTTCACCCCGCGCTGCTCTGACACTCGTTTCTCCCTCGCGCTTTTCTGGGACTTGTTTCCCCCTCGCGCTGCTCCAGGACTCGTTTCCCTTGCGCTGCTCCGGGACTCGTTTCCCCCTCGCGCTGCTCAGGGACTAGTTCCCCCTCGCGCTGCTCTGGGACTAGTTTCCCCTCGCGCTGCTCTGGGACTAGTTTCCCCCTCGCGCTGCTCTGGGACTAGTTTCCCTTGCGCTGCTCTGAGATTAGATTCCCCCCCGCGCTGCTCTGGGACTCGTTTCCCCCTCGCGCTGCTCCGGGACTCGTTTCCCCCTCGCGCTGCTCTGGGACTAGTTTCCCCCTCGTGCTGCTCTGGGACTCGTTTCCCCCTCGTGCTGCTCTGAGACTCGTGTTCCTCTCGCGCTGCTCTGGGACATGTTTCCCTCGCGCTGCTCCGAGACTTGTTTACCCCCCCGCGCTGCTCTAGGTCTCGTTTCCCCCGCGCTGCTCTGGGACTCGTTTCCCCCTCGCGCTGCTCTGGGACTCGTTTCCCCCACGCTGCTCTGGGACTCGTTTCCCCCTGCGCTGCTCTGGCACTGGTTTCACTCTGCGCTGCTCTGAGGCTCATTTCCCTCGCGTTGCTCCAAGACTCGTTTCCCTCGCGCTGCTCCGAAACTCATTTCCCCTCGCGCTGCTCCGAGACTCATTTCCCCCTCGCGCTGCTCCGGGACCCGTTTCCCTTGCGCTGCTCTGGGACCCGTTTCCCCCTCGCGCTGCTCTGGGACTCGTTTCCCCCTTGCGCTGCTCTGAGACTCGTGTCCCCCTCGCGCTGCTCTGGGACATGTTTCCCTCGTGCTGCTCCGAGACTTGTTTACCCCACCTCGCGCTGCTCTGGGACTCGTTTCCCCCGCGCTGCTCTGGGACTCGTTTCACCATCGCGCTGCCCTGGGACACATTTCCCCTCGCGCTGCCCCGGGACTCTTTTCCCCCCGCGCTGCTCTGAGACTCGTTTCCCCCGCGCTGCTCTGGGACTCGTTTCCCCCTCGTGCTGCTCTGGGACTCGTTTCCCCCGCGCTGCTCTGGGACTCGTTTTCCCCTGCGCTGCTCTGGGACTCGTTTCCCCCTCGTGCTGCTCTGGGACTCGTTTCCCCCGCGCTGCTCTGGGACTCGTTTCCCCCGCGCTGCTCCGGGACTCGTTTCACCCCGCGCTTCTACGGCACTGGTTTCACCCCGCGCTGCTCCGAGGCTTATTTCCCTCGCGTTGCTCTAAGACTCGTTTCCCCCCGCGCTGCACCAGGACTCGTTTCCCTCGCGTTGCTCCAAGATTCGTTTCCCTCGCACTGCTCCGAGACTTATTTCCCCCTCGCGCTGCTCTGGGACTCGTTTCCCCCTCGCGCTGCTCTGGGACTCGTTTCCCCCTCGCGCTGCTCTGGGACTCGTTTCCCCCTCGCACTGCTCTGAGACTCGTTTCCCCCTCGCGCTGCTCTGGGACTCGTGTCCCTCTCGCGCTGCTCTGGGACATGTTTCCCTCGCGCTGCTCTGGGACTCGTTTCCCCCTCGCGCTGCTCTGGGACTCGTTTACCCCACCTCGCGCTGCTCTGGGACTCGTTTCCCCCGCGCTGCTCTGGGACCCGTTTCACCATCGCGCTGCCCTGGGACACATTTCCCCTCGCGCTGCCCCGGGACTCTTTTCCCCCCGCGCTGCTCTGAGACTCGTTTCCCCCGCGCTGCCCCGGGACTCTTTTCCCCCCGCGCTGCTCTGAGACTCGTTTCCCCCGCGCTGCTCTGGGACTCGTTTCCCCCTCGTGCTGCTCTGGGACTCGTTTACCCCGCACTGCTCTGGGACTCGTTTTCCCCTGCGCTGCTCTGGGACTCGTTTCCCCCGCGCTGCTCTGGGACTCGTTTCCCCCTCGTGCTGCTCTGGGACTCGTTTCCCCCGCGCTGCTCTGGGACTCGTTTCCCCCTGCGCTGCTCCGGGACTCGTTTCACCCCGCGCTTCTACGGCACTGGTTTCACCCCGCACTGCTCTGGGACTCGTTTTCCCCTGCGCTGCTCTGGGACTCGTTTCCCCCGCGCTGCTCTGGGACTCGTTTCCCCCTCGTGCTGCTCTGGGACTCGTTTTCCCCTGCGCTGCTCTGGGACTCGTTTCCCCCGCGCTGCTCTGGGACTCGTTTCCCCCTCGCACTGCTCTGGGACTCGTTTTCCCCGCGCTGCTCTGGGACTCGTTTCCCTCTGCGCTGCTCCGGCACTGGTTTCACCCCGCGCTGCTCCGAGGCTTATTTCCCTCGCGTTGCTCTAAGACTCGTTTCCCCCCGCGCTGCACCAGGACTCGTTTCCCTCGCGTTGCTCCAAGACTCGTTTCCCTCGCACTGCTCCGAGACTTATTTCCCCCTCGCACTGCTCTGGGACTCATTTTCCCCTGCGCTGCCCTGGTACAGGTTTCACTCCGCGCTGCTCCAAGACTCGTTTCCCTCGCGCTGTTCCGAGACTCGTTTCCCCCTCGTGCTGCTCTGGGACTTGTTTCCCCCTCGCGCAGCTCCGGGACTAGTTGCCCTCTCGCGCTGCTCTGGGACTAGTTTCCCACTGCGTTGCTCCGAGACTCCTTTCCCCCTCGTGTTGCTCTGGGACTCGTTTTCACCCGCACCGCTCTGGGACTCGTTTCACCATCGCGCTGCCCTGGGACACATTTCCCCTCACGCTGCCCCGGGACTCTTTTCCCCCGCGCTGCTCTGAGACTCGTTTCCCTCTCGCGCTGCTCCGAGACTCGTTTCCCCCTCGCGTTGCTCCGAGACTCGTTTCCCCTCGCGCTGCTCCGGGACTAGTTTCCCCCTCGCGCTGCTCCGAGACACATTTTCCCCCTGCGCTGCTCTGGCACTGGTTTCACCCCACGCTGCTCTGACACTCGTTTCTCCCTCGCGCTTTTCTGGGACTTGTTTCCCCCTCGCGCTGCTCCAGGACTCGTTTCCCCTCGCGCTACTCTGGGACTTGTTTCCCCGTCGCGCTGATCTGGGACTCGTTTTCCTCGCGCTGCTCCGGGACTCGTTTACCCCTCACGCTGCTCCGGGACTCGTTTCCCCTTCGCGCTGCTCCGGGACTCGTTTCCCCCTCGTGCTGCTCTGGGACTCGTTTACCCCTCACGCTGCTCCGGGACTCGTTTCCCCCGCGCTGCTCTGGGACTCGTTTCCCCCTCGTGCTGCTCTGGGACTCGTTTACCCCGCACTGCTCTGGGACTCGTTTTCCCCTGCGCTGCTCTGGGACTCGTTTCCCCCGCGCTGCTCTGGGACTCGTTTCCCCCTCGTGCTGCTCTGGGACTCGTTTCCCCCGCGCTGCTCTGGGACTCGTTTCCCCCTGCGCTGCTCCGGGACTCGTTTCACCCCGCGCTTCTACGGCACTGGTTTCACCCCGCGCTGCTCCGAGGCTTATTTCCCTCGCGTTGCTCTAAGACTCGTTTCCCCCCGCGCTGCACCAGGACTCGTTTCCCTCGCGTTGCTCCAAGATTCGTTTCCCTCGCACTGCTCCGAGACTTATTTCCCCCTCGCACTGCTCTGGGACTCATTTTCCCCTGCGCTGCCCTGGTACAGGTTTCACTCCGCGCTGCTCCAAGACTCGTTTCCCTCGCGTTGCTCCAAGACTCGTTTCCCTCGCGTTGCTCCGAGACTCGTTTCCCCTCGCGCTGCTCCGGGACTAGTTTCCCCCTCGCGCTGCTCCGAGACACATTTTCCCCCTGCGCTGCTCTGGCACTGGTTTCACCCCACGCTGCTCTGACACTCGTTTCTCCCTCGCGCTTTTCTGGGACTTGTTTCCCCCTCGCGCTGCTCCAGGACTCGTTTCCCCTCGCGCTACTCTGGGACTTGTTTCCCCGTCGCGCTGATCTGGGACTCGTTTTCCTCGCGCTGCTCCGGGACTCGTTTACCCCTCACGCTGCTCCGGGACTCGTTTCCCCTTCGCGCTGCTCCGGGACTCGTTTCCCCCTTGTGCTGCTCCGGGACTCGTTTCCCCCTCGCGCTGCTCCGGGACTCGTTTCCCCCTCGTGCTGCTCCGAGACACGTTTCCCCCTCGCGTTGCTCCGAGAAACGTTTCCCCTTCGCGCTGATCCGAGACCCGTTTCCCCCTCGCGCTGCTCTGAGACTCGTTTCCCCCTCGCGCTTTTCTGGGACTCGTTTCCCCCTCGTGCTGCTCCGGGACTTGTTTCCCTTGCGCTGCTCCGGGACTCGTTTCCCCATCGCGCTGCTCTGGGACTCGTTTCCCCCTCGCGCTGCTCCAGGACTCGTTTCCCACTCGCGCTGATCTGGGACTCGTTTTCCTCGCGCTGCTCTGAGACTCACTTCCCTCTCGTGCTGCTCTCGGAACCGTTTCCCCCTCGCGCTGCTCCGAGACTCGTTTCCCCCTCACGCTGCTCTGGGACTCGTTTCCCCCTCACGCTGCACTGAGACTCATTTCCCCCTCGCGCTGCTCCGAGACTCGTTTCCCTCTCGCGCTGCTCCAAGACATATTTACTCCTCGCGTTGCTCCGAGACTCATTGCACCCTCACGCTGCTCTGGGACACGTTTCCGCCGCGCGCTGCTCTAAAACTCGTTTCCCCCTCACGCTGCTCTGGGACCCGTTGACCCCTTGCGCTGCTCTGGGACTCGTTGACCCCTTGCGCTGCTCTGGGACTCGTTTCCCCCTCGCGCTGCTCTGGGACTCATTTCCCTCTCGTGCTGCTCCAAGACATGATTCCCCATCGCGCTGCTCCAAAACCCATTGCCCCCTCACGCTGCTCTGGGACTCGTTTCCCCCTCGCGCTGCTCCAGATCTGGTTTCCCCCTCGCGCTGCTCCAAGACATGTTTCCGCCTCACGCTGCTCCAAGACCCATTGCCCCCTCACGCTGCTCTGGGACTCACTTCCCCCTCACACTGCTCCGGGTCTCACTTCCCCCTCACACTGTTCCAAGACTCACTTCCCCCTCACACTGTTCCGGGACTCACTTCTGCCTCACACTGTTCCGGGACTCACTTCCCTCTCATACTGCTCCGGGACTCACTTCCCCTCACACTGCTCCGGGACTCACTTCCCCCTCACACTGCTCTGGGACTCACTTCTCCCTCACACTGCTCCGGGACTCACTTCCCCCTCACACTGCTCTGGGACTCACTTCCCCCTCACACTACTCTGGGACTCACTTTCCCCTCACACTGCTCTGGGACTCATTTCCCCCTCACACTGCTCTGGGATTCACTTCCCCTCACACTGCTCCGGGACTCATTTCCCTCTCACACTGCTCCGGGATTCACTTCCCCTCACACTGCTCCAGGACTCACTTCCCCATCACACTGCTCCGGGACTCACTTCCCCTCACACTGCTCCGGGACTCACTTCCCCCTCACACTGCTCCGGGACTCACTTCCTCCTCACACTGCTCCGGGACTCACTTCCCCCTCACACTGCTCTGGGACTCACTTCCCCCTCACACTACTCTGGGATTCACTTGCCCTCACACTGCTCCGGGATTCACTTCCCCTCACACTGCTCCAGGACTCACTTCCCCATCACACTGCTCCGGGACTCACTTCCCCTCACACTGCTCCGGGACTCACTTCCCCCTCACACTGCTCCGGGACTCACTTCCTCCTCACACTGCTCCGGGACTCACTTTCCCCTCACACTGCTCTGGGACTCATTTCCCCCTCACACTGCTCTGGGATTCACTTGCCCTCACACTGCTCCGGGATTCACTTCCCCTCACACTGCTCCAGGACTCACTTCCCCATCACACTGCTCCGGGAGTCACTTCCCCTCACACTGCTCCGGGACTCACTTCCCCCTCACACTGCTCCGGGACTCACTTCCCCCTCACACTGCTCCGGGACTCACTTCCCCTCACACTGCTCTGGGACTCACTTCCCCTCACACTGCTCTGGGACTCACTTCCCCCTCACACTGCTCCGGGACTCACTTCCCCCTCACACTGCTCTGGGACTCACTTCCCCCTCACGCTGCTCTGGGACACGTTTCCGCCGCGCGCTGCTCTAAAACTCGTTTCCCCCTCACGCTGCTCTGGGACCCGTTGACCCCTTGCGCTGCTCTGGGACTCGTTGACCCCTTGCGCTGCTCTGGGACTCGTTTCCCCCTCGCGCTGCTCTGGGACTCATTTCCCTCTCGTGCTGCTCCAAGACATGATTCCCCATCGCGCTGCTCCAAAACCCATTGCCCCCTCACGCTGCTCTGGGACTCGTTTCCCCCTCGCGCTGCTCCAGATCTGGTTTCCCCCTCGCGCTGCTCCAAGACATGTTTCCGCCTCACGCTGCTCCAAGACCCATTGCCCCCTCACGCTGCTCTGGGACTCACTTCCCCCTCACACTGCTCCGGGTCTCACTTCCCGCTCACACTGTTCCAAGACTCACTTCACCCTCACACTGTTCCGGGACTCACTTCTGCCTCACACTGTTCCGGGACTCACTTCCCTCTCATACTGCTCCGGGACTCACTTCCCCTCACACTGCTCCGGGACTCACTTCCCCCTCACACTGCTCTGGGACTCACTTCTCCCTCACACTGCTCCGGGACTCACTTCCCCCTCACACTGCTCTGGGACTCACTTCCCCCTCACACTACTCTGGGACTCACTTTCCCCTCACACTGCTCTGGGACTCATTTCCCCCTCACACTGCTCTGGGATTCACTTCCCCTCACACTGCTCCGGGACTCATTTCCCTCTCACACTGCTCCGGGATTCACTTCCCCTCACACTGCTCCAGGACTCACTTCCCCATCACACTGCTCCGGGACTCACTTCCCCTCACACTGCTCCGGGACTCACTTCCCCCTCACACTGCTCCGGGACTCACTTCCTCCTCACACTGCTCCGGGACTCACTTCCCCCTCACACTGCTCTGGGACTCACTTCCCCCTCACACTACTCTGGGATTCACTTGCCCTCACACTGCTCCGGGATTCACTTCCCCTCACACTGCTCCAGGACTCACTTCCCCATCACACTGCTCCGGGACTCACTTCCCCTCACACTGCTCCGGGACTCACTTCCCCCTCACACTGCTCCGGGACTCACTTCCTCCTCACACTGCTCCGGGACTCACTTTCCCCTCACACTGCTCTGGGACTCATTTCCCCCTCACACTGCTCTGGGATTCACTTGCCCTCACACTGCTCCGGGATTCACTTCCCCTCACACTGCTCCAGGACTCACTTCCCCATCACACTGCTCCGGGAGTCACTTCCCCTCACACTGCTCCGGGACTCACTTCCCCCTCACACTGCTCCGGGACTCACTTCCCCCTCACACTGCTCCGGGACTCACTTCCCCTCACACTGCTCTGGGACTCACTTCCCCCTCACACTGCTCCGGGACTCACTTCCCCCTCACACTGCTCTGGGACTCACTTCCCCCTCACACTGCTCTGGGACTCACTTTCCCCTCACACTGCTCTGGGACTCATCTCCCCCTCACACTGCTCTGGGATTCACTTCCCCTCACACTGCTCCGGGATTCACTTCCCCTCACACTGCTCAGGGACTCACTTCCCCCTCACACTGCTCCGGGACTCACTTCCCCCTCACACTGCTTCGGGACTCACTTCCCCCTCACACTGCTCCGGGACTCACTTACCCCTCACACTGCTCTGGGACTCACTCCCCACATACTGCTCTGGGCCTGGTATCCCCTCATATTGCTCTGGGACTGGTTTCTTCTCAAACTGCTCAGGGATTCACTTCCCGCTCACACTGCTCCGGGATTCACTTCCCCCTCACACTGCTCGGGGATTCACTTCCCCCTCACACTGCTCCGGGATTCACTTCCCCCTCACACGGCTCCGGGACTCACTTCCCTCTCACACTGCTCCGGGTCTCACTTCCCCTCACACTGCTCCGGGACTCACTTCCCCCTCACACTGCTCCCGGACTCACTTCCCTCTCACACTGCTCCGGGACTCACTTCCCCCTCACACTGCTTAGGGACTCACTTCCCCCTCACACTGCTCCGGGCTCACTTCCCCCTCACACTGCTCCGGGTCTCACTTCCCCTCACACTGCTCCGGGATTCACTTCCCCCTCACACTGCTCCGGGACTCACTTCCCCCTCACACTGCTCCAGGACTCACTTCCCCCCTCACACTGCTCCGGGTCTCATTTCCATCTCACACTGCTCCGGGTCTCACTTCCCCTCACACTGCTCCGGGATTCACTTCCCCCTCACACTGCTCCCGGACTCACTTCCCCCTCACACTGCTCCGGGACTCACTTCCCCCTCACACTGCTCCCGGACTCACTTCCCCCTCACACTGCTCCGGGACTCACTTCCCCCTCACACTGCTCTGGGCTCACTTCCCCTCACACTGCTCCTGGAATCACTTCCCCCTCACACGGCTCCAGGACTCACTTCCCCCTCACACTGATCCGGCTCTCACTTCCCCCTCACACTGCTCCTGGAATCAATTCCCCCTCACAGTGATCCGGCTCTCACTTCCCCCTCACACTGCTCCTGGAATCACTTCCCCCTCACACTGCTCTGGGCTCACTTCCCCTCACACTGCTCCTGGAATCACTTCCCCCTCACACGGCTCCAGGACTCACTTCCCCCTCACACTGATCCGGCTCTCACTTCCCCCTCACACTGCTCCTGGAATCAATTCCCCCTCACACTGATCCGGCTCTCACTTCCACCTCACACTGCTCCTGGAATCAATTCCCCCTCACACGGCTCCAGGACTCACTTCCCCCTCACACTGCTCCGGGTCTCACTTCCCCTCACACTGATCCGGCTCTCACTTCCCTCTCACACTGCTCCAGGATTCACTTCCCCCTCACACTGCTCCGGGATTCACTTCCCCCTCACACTGCTCTGGGACTCACTTCCCCTCACACTGATCCGGCTCTCACTTCCCTCTCACACTGCTCCGGGATTCACTTCCCCCTCACACTGCTCCTGGAATCACTTCCCCCTCACACTGCTCCGGGATTCACTTCCCCTCACTCTGCTCCAGGACTCACTTCCCCCTCACTCTGCTCCTGGACTCACTTCCCCTCACACTGCTCCGGGACACTCTTCCCCCTCACACTGATCCGGGACTCACTTCCCCCTCACACTGCTCTGGGACTCACTTCCCCTAACACTGCTCCGGGACTCACTTCCCCCTCACACTGCTCCGGGACTCACTTCCCCCTCACACTGCTTCGGGACTCACTTCCCCTCACACTGATCCGGCTCTCACTTCCCTCTCACACTGCTCCGGGATTCACTTCCCCCTCACTCTGCTCCTGGAATCACTTCCCCCTCACACTGCTCCGGGACTCACTTCCCCCTCACTCTGCTCCTGGACTCACTTCCCCTCACACTGCTCCCGGACTCACTGCCCCCTCACGCTGCTCCAGGACTCACTTACCCCTCACACAGCTCCAGGACTCACTTTCCCCTCACACTGATCCGGAACTCACTAACCCCTTACACTGTTCCGGGACTCACTTCCCCCTCACACTGCTCCGGGACTCACTTCCCCCTCACACTGCTCCGGGACTCACTTCCCCCTCACACTGCTCCGTGACTCACTTCCCCCTCACACTGCTCCGTGACTCACTTCCCCCTCACACTGCTCCGGGACACACTTCCCCCTCACACTGCTCCGGGACTCACTTCCCCCTCACACTGCTCCGGGACTCACTTCCCCCTCACACTGCTCCAGGACTCACTTCCCCCTCACACTGCTCCGGGACTCACTTCCCCCTCACACTGCTCCAGGACTCACTTCCCCCTCACACTGCTCCAGGACTCACTTCCCCATCACACTTCTCCGGGATTCACTTCCCCCTCACACTGCTCCGGGACTCACTTCCCCCTCACACTGCTCCGGGACTCACTTCCCCCTCACACTGCTCCAGGACTCACTTCCCCCTCACACTGCCCCTGGACTCACTTCCCCCTCACACTGCTCCGGGACTCACTTCCCCCTCACACTGCTCCGGGACTCACTTCCCCCTCACACTGCTCCGGGACTCACTTCCCCCTCACACTGCTCCAGGACTCACTTCCCCCCACACTGTCCCGGGACTCACTTCCCCCTCACACTGCTACGGGACTCACTTGTCCCTCACACTGCCCCTGGACTCACTTCCCCCTCACACTGCTCCGGGACTCACTTCCCCCTCACACTGCTCCGGGACTCACCTCCCCCTCACACTGCTCCGGGACTCACTTCCCCCTCACACTGCTCCGGGACTCACCTCCCCCTCACACTGCTCCGGGACTCACTTCCCCCTCACACTGCTCCGGGACTCACTTCCCCCTCACACTGCTCCGGGACTCACTTCCCCCTCACACTGCTCCGGGACTCACTTCTCCCTCACACTGCTCCTGGACTTACTTCCCCCTCACACTGCTCCGGGACTCACTTCCCCCTCACACTGCTCCGGGACTCACTTCCCCCTCACACTGCTCCGGGAGTCACTTCCCCCTAACACTGCTCCGGGACTCACTTACCCCTCCCAGTGCTCCAGGACTGACTTCGCCCTCACACTGCTCCGGGACTCACTTCCTCCTCACACTGGTCCAGGACTCACTTCCCCCTCACACTGCTCCGGGACTCACTTCCCCTCACACTGCTCCGGCACTCACTTCCCCCTCACACTGCTCCAGGACTCACTTCCCCCCTCACACTGCTCCGGGACTCACTTCTCGCTCACACTGCTCCCGGACTCACTTCCCCCTCACACTGCTCCGGGACTCACTTCCCCCTCACACTGCTCTGGGCTCACTTCCCCTCACACTGCTCCTGGAATCACTTCCCCCTCACACGGCTCTAGGACTCACTTCCCCCTCACACTGATCCGGCTCTCACTTCCCCCTCACACTGCTCCTGGAATCAATTCCCCCTCACACGGCTCCAGGACTCACTTCCCCTCACACTGCTCCGGGTCTCACTTCCCCTCACACTGATCCGGCTCTCACTTCCCTCTCACACTGCTCCAGGATTCACTTCCCCCTCACACTGCTCCGGGATTCACTTCCCCCTCACACTGCTCTGGGACTCACTTCCCCTCACACTGATCCGGCTCTCACTTCCCTCTCACACTGCTCCGGGATTCACTTCCCCCTCACACTGCTCCTGGAATCACTTCCCCCTCACACTGCTCCGGGATTCACTTCCCCTCACTCTGCTCCAGGACTCACTTCCCCCTCACTCTGCTCCTGGACTCACTTCCCCTCACACTGATCCGGCTCTCACTTCCCTCTCACACTGCTCCAGGATTCACTTCCCCCTCACACTGCTCCGGGACTCACTTCCCCCTCACACTGCTCTGGGACTCACTTCCCCTAACAATGCTCCGGGACTCACGTCCCCCTCACACTGCTCCGGGACTCACTTCTCCCTCACACTGCTCCGGGACTCACTTCCCCCTCACACTGCTCCGGGAGTCACTTCCCCCTAACACTGCTCCGGGACTCACTTCTCCCTCACACTGCTCCGGGACTCACTTCCCCCTCACACTGCTCCGGGAGTCACTTCCCCCTAACACTGCTCCGGGACTCACTTACCCCTCGGAGTGCTCCAGGACTGACTTCGCCCTCACACTGCTCCGGGACTCACTTCCTCCTCACACTGGTCCAGGACTCACTTCCCCCTCACACTGCTCCGGGACTCACTTCCCCTCACACTGCTCCGGGACTCAGTTACTCCTCCCAGTGCTCCAGGACTGACATCCCCCTCACACTGCTCCGGGACTCACTTCCTCCTCACTCTGCTCCAGGACTCACTTCCCCCTCACTCTGCTCCTGGACTCACTTCCCCTCACACTGATCCGGCTCTCACTTCCCTCTCACACTGCTCCGGGATTCACTTCCCCCTCACACTGCTCCAGGACTCACTTCCCCCTCACACTGCTCCGGGACTCACTTCCCCCCACACTGTCCCGGGACTCACTTCCCCCTCACACTGCCCCGTGACTCACTTCCCCCTCACACTGCTCCGGGACTCACTTCCCCCTCACACTGCTCCGGGACTCACTTCCACCTCACACTGCTCCTGGAATCACTTCCCCCTCACACTGCTCCGGGACTCACTTCCCCCTCACACTGCCCCGTGACTCACTTCCCCCTCACACTGCTCCGGGACTCACTTCCACCTCACACTGCTCCGGGACTCACTTCCCCCTCACACTGCTCCGGGACTCACTTCCACCTCACACTGCTCCTGGAATCACTTCCCCCTCACACTGCTCCGGGACTCACTTCCCCCTCACACTGTTCCGGGACTCACTTCCCCTCACACTGCTCCGGGACTCACTTCCACCTCACACTGCTCCGGGACTCACTTCCCCCTCACACTGCTCCGGGACTCACTTCTCCCTCACACTGCTCCCGGACTTACTTCCCCCTCACACTGCTCCGGGACTCACTTCCCCCTCACACTGCTCTGGGACTCACTTCCCCCTCACACTGCTCCGGGACTCACTTACCCCTCACACTGCTCCAGGTCTCACTTCCCCCTCACACTGCTCCGGGACTCACTTCTCCCTCACACTGCTCCAGGACTTACTTCCCCCTCACACTGCTCCGGGAATCACTTCCCCCTCACACTGCTCCGGGACTCACTTCCCCCTCACACTGCTCCAGGTCTCACTTCCCCCTCACACTGCTCCGGGACTCACATCCCCCTCACACTGCTCCGGGACTCACTTCCCCCTCACACTGCTCCGGGACTCACTTCTCCCTCACACTGCTCCCGGACTTACTTCCCCCTCACACTGCTCCGGGACTCACTTCCCTCTCACACTGTTCCGGGACTCACTTCCCCTCACATTGCTCCGGGACTCACTTCCCCCTCTCACTGCTCCGGGACTCACTTCCCCCTCAAACTGCTCCATGACTCACTTCCCCCTCACACTGCTCCAGGACTCACTTCCCCCTCACTCTGCTCCTGGACTCACTTCCCCCTCAAACTGCTCCCGGACTCACTGCCCCCTCACGCTGCTCCAGGACTCACTTACCCCTCACACAGCTCCAGGACTGACAACCCCCTCACACTGCTCCGGGACTCACTTCCCCCTCACACTGCTCCGGGACTCACTTCCCCCTCACTCTGCTCCGGGACTCACTTCCCCCTCACACTGCTCCGGGACTCACTTCCCCCTCACACTGCTCCGGGACTCACTTCCCCCTCACACTGCTCCGGGACTCACTTCCCCCTCACTCTGCTCCGGGACTCACTTCCCCCTCACTCTGCTCCGGGACTCACTTCCCCCTCACACTGCTCCGGGACTCACTTCCCCCTCACACTGCTCCGGGACTCACTTCCCCCTCACTCTGCTCCGGGACTCACTTCCCCCTCACACTGCTCCGGGACTCACTTCCCCCTCACACTGCTCCGGGACTCACTTCTCCCTCACACTGCTCCTGGACTTACTTCCCCCTCACACTGCTCCGGGACTCACTTCCCCCTCACACTGCTCCGGGACTCACTTCCCCCTCACACTGCTCCGGGAGTCACTTCCCCCTAACACTGCTCCGGGACTCACTTACCCCTCCCAGTGCTCCAGGACTGACTTCGCCCTCACACTGCTCCGGGACTCACTTCCTCCTCACACTGGTCCAGGACTCACTTCCCCCTCACACTGCTCCGGGACTCACTTCCCCTCACACTGCTCCGGCACTCACTTCCCCCTCACACTGCTCCAGGACTCACTTCCCCCCTCACACTGCTCCGGGACTCACTTCCCCCTCACACTGCTCCCGGACTCACTTCCCCCTCACACTGCTCCGGGACTCACTTCCCCCTCACACTGCTCTGGGCTCACTTCCCCTCACACTGCTCCTGGAATCACTTCCCCCTCACACGGCTCCAGGACTCACTTCCCCCTCACACTGATCCGGCTCTCACTTCCCCCTCACACTGCTCCTGGAATCAATTCCCCCTCACACGGCTCCAGGACTCACTTCCCCTCACACTGCTCCGGGTCTCACTTCCCCTCACACTGATCCGGCTCTCACTTCCCTCTCACACTGCTCCAGGATTCACTTCCCCCTCACACTGCTCCGGGATTCACTTCCCCCTCACACTGCTCTGGGACTCACTTCCCCTCACACTGATCCGGCTCTCACTTCCCTCTCACACTGCTCCGGGATTCACATCCCCCTCACACTGCTCCTGGAATCACTTCCCCCTCACACTGCTCCGGGATTCACTTCCCCTCACTCTGCTCCAGGACTCACTTCCCCCTCACTCTGCTCCTGGACTCACTTCCCCTCACACTGATCCGGCTCTCACTTCCCTCTCACACTGCTCCAGGATTCACTTCCCCCTCACACTGCTCCGGGACTCACTTCCCCCTCACACTGCTCTGGGACTCACTTCCCCTAACAATGCTCCGGGACTCACGTCCCCCTCACACTGCTCCGGGACTCACTTCTCCCTCACACTGCTCCGGGACTCACTTCCCCCTCACACTGCTCCGGGAGTCACTTCCCCCTAACACTGCTCCGGGACTCACTTCTCCCTCACACTGCTCCGGGACTCACTTCCCCCTCACACTGCTCCGGGAGTCACTTCCCCCTAACACTGCTCCGGGACTCACTTACCCCTCCCAGTGCTCCAGGACTGACTTCGCCCTCACACTGCTCCGGGACTCACTTCCTCCTCACACTGGTCCAGGACTCACTTCCCCCTCACACTGCTCCGGGACTCACTTCCCCTCACACTGCTCCGGGACTCAGTTACTCCTCCCAGTGCTCCAGGACTGACATCCCCCTCACACTGCTCCGGGACTCACTTCCTCCTCACTCTGCTCCAGGACTCACTTCCCCCTCACTCTGCTCCTGGACTCACTTCCCCTCACACTGATCCGGCTCTCACTTCCCTCTCACACTGCTCCGGGATTCACTTCCCCCTCACACTGCTCCAGGACTCACTTCCCCCTCACACTGCTCCGGGACTCACTTCCCCCCACACTGTCCCGGGACTCACTTCCCCCTCACACTGCCCCGTGACTCACTTCCCCCTCACACTGCTCCGGGACTCACTTCCACCTCACACTGCTCCGGGACTCACTTCCCCCTCACACTGCTCCGGGACTCACTTCCACCTCACACTGCTCCTGGAATCACTTCCCCCTCACACTGCTCCGGGACTCACTTCCCCCTCACACTGCCCCGTGACTCACTTCCCCCTCACACTGCTCCGGGACTCACTTCCACCTCACACTGCTCCGGGACTCACTTCCCCCTCACACTGCTCCGGGACTCACTTCCACCTCACACTGCTCCTGGAATCACTTCCCCCTCACACTGCTCCGGGACTCACTTCCCCCTCACACTGTTCCGGGACTCACTTCCCCTCACACTGCTCCGGGACTCACTTCCACCTCACACTGCTCCGGGACTCACTTCCCCCTCACACTGCTCCGGGACTCACTTCTCCCTCACACTGCTCCCGGACTTACTTCCCCCTCACACTGCTCCGGGACTCACTTCCCCCTCACACTGCTCTGGGACTCACTTCCCCCTCACACTGCTCCCGGACTTACTTCCCCCTCACACTGCTCCGGGAATCACTTCCCCCTCACACTGCTCCGGGACTCACTTCCCTCTCACACTGTTCCGGGACTCACTTCCCCTCACACTGCTCCGGGACTCACTTCCCCCTCTCACTGCTCCGGGACTCACTTCCCCCTCAAACTGCTCCATGACTCACTTCCCCTCACTCTGCTCCAGGACTCACTTCCCCCTCACTCTGCTCCTGGACTCACTTCCCCTCAAACTGCTCCCGGACTCACTGCCCCCTCACGCTGCTCCAGGACTCACTTACCCCTCACACAGCTCCAGGACTGACATCCCCCTCACACTGCTCCGGGACGCACTTACGCCTCACACAGCTCCAGGACTCACTTCCCCCTCACACTGATCCGGAACTCACTAACCCCTTACACTGTTCCGGGACTCACTTCCCCCTCACACTGATCCGGGACTCACTTCCCCCTCACACTGCTCCGGGACTCACTTCCCCCTCACACTGCTCCGGGACTCACTTCCTCCTCACACTGCTCCAGGACTCACTTCCCCCTCACACTGCTCCGGGACTCACATCCCCCTCACACTGCCCCTGGACTCACTTCCCCCTCACACTGCTCCGGGACTCACTTCCCCCCACACTGTCCCGGGACTCACTTCCCCCTCACACTGCTCCGGGACTCACTTCCCCCTCACACTGCTCCGGGACTCACTACCCCCTCACACTGCTCCCGGACTCACTTCCCCCTCACACTGCTCAGGGACTCACTTCCCCCCACACTGTCCCGGGACTCACTTCCCCCTCACACTGCTCCGGGACTCACTTCCCTCTCACACTGTCCCGGGACTCATTTCCCCCTCACACTGCTCCGGGACTCACTTCCCCCTCACACTGCTCCGGGACTCACTTCCCCCCACACTGTCCCGGGACTCACTTCCCCCTCACACTGCTCCGGGACTCACTTCCCCCCACACTGTCCCGGGACTCATCTCCCCCCACACTTCCCGGAACTCACTTCCCCCTCACACTGCTCCGGGACTCACTTCCCTCTCACACTGTTACGGGACTCACTTCCCCCTCACACTGCTCCTGGACTCACTTCCCCCCACACTGTCCCGGGACTCACTACCCCCTCACACTGCTCCGTGACTCACTTCCCCCTCACACTGCTCCGGGACTCACTTCCCCCCACACTGTCCCGGGACTCACTTCCCCCTCACACTGCTCCGGGACTCACTTCCCCCCACACTGTCCCGGGACCCACTTACCCCTCACACTGCTCCGGGACTCACTTCCCCCTCACACTGCTCCGGGACTCACTTCCCCCTCACACTGCTCCTGGAATCACTTCCCCCTCACACTGCTCCGGGACTCACTTCCCTCTCACACTGTTCCGGGACTCACTACCCCTCACACTGCTCCGGGACTCACTTCCCACTCACACTGCTCCGGGACTCACTTCCCCCTCACACTGCTCCGTTACTCACTTCTCCCTCACACTGCTCCGGGACTCACTTCCCCTCACACTGCTCCGGGACTCACTTCCCCCTCACACTGCTCCGGGACTCACTTACTCCTCCCAGTGCTCCAGGACTGAGTTCCCCCTCACACTGCTCCGGGACTCACTTCCTCCTCACACTGGTCCAGGACTCACCTCCCCCTCACACTGCTCCGGGATTCACTTCCCCTCACTCTGCTCCAGGACTCACTTTCCCCTCACTCTGCTTCTGGACTCACTTCCCCTCACACTGATCCGGCTCTCACTTCCCTCTCACACTGCTCCGGGATTCACTTCCCCCTCACACTGCTCCAGGAATCACTTCCCCCTCACACTGCTCCGGGATTCACTTCCCCTCACACTGCTCCAGGACTCACTTCCCCCTCACACTGCTCCAGGTCTCACTTCCCCCTCACACTGCTCCGGGACTCACTTCCCCCTCACACTGCTCCAGGACTCACTTCCCCTCACACTGCTCCGGGACTCACTTCCTCCTCACACTGTTCCAGGACTCACTTCCCCCTCACACTGCTCCGGGACTCACTTCCCCCTCACACTGCTCTGGGACTCACTTCCCCCTCACACTGCTCCGGGACTCACTTCCTCCTCACACTGTCCCGGGACTCACTTCCCCCTCACACTGCTCCGGGACTCACCTCCCCCTCACACTGCTCCGGGACTCACTTCCCCCTCACACTGCTCCGGGACTCACTTCCCCCTCACACTGCTCTGGGACTCACTACCCCCTCACGCTGCTCCGGGACTCACTTCCCCCTCACACTGTTCCGGGACTCACTTCCCCTCACACTGCTCCGGGACTCACTTCCCCCTCACACTGCTCCGGGACTCACTTCCCCCTCACACTGCTCCGGGACTCACTTCTCGCTCACACTGCTCCCGGACTTACTTCCCCCTCACACTGCTCCGGGACTCACTTCCCCCTCACACTGCTCCGGGACTCACTTCCCCCTCACACTGCTCCGGGACTCACTTCCCCCTCACACTGCTCTGGGACTCACTTACTCCTCCCAGTGCTCCAGGACTGACTTCCCCCTCACACTGCTCCGGGACTCACTTCCCCCTCACACTGGTCAAGGACTCACTTCCCCCTCACACTGCTCCGGGACTCACTTCCCCCTCACACTGCTCCGGGACTCACTTCCCCCTCACACTGCTCTGGGACTCACTTACTCCTCCCAGTGCTCCAGGACTGACTTCCCCCTCACACTGCTCCGGGACTCACTTACCCCTCACACTGCTCCGGGACTCACTTCCCCCTCACACTGCCTCTGGACTCACTTCCCCCTCACACTGCTCTGGGACTCACTGCCCCCTCACACTGCTCCGGGACTCACTTCCCCCTCACACTGCTCCGGGACTCACTTCCCCCTCACACTGCTCCGGGACTCACTTCCCCCTCACACTGCTCCGGGACTCACTTCCCCCTCACACTGCTACGGGACTCACTTCCCCCTCACACTGCTCTGGGACTCACTTCCCCCTCACGCTGCTCCGTGACTCATTTCCCCCTCACACTGCTCCTGGAATCACTTCCCCCTCACACTGCTCCGGCACTCACTTCCCCCTCACACTACTCCGGGACTCACTTCCCCCTCACTCTGCTCCGGGACTCACTTCCCCCTCACACTGCTCCGGGACTCACTTCTCCCTCACTCTGCTCCGTGAATCATTTCCCCCTCACACTGCTCCGGGATTCACTTGCCCCTCACACTGCTCCGGGATTCACTGCCCCCTCACACTGCTCCGGGACTCTCTTCTCCCTCACACTGCTCCCGGACTTACTTCCCCCTCACACTGCTCCGGGACTCACTTCCCCCTCACACTGCTCCGGGTCTCACTTCCCCCTCACACTGCTCCAGGACTCACTTCCCCCTCACACTGCTCCGGGACTCACTTCCCCCTCACACTGCTCCGGGACTCACTTCCCCCTCACACTGCTCCGGGACTCACTTCCCCCTCACACTGCTCCGGGACTCACTTCCCCCTCACACTGCTCCGGGTCTCACTTCCCCCTCACACTGCTCCGGGACTCACTTCCCCCTCACACTGCTCCGGGTCTCACTTCCCCCTCACACTGCTCCGGGACTCACTTCCCCTCACACTGCTCCGGGACTCACTTCCCCCTCACACTGCTCCGGGACTCACTTCTCCCTCACACTGCTCCCGGACTTACTTCCCCCTCACACTGCTCCGGGACTCACTTCCCCCTCACACTGCTCCGGGACTCACTTACCCCTCCCAGTGCTCCAGGACTGACTTCCCCCTCACACTGCTCCGGGACTCACTTCCTCCTCACACTGGTCCGGGACTCACATCCCCCTCACACTGCTCCGGGACTCACATCCCCCTCACACTGCTCCGGGCCTGGTATTTCCTCACACTGCTCTGAGACTGGTTTCCCCTCACACTGCTCTGGGACTCACTTCCTCCTCACACTGCTCCAGGACTCACTTCCCCCTCACACTGCTCCGGGACTCACTTCCCCCTCACTCTGCTCCGGGACTCACTTCCCCCTCACACTGCTCCGGGACTCACTTCTCCCTCACTCTGCTCCGTGAATCATTTCCCCCTCACACTGCTCTGGGATTCACTTGCCCCTCACACTGCTCCGGGATTCACTGCCCCCTCACACTGCTCCGGGACTCTCTTCTCCCTCACACTGCTCCCGGACTTACTTCCCCCTCACACTGCTCCGGGACTCACTTCCCCCTCACACTGCTCTGGGACTCACTTCCCCCTCACACTGCTCCGGGACTCACTTCCCCCTCACACTGTTCCGGGACTCACTTCCCCTCACACTGCTCTGGGACTCACTTCCCCCTCACACTGCTCCGGGACTCACTTACCCCTCCCAGTGCTCCAGGACTGACTTCCCCCTCACAATGCTCCGGGACTCACTTCCTCCTCACACTGGTCCAGGACTCACTTCCCCCTCACACTGCTCCGGGTCTCACTTCCCCCTCACACTGCTCCGGGACTCACTTCCCCTCACACTGCTCCGGGACTCACTTCCCCCTCACACTGCTCCGGGACTCACTTCTCCCTCACACTGCTCCCGGACTTACTTCCCCCTCACACTGCTCCGGGACTCACTTCCCCCTCACACTGCTCCGGGACTCACTTACCCCTCCCAGTGCTCCAGGACTGACTTCCCCCTCACACTGCTCCGGGACTCACTTCCTCCTCACACTGGTCCGGGACTCACATCCCCCTCACACTGCTCCGGGACTCACATCCCCCTCACACTGCTCCGGGCCTGGTATTTCCTCACACTGCTCTGAGACTGGTTTCCCCTCACACTGCTCTGGGACTCACTTCCTCCTCACACTGCTCCAGGACTCACTTCCCCCTCACACTGCTCCGGGACTCACTTCCCCCTCACTCTGCTCCGGGACTCACTTCCCCCTCACACTGCTCCGGGACTCACTTCTCCCTCACTCTGCTCCGTGAATCATTTCCCCCTCACACTGCTCCGGGATTCACTTGCCCCTCACACTGCTCCGGGATTCACTGCCCCCTCACACTGCTCCGGGACTCTCTTCTCCCTCACACTGCTCCCGGACTTACTTCCCCCTCACACTGCTCCGGGACTCACTTCCCCCTCACACTGCTCTGGGACTCACTTCCCCCTCACACTGCTCCGGGACTCACTTCCCCCTCACACTGTTCCGGGACTCACTTCCCCTCACACTGCTCTGGGACTCACTTCCCCCTCACACTGCTCCGGGACTCACTTACCCCTCCCAGTGCTCCAGGACTGACTTCCCCCTCACAATGCTCCGGGACTCACTTCCTCCTCACACTGGTCCAGGACTCACTTCCCCCTCACACTGCTCCGGGACTCACTTCCCCTCACACTGCTCCGGGCCTCACTTCCCCCTCACACTGCTCCCGGACTTACTTCCCCCTCACACTGCTCTGGGACTCACTTCCCCCTCACACTGCTCCGGGACTCACTTCCCCTCACACTGCTCCGGGACTCACTTCCCCCTCACACTGCTCCGGGACTCACTTCTCCCTCACACTGCTCCCGGACTTACTTCCCCCTCACACTGCTCCGGGACTCTCTTCCCCCTCACACTGCTCCTGGAATCACTTCCCCCTCACACTGCTCCGGGACTCACTTCAGTCTCACACTGTTCCGGGACTCAGTTCCCCTCACACTGCTCCGGGACTCACTTCCCCCTCAAACTGCTCCATGACTCACTTCCCCTCACTCTGCTCCAGGACTCACTTCCCCCTCACTCTGCTCCTGGACTCACTTCCCCTCAAACTGCTCCCGGACTCACTGCCCCCTCACGCTGCTCCAGGACTCACTTACCCCTCACACAGCTCCAGGACTGACATCCCCCTCACACTGCTCCAGGACTCACTTAGCCCTCACACTGATCCGGAACTCACTAACCCCTTACACTGTTCCGGGACTCACTTCCCCCTCACACTGATCCGGGACTCAATTCCCCCTCACACTGCTCCGGGACTCACTTCCCCCTCACACTGCTCCAGGACTCACTTCCTCCTCACACTGCTCCAGGACTCACTTCCCCCTCACACTGCTACGGGACTCACTTCCCCCTCACACTGCTCCGGGAGTCACTTCCCCCCACACTGTCCCGGGACTCACTTCCCCCTCACACTGCTCCGGGACTCACTTCCCCCTCACACTGCTCCGGGACTCACTACCCCCTCACACTGCTCCGTGACTCACTTCCCCCTCACACTGTCCCGGGACTCACTTCCCCCTCACACTGTTCCGGGACTCACTTCCCCCTCACACTGCTCCGGGTCTAACTTCGCCCTCAGACTGCTCCGTGACTCACTTCCCCCTCACACTGTCCCCGAACTCACTTCCCCCTCACACTGCTCTGGGACTCACTTCCCTCTCACACTGCTCCGGGACTCACTTCCCCCTCACACTGCTCCGGGACTCACTTCCCCCCACACTGTCCCGGGACTCACTACCCCCTCATACTGCTCCGTGACTCACTTCCCCCTCACACTGCTCCGGGACTCACTTCCCCCCACACTGTCCCGGGACTCACTTCCCCCTCACACTGCTCCGGGACTCACTTCCCCCTCACACTGCTCCGGGACTCACTTCCCCCCACACTGTCCCGGGACTCACTTACCCCACACACTGCTCCGGGACTCACTTCCCCCTCACACTGCTCTGGGACTCACTTCCCCCTCACACTGCTCCTGGAATCACTTCCCCCTCACACTGCTCCGGGACTCACTTCCCTCTCACACTGTTCCGGGACTCACTTCCCCTCACACTGCTCCGGGACTCACTTCCCCCTCACACTGCTCCGGGACTCACTTCCCCCTCACACTGCTCCGTTACTCACTTCTCCCTCACACTGCTCCGGGACTCACTTCCCCTCACACTGCTCCGGGACTCACTTCCCCCTCACACTGCTCCGGGACTCACTTACTCCTCCCAGTGCTCCAGGACTGACTTCCCCCTCACACTGCTCCGGGACTCACTTCCTCCTCACACTGGTCCAGGACTCACCTCCCCCTCACACTGCTCCGGGATTCACTTCCCCTCACTCTTCTCCAGGACTCACTTCCCCCTCACTCTGCTTCTGGACTCACTTCCCCTCACACTGATCCGGCTCTCACTTCCCTCTCACACTGCTCCGGGATTCACTTCCCCCTCACACTGCTCCAGGAATCACTTCCCCCTCACACTGCTCCGGGATTCACTTCCCCTCACACTGCTCCAGGACTCACTTCCCCTCACACTGTCCGGGACTCACTTCCCCCTCACACTGATCCGGGACTCACTTCCCCCTCACACTGTTCCAGGACTCACTTCCCCCTCACGCTGATCCGGGACTCACTTCCTCCTCACACTGCTCCGGGACTCAATTCCCCCGCACACTGCTCCGGGACTCACTTCCTCCTCACACTGCTCTGGGACTCACTTCCCCCTCACACTGCTCCGGGACTCACTTCCTCCTCACACTGCTCCAGGACTCACTTCCCCCTCACACTGCTCCGGGACTCACTTCCCCCCACACTGTCCCGGGACTCACTTCCCCCTCACACTGCTACGGGACTCACTTCCCCCTCACACTGCCCCTGGACTCACTTCCCCCTCACACTGCTATGGGACTCACTTCCCCCTCACACTGCTCCGGGACTCACTTCCCCCTCACACTGCTCCGGGACTCACTTCCCCCTCACACTGCTCCGGGACTCACCTCCCCCTCACACTGCTCCGGGACTCACTTCCCCCTCACACTGCTCCGGTACTCACTTCCCCCTCACACTGCTCTGGGACTCACTACACCCTCACGCTGCTCCGTGACTCATTTCCCCCTCACACTGCTCCTGGAATCACTTCCCCCTCACACTGCTCCGGGACTCACTTGCCCCTCACACTGTTCCGGGACTCACTTCCCCTCACACTGCTACGGGACTCACTTCCCCCTCACACTGCTCCGGGACTCACTTCCCCCTCACACTGCTCCGGGACTCACTTCGCCCTCACACTGCTCCCGGACTTACTTCCCCCTCACACTGCTCCGGGACTCACTTCCCCCTCACACTGCTCCGGGACTCACTTGTCCGTCACACTGCTCCGGGACTCACTTCCCCCTCACACTGCTCCCGGACTTACTTCCCCCTCACACTGCTCCGGGACTCACTTCCCCCTCACACTGATCCGGGACTCACTTCCCCGACACACTGCTCCGGGACTCACTTACCCCTCCCAGTGCTCCAGGACTGACTTCCCCCTCACACTGCTCCGGGACTCACTTCCTCCTCACACTGGTCCAGGACTCACTTCCCCCTCACACTGCTCCGGGACTCACTTCCCCCTCACACTGCTCCGGGACTCACTTCCCCCTCACACTGCTCTGGGACTCACTTACTCCTCCCAGTGCTCCAGGACTGACTTCCCCCTCACACTGCTCCGGGACTCACTTCCACCTCACACTGGTCCAGGACTCACTTCCCCCTCACACTGCTCCGGGATTCACTTCCCCTCACTCTGCTCCAGGACTCACTTCCCCCTCACTCTGCTCCTGGACTCACTTCCCCTCACACTGATCCGGCTCCCACTTACCTCTCACACTGCTCCGGGATTCACTTCCCCCTCACACTGCTCCTGGAATCACTTCCCCCTCACACTGCTCCGGGATTCACTTCCGCTCACTCTGCTCCAGGACTCACTTCCCCCTCACTCTGCTCCTGGACTCACTTCCCCTCACACTGCTCCGGGACTCACTTCCCCCTCACACTGATCCGGGACTCACTTCCCCCTCACACTGCTCCAGGACTCACTTCCTCCTCACACTGCTCCGGGACTCACTTCCTCCTCACACTGCTCCAGGACTCACTTCCCCCCACACTGTCCCGGGACTCACTTCCCCCTCACACTGCTACGGGACTCACTTACCCCTCACACTGCTCCGGGACTCACTTCCCCCTCACACTGCCTCTGGACTCACTTCCCCCTCACACTGCTCTGGGACTCACTTCCCCCTCACACTGCTCCGGGACTCACTTCCCCCTCACACTGCTCCGGGACTCACTTCCCCCTCACACTGCTCCGGGACTCACTTCCCCCTCACACTGCTCCGGGACTCACTTCCCCCTCACACTGCTACGGGACTCACTTCCCCCTCACACTGCTCTGGGACTCACTTCCCCCTCACGCTGCTCCGTGACTCATTTCCCCCTCACACTGCTCCTGGAATCACTTCCCCCTCACACTGCTCCGGGACTCACTTCCCCCTCACACTGCTACGGGACTCACTTCCCCCTCACACTGCTCTGGGACTCACTTCCCCCTCACACTGCTCCGGCACTCACTTCCCCCTCACACTGCTCCGGGTCTCACTTCCCCCTCACACTGCTCCGGGACTCACTTCCCCCTCACACTGATCCGGGACTCACTTCCCCCTCACACTGCTCCGGGACTCACTTCCCCCTCACACTGCTACGGGTCTCACTTCCCCCTCACACTGCTCCGGGTCTCACTTTCCCCTCATACTGCTCCGGGACTCACTTCCCCTCACACTGCTCCGGGACTCACTTCCCCCTCACACTGCTCCGGGATTGACTTCCCCCTCACACTGCTCCGGGACGCACTTCCCCCTCACACTGCTCCGGGACTCACCTCCCCCTCACACTGCTCCGGGACTCACACCCCCCTCACACTGCTCCGGGACTCACTTCCCCCTCACACTGCTCTGGGACTCACTACCCCCTCACGCTGCTCCGTGACTCATTTCCCCCTCACACTGCTCCTGGAATCACTTCCCCTTCACACTGCTCCGGGACTCACTTCCCCCTCACACTGTTCCGGGACTCACTTCCCCTCACACTGCTCCGGGACTCACTTCCCCCTCACACTGCTCCGGGACTCACTTCCGCCTCACACTGCTCCGGGACTCACTTCTCCCTCACACTGCTCCCGGACTTACTTCCCCCTCACACTGCTCCGGGACTCACTTCCCCCTCACACTGCTCCGGGACTCACTTCCCCCTCACACTGCTCCGGGACTCACTTACCCCTCCCAGTGCTCCAGGACTGACTTCCCCCTCACACTGCTCCGGGACTCACATCCCCCTCACACTGCTCCGGGCCTGGTATTTCCTCACACTGCTCTGAGACTGGTTTCCCCTCACACTGCTCTGGGACTCACTTCCTCCTCACACTGCTCCAGGACTCACTTCCCCCTCACACTGCTCCGGGACTCACTTCCCCCTCACTCTGCTCCGGGACTCACTTCCCCCGCACACTGCTCCGGGACTCACTTCTCCCTCACTCTGCTCCGTGAATCATTTCCCCCTCACACTGCTCCGGGATTCACTTGCCCCTCACACTGCTCCGGGATTCACTGCCCCCTCACACTGCTCCGGGACTCACTTCTGTCACACTGCTCTGGGACTCACTTCCCTCACACTGCTCCGGGACTCACTTCCCCTCACACTGCTCCGGGACTCACTTCCCCCTCACACTGCTCCGGGACTCACTTGCCCCTCACACTGCTCCGGGACTCACTTCCCCTCACACTGCTCCGGGATTCACTTCCCCCTCACACTGCTCCGGGATTCACTTCCGTCACACACTGCTCCGGGACTCACTTCCGTCACACTGCTCCGGGACTCACTTCCCTCTCACACTGCTACGGGACTCACTTCCCTCACACTGCTCCGGGACTCACTTCCCCCTCACACTGCTCTAGGACTCACTTCCCACTCACACTGCTCCGGGACTCACTTCCCCCTCACACTGCTCTGGGACTCACTTCCCCCTCACACTACTCTGGGACTCACTTCCCCCTCACACTGCTCCGGGACTCACTTCCCCCTCACACTGCTCTGGGACTCACTTCCCCCTCACACTACTCTGGGACTCACTTTCCCCTCACACTGCTCTGGGACTCATTTCCCCCTCACACTGCTCTGGGATTCACTTCCCCTCACACTGCTCCGTGACTCATTTCCCCCTCACACTGCTCCGGGATTCACTTCCCCTCACACTGCTCCAGGACTCACTTCCCCATCACACTGCTCCGGGACTCACTTCCCCTCACACTGCTCCGGGACTCACTTCCCCCTCACACTGCTCCGGGACTCACTTCCCCCTCACACTGCTCCGGGACTCACTTCCCCTCACACTGCTCTGGGACTCACTTCCCCCTCACACTGCTCCGGGACTCACTTCCCCCTCACACTGCTCTGGGACTCACTTCCCCCTCACACTGCTCTGGGACTCACTTTCCCCTCACACTGCTCTGGGACTCATTTCCCCCTCACACTGCTCTGGGATTCACTTCCCCTCACACTGCTCCGGGACTCACTTCCCCCTCACACTGCTCTGGGACTCACTTTCCCCTCACACTGCTCTGGGACTCATTTCCCCCTCACACTGCTCTGGGATTCACTTCCCCTCACACTGCTCCGGGACTCACTTCCCCTCACACTGCTCAGGGACTCACTTCCCCCTCACACTGCTCTGGGACTCACTTCCCCCTCACACTGCTTCGGGACTCACTTCCCCCTCACACTGCTCCGCTACTCACTTCCCCCTCACACTGCTCCGGGACTCACTTCCTCCTCACACTGCTCCAGGACTCACTTCCCCCTCACACTGCTCCGGGACTCACTTCCCCCCACACTATCCCGGGACTCACTTCCCCCTCACACTGCTACGGGACTCACTTCCCCCTCACACTGCCCCGTGACTCACTTCCCCCTCACACTGCTCCGGGACTCACTTCCCCCTCACACTGCTCCGGGACTCACTTCCCCCTCACACTGCTCCGGGACTCACCTCCCCCTCACACTGCTCCGGGACTCACTTCCCCCTCACACTGCTCCGGGACTCACTTCCCCCTCACACTGCTCTGGGACTCACTACCCCCTCACGCTGCTCCGTGACTCATTTCCCCCTCACACTGCTCCTGGAATCACTTCCCCCTCACACTGCTCCGGGACTCACTTCCCCCTCACACTGTTCCGGGACTCACTTCCCCTCACACTGCTCCGGGACTCACTTCCACCTCACACTGCTCCGGGACTCACTTCCCCCTCACACTGCTCCGGGACTCACTTCTCCCTCACACTGCTCCCGGACTTACTTCCCCCTCACACTGCTCCGGGACTCACTTCCCCCTCACACTGCTCCGGGACTCACTTCCCCATCACACTGCTCCGGGACTCACTTCCCCCTCACACTGCTCCCGGACTTACTTCCCCCTCACACTGCTCCGGGACTCACTTCCCCCTCACACTGCTCCGGGACTCACTTCCCCCTCACACTGCTCCGGGACTCACTTACCCCTCCCAGTGCTCCAGGACTGACTTCCCCCTCACACTGCTCCGGGACTCACTTCCTCCTCACACTGGTCCAGGACTCACTTCCCCCTCACACTGCTCCGGGACTCACTTCCCCTCACACTGCTCCGGGACTCACTTCCCCCTCACACTGCTCCGGGACTCACTTCCCCCTCACACTGCTCCGGGACTCACTTCCCCCTCACACTGCTCCGGGACTCACTTCTCCCTCACACTGCTCCCGGACTTACTTCCCCCTCACACTGCTCCGGGACTCTCTTCCCCCTCACACTGCTCCTGGAATCACTTCCCCCTCACACTGCTCCGGGACTCACTTCCCTCTCACACTGTTCCGGGACTCACTTCCCCTCACACTGCTCCGGGACTCACTTCCCCCTCTCACTGCTCCGGGACTCACTTCCCCCTCAAACTGCTCCATGACTCACTTCCCCTCACTCTGCTCCAGGACTCACTTCCCCCTCACTCTGCTCCTGGACTCACTTCCCCTCAAACTGCTCCCGGACTCACTGCCCCCTCACACAGCTCCAGGACTGACATCCCCCTCACACTGCTCCGGGACGCACTTACGCCTCACACAGCTCCAGGACTCACTTCCCCCTCACACTGATCCGGAACTCACTAACCCCTTACACTGTTCCGGGACTCACTTCCCCCTCACACTTATCCGGGACACACTTCCCCCTCACACTGCTCCGGGACTCACTTCCCCCTCACACTGCTCCGGTACTCACTTCCTCCTCACACTGCTCCAGGACTCACTTCCCCCTCACACTGCTATGGGACTCACTTCCCCCTCACACTGCCCCTGGACACACTTCCCACTCACACTGCTCCGGGACTCACTTCCCCCCACACTGTCCCGGGACTCACTTCCCCCTCACACTGCTCCGGAACTCACTTCCCCCTCACACTGCTCCGGGACTCACTACCCCCTCACACTGCTCCGTGACTCACTTCCCCCTCACACTGCTCCGGGACTCACTTCCCCCCACACTGTCCCGGGACTCACTTCCCCCTCACACTGCTCCGGGACTCACTTCCCTCTCACACTGTCCCGGGACTCACTTCCCCCTCACACTGCTCCGGGACTCACTTCCCCCTCACACTGCTCCGGGACTCACTTCCCCCCACACTGTCCCGGGACTCACTTCCCCTCACACTGTTCCGGGACTCACTTCCCCCTCACACTGTTCCGTGACTCACTTCCCCCCACACTGTCCCGGAACTCACTTCCCCCTCACACTGCTCCGGGACTCACTTCCCTCTCACACTGTTCCGGGACTCACTTCCCCCTCACACTGCTCCGGGACTCACTTCCCCCCACACTGTCCCGGGACTCACTACCCCCTCACACTGCTCCGTGACTCACTTCCCCCTCACACTGCTCCGGGACTCACTTCCCCCCACACTGTCCCGGGACTCACTTCCCCCTCACACTGCTCCGGGACTCACTTACCCCTCACACTGCTCCGGGACTCACTTCCCCCCACACTGTCCCGGGACTCACTTACCCCTCACACTGCTCCGGGACTCACTTCCCCCTCACACTGCTCCGGGACTCACTTCCCCCTCACACTGCTCCTGGAATCACTTCCCCCTCACACTGCTCCGGGACTCACTTCCCTCTCACACTGTTCCGGGACTCACTTCCCCTCACACTGCTCCGGGACTCACTTCCCCCTCACACTGCTCCGGGACTCACTTCCCCCTCACACTGCTCCGTTACTCACTTCTCCCTCACACTGCTCCGGGACTCACTTCCCCTCACACTGCTCCGGGACTCACTTCCCCCTCACACTGCTCCGGGACTCACTTACTCCTCCCAGTGCTCCAGGACTGACTTCCCCCTCACACTGCTCCGGGACTCACTTCCTCCTCACACTGGTCCAGGACTCACCTCCCCCTCACACTGCTCCGGGATTCACTTCCCCTCACTCTGCTCCAGGACTCACTTCCCCCTCACTCTGCTTCTGGACTCACTTCCCCTCACACTGATCCGGCTCTCACTTCCCCCTCACACTGCTCCGGAATTCACTTCACCCTCACACTGCTCCAGGAATCACTTCCCCCTCACACTGCTCCGGGATTCACTTCCCCTCACACTGCTCCAGGACTCACTTCCCCTCACACTGCTCCGGGACTCACTTCCCCCTCACACTGATCCGGGACTCACTTCCCCCTCACACTGATCCGGGACTCACTTCCTCCTCACACTGCTCCGGGACTCAATTCCCCCGCACACTGCTCCGGGACTCACTTCCTCCTCACACTGCTCTGGGACTCACTTCCCCCTCACACTGCTCCGGGACTCACTTCCTCCTCACACTGCTCCAGGACTCACTTCCCCCTCACACTGCTCCGGGACTCACTTCCCCCCACACTGTCCCGGGACTCACTTCCCCCTCACACTGCTACGGGACTCACTTCCCCCTCACACTGCCCCTGGACTCACTTCCCCCTCACACTGCTATGGGACTCACTTCCCCCTCACACTGCTCCGGGACTCACTTCCCCCTCACACTGCTCCGGGACTCACTTCCCCCTCACACTGCTCCGGGACTCACCTCCCCCTCACACTGCTCCGGGACTCACTTCCCCCTCACACTGCTCCGGGACTCACTTCCCCCTCACACTGCTCTGGGACTCACTACCCCCTCACGCTGCTCTGGGACTCACTTACTCCTCCCAGTGCTCCAGGACTGACTTCCCCCTCACACTGCTCCGGGACTCACTTCCACCTCACACTGGTCCAGGACTCACTTCCCCCTCACACTGCTCCGGGATTCACTTCCCCTCAATCTGCTCCAGGACTCACTTCCCCCTCACTCTGCTCCTGGACTCACTTCCCCTCACACTGATCCGGCTCCCACTTCCCTCTCACACTGCTCCGGGATTCACTTCCCCCTCACACTGCTCCTGGAATCACTTCCCCCTCACACTGCTCCGGGATTCACTTCCCCTCACTCTGCTCCAGGACTCACTTCCCCCTCACTCTGCTCCTGGACTCACTTCCCCTCACACTGCTCCGGGACTGACTTCCCCCTCACACTGATCCGGGACTCACTTCCCCCTCACACTGCTCCAGGACTCACTTCCTCCTCACACTGCTCCGGGACTCACTTCCTCCTCACACTGCTCCAGGACTCACTTCCCCCCACACTGTCCCGGGACTCACTTCCCCCTCACACTGCTACGGGACTCACTTACCCCTCACACTGCTCCGGGACTCACTTCCCCCTCACACTGCCTCTGGACTCACTTCCCCCTCACACTGCTCCGGGACTCACTTCCCCCTCACACTGCTCCGGGACTCACTTCCCCCTCACACTGCTCCGGGACTCACTTCCCCCTCACACTGCTCCGGGACTCACTTCCCCCTCACACTGATCCGGGACTCACTTCCTCCTCACACTGCTCCGGGACTCAATTCCCCCGCACACTGCTCCGGGACTCATTTCCCCCTCACACTGCTCCTGGAATCACTTCCCCCTCACACTGCTCCGGGTCTTACTTCATCCTCACACTGTTCCGGGACTCACTTCCCCTCACACTGCTCTGGGACTCATTTCCCCCTCACAAAGCTCCGGGACTCACTTCCCCCTCACACTGCTCCGGGACTCACTTCTCCCTCACACTGCTCCCGGACTTACTTCGCCCTCACACTGCTCCGGGACTCACTTCCCCCTCACACTGCTCCGGGACTCACTTGCCCGTCACACTGCTCCGGGACTCACTTCCCCCTCACACTGCTCCCGGACTTACTTCCCCCTCACACTGCTCCGGGACTCACTTCCCCCTCACACTGCTCCGGGACTCACTTCCCCCTCACACTGCTCCGGGACTCACTTACCCCTCCCAGTGCTCCAGGACTGACTTCCCCCTCACACTGCTCCGGGACTCACTTCCTCCTCACACTGGTCCAGGACTCACTTCCCCCTCACACTGCTCCGGGACTCACTTCCCCCTCACACTGCTCCGGGACTCACTTCCCCCTCACACTGCTCTGGGACTCACTTACTCCTCCCAGTGCTCCAGGACTGACTTCCCCCTCACACTGCTCCGGGACTCACTTCCACCTCACACTGGTCCAGGACTCACTTCCCCCTCACACTGCTCCGGGATTCACTTCCCCTCAATCTGCTCCAGGACTCACTTCCCCCTCACTCTGCTCCTGGACTCACTTCCCCTCACACTGATCCGGCTCCCACTTCCCTCTCACACTGCTCCGGGATTCACTTCCCCCTCACACTGCTCCTGGAATCACTTCCCCCTCACACTGCTCCGGGATTCACTTCCCCTCACTCTGCTCCAGGACTCACTTCCCCCTCACTCTGCTCCTGGACTCACTTCCCCTCACACTGCTCCGGGACTGACTTCCCCCTCACACTGATCCGGGACTCACTTCCCCCTCACACTGCTCCAGGACTCACTTCCTCCTCACACTGCTCCGGGACTCACTTCCTCCTCACACTGCTCCAGGACTCACTTCCCCCCACACTGTCCCGGGACTCACTTCCCCCTCACACTGCTACGGGACTCACTTACCCCTCACACTGCTCCGGGACTCACTTCCCCCTCACACTGCCTCTGGACTCACTTCCCCCTCACACTGCTCTGGGACTCACTTCCCCCTCACACTGCTCCGGGACTCACTTCCCCCTCACACTGCTCCGGGACTCACTTCCCCCTCACACTGCTCCGGGACTCACTTCCCCCTCACACTGCTCCGGGACTCACTTCCCCCTCACACTGCTACGGGACTCACTTCCCCCTCACACTGCTCTGGGACTCACTTCCCCCTCACGCTGCTCCGTGACTCATTTCCCCCTCACACTGCTCCTGGAATCACTTCCCCCTCACACTGCTCCGGGACTCACTTCCCCCTCACACTGCTACGGGACTCACTTCCCCCTCACACTGCTCTGGGACTCACTTCCCCCTCACACTGCTCCGGCACTCACTTCCCCCTCACACTGCTCCGGGACTCACTTCCCCCTCACACTGCTCCGGGACTCACTTCCCCCTCACACTGATCCGGGACTCACTTCCCCCTCACACTGCTACGGGTCTCACTTCCCCCTCACACTGCTCCGGGTCTCACTTTCCCCTCACACTGCTCCGGGACTCACTTCCCCCTCACACTGCTCCGGGATTGACTTCCCCCTCACACTGCTCCGGGACTCACTTCCCCCTCACACTGCTCCGGGACTCACCTCCCCCTCACACTGCTCCGGGACTCACTTCCCCCTCACACTGCTCCGGGACTCACTTCCCCCTCACACTGCTCTGGGACTCACTACCCCCTCACGCTGCTCCGTGACTCATTTCCCCCTCACACTGCTCCTGGAATCACTTCCCCTTCACACTGCTCCGGGACTCACTTCCCCCTCACACTGTTCCGGGACTCACTTCCCCTCACACTGCTCCGGGACTCACTTCCCCTCACTCTGCTCCAGGACTCACTTCCCCCTCACTCTCCTCCTGGACTCACTTCCCCTCACACTGATCCGGCTCCCACTTCCCTCTCACACTGCTCCGGGATTCACTTCCCCCTCACACTGCTCCTGGAATCACTTCCCCCTCACACTGCTCCGGGATTCACTTCCCCTCACTCTGCTCCAGGACTGACTTCCCCCTCACACTGCTCCGGGACTCACTTCCTCCTCACACTGGTCCGGGACTCACATCCCCCTCACACTGCTCCGGGACTCACATCCCCCTCACACTGCTCCGGGCCTGGTATTTCCTCACACTGCTCTGAGACTGGTTTCCCCTCACACTGCTCTGGGACTCACTTCCTCCTCACACTGCTCCAGGACTCACTTCCCCCTCACACTGCTCCGGGACTCACTTCCCCCTCACTCTGCTCCGGGACTCACTTCCCCCTCACACTGCTCCGGGACTCACTTCTCCCTCACTCTGCTCCGTGAATCATTTCCCCCTCACACTGCTCCGGGATTCACTTGCCCCTCACACTGCTCCGGGATTCACTGCCCCCTCACACTGCTCCGGGACTCACTTCTGTCACACTGCTCTGGGACTCACTTCCCTCACACTGCTCCGGGACTCACTTCCCCTCACACTGCTCCGGGACTCACTTCCCCCTCACACTGCTCCGGGACTCACTTGCCCCTCACACTGCTCCGGGACTCACTTCCCCTCACACTGCTCCGGGATTCACTTCCCCCTCACACTGCTCCGGGATTCACTTCCGTCACACACTGCTCCGGGACTCACTTCCGTCACACTGCTCCGGGACTCACTTCCCTCTCACACTGCTACGGGACTCACTTCCCTCACACTGCTCCGGGACTCACTTCCCCCTCACACTGCTCTAGGACTCACTTCCCCCTCACACTGCTCCGGGACTCACTTCCCCCTCACACTGCTCTGGGACTCACTTCCCCCTCACACTACTCTGGGACTCACTTCCCACTCACACTGCTCCGGGACTCACTTCCCCCTCACACTGCTCTGGGACTCACTTCCCCCTCACACTACTCTGGGACTCACTTTCCCCTCACACTGCTCTGGGACTCATTTCCCCCTCACACTGCTCTGGGATTCACTTCCCCTCACACTGCTCCGGGACTCATTTCCCCCTCACACTGCTCCGGGATTCACTTCCCCTCACACTGCTCCAGGACTCACTTCCCCATCACACTGCTCCGGGACTCACTTCCCCCTCACACTGCTCCGGGACTCACTTCCCCCCACACTGTCCCGGGACTCACTTCCCCCTCACACTGTTCCGGGACTCACTTCCCCCTCACACTGTTCCGTGACTCACTTCCCCCCACACTGTCCCGGAACTCACTTCCCCCTCACACTGCTCCGGGACTCACTTCCCTCTCACACTGTTCCGGGACTCACTTGCCCCTCACACTGCTCCGGGACTCACTTCCCCCCACACTGTCACGGGACTCACTACCCCCTCACACTGCTCCGTGACTCACTTCCCCCTCACACTGCTCCGGGACTCACTTCCCCCACACACTGCTCCTGGAATCACTTCCCCCTCACACTGCTCCGGGACTCACTTACCCCTCACACTGCTCCGGGACTCACTTCCCCCCACACTGTCCCGGGACTCACTTACCCCTCACACTGCTCCGGGACTCACTTCCCCCTCACACTGCTCCGGGACTCACTTCCCCCTCACACTGCTCCTGGAATCACTTCCCCCTCACACTGCTCCGGGACTCACTTCCCTCTCACACTGTTCCGGGACTCACTTCCCCTCACACTGCTCCGGGACTCACTTCCCCCTCACACTGCTCCGGGACTCACTTCCCCCTCACACTGCTCCGTTACTCACTTCTCCCTCACACTGCTCCGGGACTCACTTCCCCTCACACTGCTCCGGGACTCACTTCCCCCTCACACTGCTCCGGGACTCACTTACTCCTCCCAGTGCTCCAGGACTGACTTCCCCCTCACACTGCTCCGGGACTCACTTCCTCCTCACACTGGTCCAGGACTCACCTCCCCCTCACACTGCTCCGGGATTCACTTCCCCTCACTCTGCTCCAGGACTCACTTCCCCCTCACTCTGCTTCTGGACTCACTTCCCCTCACACTGATCCGGCTCTCACTTCCCTCTCACACTGCTCCGGGATTCACTTCACCCTCACACTGCTCCAGGAATCACTTCCCCCTCACACTGCTCCGGGATTCACTTCCCCTCACACTGCTCCAGGACTCACTTCCCCTCACACTGCTCCGGGACTCACTTCCCCCTCACACTGATCCGGGACTCACTTCCCCCTCACACTGTTCCAGGACTCACTTCCCCCTCACACTGATCCGGGACTCACTTCCTCCTCACACTGCTCCGGGACTCAATTCCCCCGCACACTGCTCCGGGACTCACTTCCTCCTCACACTGCTCAGGGACTCACTTCCCCCTCACACTGCTCCGGGACTCACTTCCCCCTCACACTGCTCCAGGACTCACTTCCCCCTCACACTGCTCCGGGACTCACTTCCCCCCACACTGTCCCGGGACTCACTTCCCCCTCACACTGCTACGGGACTCACTTCCCCCTCACACTGCCCCTGGACTCACTTCCCCCTCACACTGCTATGGGACTCACTTCCCCCTCACACTGCTCCGGGACTCACTTCCCCCTCACACTGCTCCGGGACTCACTTCCCCCTCACACTGCTCCGGGACTCACCTCCCCCTCACACTGCTCCGGGACTCACTTCCCCCTCACACTGCTCCGGGACTCACTTCCCCCTCACACTGCTCTGGGACTCACTACCCCCTCACGCTGCTCCGTGACTCATTTCCCCCTCACACTGCTCCTGGAATCACTTCCCCCTCACACTGCTCCGGGTCTTACTTCATCCTCACACTGTTCCGGGACTCACTTCCCCTCACACTGCTCCGGGACTCACTTCCCCCTCACACTGCTCCAGGACTCACTTCCCCCTCACACTGCTCCGGGACTCACTTCTCCCTCACACTGCTCCCGGACTTACTTCGCCCTCACACTGCTCCGGGACTCACTTCCCCCTCACACTGCTCCGGGACTCACTTGCCCGTCACACTGCTCCGGGACTCACTTCCCCCTCACACTGCTCCCGGACTTACTTCCCCCTCACACTGCTCCGGGACTCACTTCCCCCTCACACTGCTCCGGGACTCACTTCCCCCTCACACTGCTCCGGGACTCACTTACCCCTCCCAGTGCTCCAGGACTGACTTCCCCCTCACACTGCTCCGGGACTCACTTCCTCCTCACACTGGTCCAGGACTCACTTCCCCCTCACACTGCTCCGGGACTCACTTCCCCCTCACACTGCTCCGGGACTCACTTCCCCCTCACACTGCTCTGGGACTCACTTACTCCTCCCAGTGCTCCAGGACTGACTTCCCCCTCACACTGCTCCGGGACTCACTTCCACCTCACACTGGTCCAGGACTCACTTCCCCCTCACACTGCTCCGGGATTCACTTCCCCTCACTCTGCTCCAGGACTCACTTCCCCCTCACTCTGCTCCTGGACTCACTTCCCCTCACACTGATCCGGCTCCCACTTCCCTCTCACACTGCTCCGGGATTCACTTCCCCCTCACACTGCTCCTGGAATCACTTCCCCCTCACACTGCTCCGGGATTCACTTCCCCTCACTCTGCTCCAGGACTCACTTCCCCCTCACTCTGCTCCTGGACTCACTTCCCCTCACACTGCTCCGGGACTCACTTCCCCCTCACACTGATCCGGGACTCACTTCCCCCTCACACTGCTCCAGGACTCACTTCCTCCTCACACTGCTCCGGGACTCACTTCCTCCTCACACTGCTCCAGGACTCACTTCCCCCCACACTGTCCCGGGACTCACTTCCCCCTCACACTGCTACGGGACTCACTTACCCCTCACACTGCTCCGGGACTCACTTCCCCCTCACACTGCCTCTGGACTCACTTCCCCCTCACACTGCTCTGGGACTCACTTCCCCCTCACACTGCTCCGGGACTCACTTCCCCCTCACACTGCTCCGGGACTCACTTCCCCCTCACACTGCTCCGGGACTCACTTCCCCCTCACACTGCTCCGGGACTCACTTCCCCCTCACACTGCTACGGGACTCACTTCCCCCTCACACTGCTCTGGGACTCACTTCCCCCTCACGCTGCTCCGTGACTCATTTCCCCCTCACACTGCTCCTGGAATCACTTCCCCCTCACACTGCTCCGGGACTCACTTCCCCCTCACACTGCTACGGGACTCACTTCCCCCTCACACTGCTCTGGGACTCACTTCCCCCTCACACTGCTCCGGCACTCACTTCCCCCTCACACTGCTCCGGGTCTCACTTCCCCCTCACACTGCTCCGGGACTCACTTCCCCCTCACACTGATCCGGGACTCACTTCCCCCTCACACTGCTCCGGGACTCACTTCCCCCTCACACTGCTACGGGTCTCACTTCCCCCTCACACTGCTCCGGGTCTCACTTTCCCCTCACACTGCTCCGGGACTCACTTCCCCCTCACACTGCTCCGGGATTGACTTCCCCCTCACACTGCTCCGGGACTCACTTCCCCCTCACACTGTTCCGGGACTCACCTCCCCCTCACACTGCTCCGGGACTCACTTCCCCCTCACACTGCTCCGGGACTCACTTCCCCCTCACACTGCTCTGGGACTCACTACCCCCTCACGCTGCTCCGTGACTCATTTCCCCCTCACACTGCTCCTGGAATCACTTCCCCTTCACACTGCTCCGGGACTCACTTCCCCCTCACACTGTTCCGGGACTCACTTCCCCTCACACTGCTCCGGGACTCACTTCCCCTCACTCTGCTCCAGGACTCACTTCCCCCTCACTCTCCTCCTGGACTCACTTCCCCTCACACTGATCCGGCTCCCACTTCCCTCTCACACTGCTCCGGGATTCACTTCCCCCTCACACTGCTCCTGGAATCACTTCCCCCTCACACTGCTCCGGGATTCACTTCCCCTCACTCTGCTCCAGGACTGACTTCCCCCTCACACTGCTCCGGGACTCACTTCCTCCTCACACTGGTCCGGGACTCACATCCCCCTCACACTGCTCCGGGACTCACATCCCCCTCACACTGCTCCGGGCCTGGTATTTCCTCACACTGCTCTGACACTGGTTTCCCCTCACACTGCTCTGGGACTCACTTCCTTCTCACACTGCTCCAGGACTCACTTCCCCCTCACACTGCTCCGGGACTCACTTCCCCCTCACTCTGCTCCGGGACTCACTTCCCCCTCACACTGCTCCGGGACTCACTTCTCCCTCACTCTGCTCCGTGAATCATTTCCCCCTCACACTGCTCCGGGATTCACTTGCCCCTCACACTGCTCCGGGATTCACTGCCCCCTCACACTGCTCCGGGACTCACTTCTGTCACACTGCTCTGGGACTCACTTCCCTCACACTGCTCCGGGACTCACTTCCCCTCACACTGCTCCGGGACTCACTTCCCCCTCACACTGCTCCGGGACTCACTTGCGCCTCACACTGCTCCGGGACTCACTTCCCCTCACACTGCTCCGGGATTCACTTCCCCCTCACACTGCTCCGGGATTCACTTCCGTCACACACTGCTCCGGGACTCACTTCCGTCACACTGCTCCGGGACTCACTTCCCTCTCACACTGCTACGGGACTCACTTCCCTCACACTGCTCCGGGACTCACTTCCCCCTCACACTGCTCTAGGACTCACTTCCCCCTCACACTGCTCCGGGACTCACTTCCCCCTCACACTGCTCTGGGACTCACTTCCCCCTCACACTACTCTGGGACTCACTTCCCACTCACACTGCTCCGGGACTCACTTCCCCCTCACACTGCTCTGGGACTCACTTCCCTCTCACACTACTCTGGGACTCACTTTCCCCTCACACTGCTCTGGGACTCATTTCCCCCTCACACTGCTCTGGGATTCACTTCCCCTCACACTGCTCCGGGACTCATTTCCCCCTCACACTGCTCCGGGATTCACTTCCCCTCACACTGCTCCAGGACTCACTTCCCCATCACACTGCTCCGGGACTCACTTCCCCTCACACTGCTCCGGGACTCACTTCCCCCTCACACTGCTCCGGGACTCACTTCCCTCTCACACTGTTCCGGGACTCACTTCCCCTCACACTGCTCCGGGACTCACTTCCCCCTCACACTGCTCCGGGACTCACTTCCCCCTCACACTGCTCCGTTACTCACTTCTCCCTCACACTGCTCCGGGACTCACTTCCCCTCACACTGCTCCGGGATTCACTTCCCCTCACTCTGCTCCGGGACTCACTTCCTCCTCACACTGGTCCAGGACTCACCTCCCCCTCACACTGCTCCGGGATTCACTTCCCCTCACTCTGCTCCAGGACTCACTTCCCCCTCACTCTGCTTCTGGACTCACTTCCCCTCACACTGATCCGGCTCTCACTTCCCTCTCACACTGCTCCGGGATTCACTTCACCCTCACACTGCTCCAGGAATCACTTCCCCCTCACACTGCTCCGGGATTCACTTCCCCTCACACTGCTCCAGGACTCACTTCCCCTCACACTGCTCCGGGACTCACTTCCCCCTCACACTGATCCGGGACTCACTTCCCCCTCACACTGTTCCAGGACTCACTTCCCCCTCACACTGATCCGGGACTCACTTCCTCCTCACACTGCTCCGGGACTCAATTCCCCCGCACACTGCTCCGGGACTCACTTCCTCCACACACTGCTCTGGGACTCACTTCCCCCTCACACTGCTCCGGGACTCACTTCCTCCTCACACTGCTCCAGGACTCACTTCCCCCTCACACTGCTCCGGGACTCACTTCCCCCCACACTGTCCCGGGACTCACTTCCCCCTCACACTGCTACGGGACTCACTTCCCCCTCACACTGCCCCTGGACTCACTTCCCCCTCACACTGCTATGGGACTCACTTCCCCCTCACACTGCTCCGGGACTCACTTCCCCCTCACACTGCTCCGTGACTCACTTCCCCCTCACACTGCTCTGGGACTTACTTCCCCCTCACGCTGCTCCGTGACTCATTTCCCCCTCACACTGCTCCTGGAATCACTTCCCCCTCACACTGCTCCGGGTCTTACTTCATCCTCACACTGTTCCGGGACTCACTTCCCCTCACACTGCTCCGGGACTCACTTCCCCCTCACACTGCTCCGGGACTCACTTCCCCCTCACACTGCTCCGGGACTCACTTCTCCCTCACACTGCTCCCGGACTTACTTCGCCCTCACACTGCTCCGGGACTCACTTCCCCCTCACACTGCTCCGGGACTCACTTGCCCGTCACACTGCTCCGGGACTCACTTCCCCCTCACACTGCTCCCGGACTTACTTCCCCCTCACACTGCTCCGGGACTCACTTCCCCCTCACACTGCTCCGGGACTCACTTCCCCCTCACACTGCTCCGGGACTCACTTACCCCTCCCAGTGCTCCAGGACTGACTTCCCCCTCACACTGCTCCGGGACTCACTTCCTCCTCACACTGGTCCAGGACTCACTTCCCCCTCACACTGCTCCGGGACTCACTTCCCCCTCACACTGCTCCGGGACTCACTTCCCCCTCACACTGCTCTGGGACTCACTTACTCCTCCCAGTGCTCCAGGACTGACTTCCCCCTCACACTGCTCCGGGACTCACTTCCACCTCACACTGGTCCAGGACTCACTTCCCCCTCACACTGCTCCGGGATTCACTTCCCCTCACTCTGCTCCAGGACTCACTTCCCCCTCACTCTGCTCCTGGACTCACTTCCCCTCACACTGATCCGGCTCCCACTTCCCTCTCACACTGCTCCGGGATTCACTTCCCCCTCACACTGCTCCTGGAATCACTTCCCCCTCACACTGCTCCGGGATTCACTTCCCCTCACTCTGCTCCAGGACTCACTTCCCCCTCACTCTGCTCCTGGACTCACTTCCCCTCACACTGCTCCGGGACTCACTTCCCCCTCACACTGATCCGGGACTCACTTCCCCCTCACACTGCTCCAGGACTCACTTCCTCCTCACACTGCTCCGGGACTCACTTCCTCCTCACACTGCTCCAGGACTCACTTCCCCCCACACTGTCCCGGGACTCACTTCCCCCTCACACTGCTACGGGACTCACTTACCCCTCACACTGCTCCGGGACTCACTTCCCCCTCACACTGCCTCTGGACTCACTTCCCCCTCACACTGCTCTGGGACTCACTTCCCCCTCACACTGCTCCGGGACTCACTTCCCCCTCACACTGCTCCGGGACTCACTTCCCCCTCACACTGCTCCGGGACTCACTTCCCCCTCACACTGCTCCGGGACTCACTTCCCCCTCACACTGCTACGGGACTCACTTCCCCCTCACACTGCTCTGGGACTCACTTCCCCCTCACGCTGCTCCGTGACTCATTTCCCCCTCACACTGCTCCTGGAATCACTTCCCCCTCACACTGCTCCGGGACTCACTTCCCCCTCACACTGCTACGGGACTCACTTCCCCCTCACACTGCTCTGGGACTCACTTCCCCCTCACACTGCTCCGGCACTCACTTCCCCCTCACACTGCTCCGGGTCTCACTTCCCCCTCACACTGCTCCGGGACTCACTTCCCCCTCACACTGATCCGGGACTCACTTCCCCCTCACACTGCTCCGGGACTCACTTCCCCCTCACACTGCTACGGGTCTCACTTCCCCCTCACACTGCTCCGGGTCTCACTTTCCCCTCACACTGCTCCGGGACTCACTTCCCCCTCACACTGCTCCGGGATTGACTTCCCCCTCACACTGCTCCGGGACTCACTTCCCCCTCACACTGCTCCGGGACTCACCTCCCCCTCACACTGCTCCGGGACTCACTTCCCCCTCACACTGCTCCGGGACTCACTTCCCCCTCACACTGCTCTGGGACTCACTACCCCCTCACGCTGCTCCGTGACTCATTTCCCCCTCACACTGCTCCTGGAATCACTTCCCCTTCACACTGCTCCGGGACTCACTTCCCCCTCACACTGTTCCGGGACTCACTTCCCCTCACACTGCTCCGGGACTCACTTCCCCTCACTCTGCTCCAGGACTCACTTCCCCCTCACTCTCCTCCTGGACTCACTTCCCCTCACACTGATCCGGCTCCCACTTCCCTCTCACACTGCTCCGGGATTCACTATCCCCTCACACTGCTCCTGGAATCACTTCCCCCTCACACTGCTCCGGGATTCACTTCCCCTCACTCTGCTCCAGGACTCACTTCCCCCTCACTCTGCTCCTGGACTCACTTCCCCTCACACTGCTCCGGGACTCACTTCCCCCTCACACTGATCCGGGACTCACTTCCCCCTCACACTGCTCCAGGACTCACTTCCTCCTCACACTGCTCCGGGACTCACTTCCTCCTCACACTGCTCCAGGACTCACTTCCCCCCACACTGTCCCGGGACTCACTTCCCCCTCACACTGCTACGGGACTCACTTACCCCTCACACTGCTCCGGGACTCACTTCCCCCTCACACTGCCTCTGGACTCACTTCCCCCTCACACTGCTCTGGGACTCACTTCCCCCTCACACTGCTCCGGGACTCACTTCCCCCTCACACTGCTCCGGGACTCACTTCCCCCTCACACTGCTCCGGGACTCACTTCCCCCTCACACTGCTCCGGGACTCACTTCCCCCTCACACTGCTACGGGACTCACTTCCCCCTCACACTGCTCTGGGACTCACTTCCCCCACACGCTGCTCCGTGACTCATTTCCCCCTCACACTGCTCCTGGAATCACTTCCCCCTCACACTGCTCCGGGACTCACTTCCCCCTCACCCTGCTACGGGACTCACTTCCCCCTCACACTGCTCTGGGACTCACTTCCCCCTCACACTGCTCCGGCACTCACTTCCCCCTCACACTGCTCCGGGTCTCACTTCCCCCTCAGACTGCTCCGGGACTCACTTCCGCCTCACACTGATCCGGGACTCACTTCCCCCTCACACTGCTCCGGGACTCACTTCCCCCTCACACTGCTACGGGTCTCACTTCCCCCTCACACTGCTCCGGGTCTCACTTTCCCCTCACACTGCTCCGGGACTCACTTCCCCCTCACACTGCTCCGGGATTGACTTCCCCCTCACACTGCTCCGGGACTCACTTCCCCCTCACACTGCTCCGGGACTCACCTCCCCCTCACACTGCTCCGGGACTCACTTCCCCCTCACACTGCTCCGGGACTCACTTCCCCCTCACACTGCTCTGGGACTCACTACTCCCTCACGCTGCTCCGTGACTCATTTCCCCCTCACACTGCTCCTGGAATCACTTCCCCTTCACACTGCTCCGGGACTCACTTCCCCCTCACACTGTTCCGGGACTCACTTCCCCTCACACTGCTCCGGGACTCACTTCCCCTCACTCTGCTCCAGGACTCACTTCCCCCTCACTCTCCTCCTGGACTCACTTCCCCTCACACTGATCCGGCTCCCACTTCCCTCTCACACTGCTCCGGGATTCACTTCCCCCTCACACTGCTCCTGGAATCACTTCCCCCTCACACTGCTCCGGGATTCACTTCCCCTCACTCTGCTCCAGGACTGACTTCCCCCTCACACTGCTCCGGGACTCACTTCCTCCTCACACTGGTCCGGGACTCACATCCCCCTCACACTGCTCCGGGACTCACATCCCCCTCACACTGCTCCGGGCCTGGTATTTCCTCACACTGCTCTGAGACTGGTTTCCCCTCACACTGCTCTGGGACTCACTTCCTCCTCACACTGCTCCAGGACTCACTTCCCCCTCACACTGCTCCGGGACTCACTTCCCCCTCACTCTGCTCCGGGACTCACTTCCCCCTCACACTGCTCCGGGACTCACTTCTCCCTCACTCTGCTCCGTGAATCATTTACCCCTCACACTGCTCCGGGATTCACTTGCCCCTCACACTGCTCCGGGACTCACTTCTGTCACACTGCTCTGGGACTCACTTCCCTCACACTGCTCCGGGACTCACTTCCCCTCACACTGCTCCGGGACTCACTTCCCCCTCACACTGCTCCGGGACTCACTTGCCCCTCACACTGCTCCGGGACTCACTTCCCCTCACACTGCTCCGGGATTCACTTCCCCCTCACACTGCTCCGGGATTCACTTCCGTCACACACTGCTCCGGGACTCACTTCCGTCACACTGCTCCGGGACTCACTTCCCTCTCACACTGCTACGGGACTCACTTCCCTCACACTGCTCCGGGACTCACTTCCCCCTCACACTGCTCTAGGACTCACTTCCCCCTCACACTGCTCCGGGACTCACTTCCCCCTCACACTGCTCTGGGACTCACTTCCCCCTCACACTACTCTGGGACTCACTTCCCACTCACACTGCTCCGGGACTCACTTCCCCCTCACACTGCTCTGGGACTCACTTCCCCCTCACACTACTCTGGGACTCACTTTCCCCTCACACTGCTCTGGGACTCATTTCCCCCTCACACTGCTCTGGGATTCACTTCCCCTCACACTGCTCCGGGACTCATTTCCCCCTCACACTGCTCCGGGATTCACTTCCCCTCACACTGCTCCAGGACTCACTTCCCCATCACACTGCTCCGGGACTCACTTCCCCTCACACTGCTCCGGGACTCACTTCCCCCTCACACTGCTCCGGGACTCACTTCCCCCTCACACTGCTCCGGGACTCACTTCCCCTCACACTGCTCTGGGACTCACTTCCCCCTCACACTGCTCCGGGACTCACTTCCCCCTCACACTGCTCTGGGACTCACTTCCCCCTCACACTGCTCTGGGACTCACTTTCCCCTCACACTGCTCTGGGACTCATTTCCCCCTCACACTGCTCTGGGATTCACTTCCCCTCACACTGCTCCGGGACTCACTTCCCCCTCACACTGCTCTGGGACTCACTTTCCCCTCACACTGCTCTGGGACTCATTTCCCCCTCACACTGCTCTGGGATTCACTTCCCCTCACACTGCTCCGGGACTTACTTCCCCTCACACTGCTCAGGGACTCACTTCCCCCTCACACTGCTCTGGGACTCACTTCCCCCTCACACTGCTTCGGGACTCACTTCCCCCTCACTCTGCTCCGCTACTCACTTACCCCTCACACTGCCCTGGGACTCACTCCCCTCATATTGCTCTGGGACTGGTTTCTTCTCAAACTGCTCTGGGATTCACTTCCCGCTCACACTGCTCCGGGATTCACTTCCCCCTCACACTGCTCGGGGATTCACTTCCCCCTCACACTGCCCCGGGTCTCACTTCCCCCTCACACTGCTCCCGGATTCACTTCCCTCTCACACTGCTCCGGGATTCACTTCCCCCTCACACGGCTCCGGGACTCACTTCCCTCTCACACTGCTCCGGGTCTCACTTCCCCTCACACTGCTCCGGGACTCACTTCCCCCTCACACTGCTCCCGGACTCACTTCCCTCTCACACTGCTCCGGGACTCACTTCCCCCTCACACTGCTCCGGGCTCACTTCCCCCTCACACTGCTCCGGGTCTCACTTCCCCTCACACTGCTCCGGGATTCACTTCCCCCTCACATTGCTCCGGGATTCACTTCACCCTCACACTGCTCCCGGACTCACTTCCCACTCACACTGCTCCGGGACTCACTTCCCTCTCACACTGCTCCCGGACTCACTTCCCCCTCACACTGCTCCGGGACTCACTTCCCCCTCACACTGCTCCGGGACTCACTTCCCCCTCACACAGCTCCAGGACTCACTTCCCCCTCACACTGCTCCGGGTCTCACTTCCCCCTCACACTGCTCCGGGTCTCACTTCCCCTCACACTGCTCCGGGATTCACTTCCCCCTCACACTGCTCCCGGACTCACTTCCCCCTCACACTGCTCCGGGACTCACTTCCCCCTCACACTGCTCCGTGCTCACTTCCCCTCACAGTGCTGCTGGAATCACTTCCCCCTCACACTGCTCCTGGAATCACTTCCCCCTCACACGGCTCCAGGACTCACTTCCCCCTCACACTGCTCCGGGTGTCACTTCCCCCTCACACTGCTCCGGGACTCACTTCCCCCTCACACTGCTCCGGGACTCACTTCCCCTCACACTGCTCCGGCACTCACTTGCCCCTCACACTGCTCTGGGACTCACTTCCCCTCACACTGCTCCGGGACTCACTTCCCCCTCACACTGCCCCTGGACTCACTTCCCCCTCACACTGCTACGGGACTCACTTCCCCCTCACACTGCTCCGGGACTCACTTCCCCCTCACACTGCTCCGGGACTCACTTCCCCCTCACACTGCTCCGGGACTCACCTCCCCCTCACACTGCTCCGGGTCTCACTTCCCCCTCACACTGCTCCGGGACTCACTTCCCCCTCAGACTGCTCTGGGACTCACTACCCCCTCACGCTGCTCCGTGACTCATTTCCCCCACACACTGCTCCTGGAATCACTTCCCCCTCACACTGCTCCGGGACTCACTTCCCCCTCACACTGTTCCGGGACTCACTTCCCCTCACACTGCTCCGGGACTCACTTCCCCCTCACAGTGCTCCGGGACTCACTTCCCCCTCACACTGCTCCGGGTCTCACTTCTCCCTCACACTGCTCCCGGACTTACTTCCCCCTCACACTGCTCCGGGACTCACTTCCCCCTCACACTGCTCCGGGACTCACTTCCCCCTCACACTGCTCCAGGACTCACTTACCCCTCCCAGTGCTCCAGGACTGACTTTCCCCTCACACTGCTCCGGGACTCACTTCCTCCTCACACTGGTCCAGGACTCACTTCCCCCTCACACTGCTCCGGGACTCACTTCCCCCTCACTCTGCTCCGGGACTCACTTCCCCCTCACACTGCTCCGGGACTCACTTCTCCCTCACTCTGCTCCGCGAATCATTTCCCCCTCACACTGCTCCGGGACTCACTTGCCCCTCACACTGCTCCGGGATTCACTGCCCCCTCACACTGCTCCGGGACTCACTTCTGTCACACTGCTCCGGGACTCACTTCCCTCACACTGCTCCGGGACTCACTTCCCCTCACACTGCTCCGGGACTCACTTCCCCCTCACACTGCTCCGGGACCACTTGCCCCTCACACTGCTCCGGGACTCACTTCCCCTCACACTGCTCCGGGATTCACTTCCCCCTCACACTGCTCCGGGATTCACTTCCGTCACACACTGCTCCGGGACTCACTTCCCCTCACACTGCTCCGGGACTCACTTCCCTCTCACACTGCTCCGGGACTCACTTCCCTCTCACTGCTCCGGGACTCACTTCCCCTCACACTGCTCCGGGACTCACTTCCCCCTCACACTGCTCCGGGACTCACTTCCCCCTCACACTGCTCCGGGACTCACTTCCCCTCACACTGCTCCGGCACTCACTTGCCCCTCACACTGCTCTGGGACTCACTTGCCCCTCACACTGCTCCGGGACTCACTTCCCCCTCTCACTGCTCCGGGTCTCACTTCCCCCTCACACTGCTCCGGGACTCACTTCCCCCTCACACTGCTCCGGGACTCACTTCCCCCTCACACTGCTCCGGGTCTCACTTTTCCCTCATACTGTTCCGGGACTCACTTCCCCTCACACTGCTCCGGGACTCACTTCCCCCTCACACTGCTCCGGGATTGAATTCCCCCTCACACTGCTCCGGGACTCACTTCCCCCTCACACTGCTCCGGGACTCACCTCCCCCTCACACTGCTCCGGGACTCACTTCCCCCTCACACTGCTCCGGGACTCACTTCCCCCTCACACTGCTCTTGGACTCACTACCCCCTCACGCTGCTCCGTGACTCATTTCCCCCTCACACTGCTCCTGGAATCACTTCCCCCTCACACTGCTCCGGGACTCACTTCCCCCTCACACTGTTCCGGGACTCACTTCCCCTCACACTGCTCCGGGACTCACTTCCCCTCACACTGCTCCGGGACTCACTTCCCCCTCACACTGCTCCGGGTCTCGCTTTCCCCTCATACTGCTCCGGGACTCACTTCCCCTCACACTGCTCCGGGACTCACTTCCCCCTCACACTGCTCAGGGATTGACTTCCCCCTCACACTGCTCCGGGACTCACTTCCCCCTCACGCTGCTCCGGGACTCACTTCCCCCTCACACTGCTCCGGGGCTCACTTCCCCCTCACACAGTTCCGGGCTCACTTCCCCCTCACACTGCTCCGGGACTTACTTCCCCCTCACACTGCTCCGGGGCTCACTTCCCCCTCACACAGTTCCGGGCTCACTTCCCCCTCACACAGTTCCGGGCTCACTTCCCCCTCACACTGCTCCGGGCTCACTTCCCCCTCAAACTGCTCCGGGCTCACTCCCCCTCACACTGCTCCAAGACTGGTTTCCCTTCACACTGCTCCAGGACTCGTTTCCCCTCGTGCTGCTCCTGTACTTGCTTCCCCTTGTGCTGCTCCACTTGTTCAGGTATTTCCTAGATGACCACTGCTGGACACTTTGATATTTATCATCTCTATCAAAATGGGTTGTTTAATGGAATTTGCTGCCACCCAATCCTCCTGTTTCTGCTACTGTGGGCCCTATCTAGTGATAAAGGAAGTTGATATTGGAAGATTCAGTTGCAGTAATGTCATCGAATGCCCTTGTGGTGTTGGTTTGAGTCTCTCTTGTTGGAGATAGTCATTGCCTGGCAGTTGTCTGGTGCAAATGTTGCCCATCAATTGATAACCCAAACCTGGATATGGTCCAGGTCTTGCTGCATTTGAACATGGATTGCTTCACTATCTGAGGAGTCACAAATTCTGCAGAATATTGTGCAGCGATCAGTCAGCATCCCTACTTTTGACCTCATGATGGAGGAAAAGTGAAAGATTCAAACAACTGAAAACTATCGGGCCTAGGACCTCATGCTGGGGACCCCCTGCAGAGATGTCCTGGAGCTGAGATGACAAACCTCCAACAACCACAATCTTTGTGCTAAGTATGACTCCAATCAGTACAGAGTTTACCTCTGCTTCCCATTAACTCCAGTCCTGTTGGGACTCCTTGACACCAAATGTAGTCAAATATAGCCTTGATGTCAAGGGAAGTCATTGTCTCCTTTCAGTTCCTGGGGGCAGTCGGAGAGGTCACGAGGTCACCAGGGAGCAGTGGAGCCTGTTGGGATACGTGATTGTACAGTTTAAATTACTTGCTTTCAGGTCGGGTATTGTTCAGTTCCTGGAGGCAGTCGGAGAGGTCACGAGGTTACATATTTGGGTGGTTGCTGTACCCAAAACACTACTCAGGTTGTGTCTCCCACCCACCCTCCTCCTCAAACCAAAAAAAAATGTTCTGTGCGTCGGTTGGTAAGGTGACAAGCATTTTCTTTCGTGTTTCATTTTTTCAGGGGTCTGTTTGGGAATTTGGAACAGTGGGAATGGAAGTTATGGCAGTTGAATGTTCCTCCTGCAGTATGTGGGAGGTAAGGGTCACCACTAGTGTCCCTCCTGACTTCATTTGTGGGAAATGCACCCAACTCCAGCTCCTCAAGAACTGTGTTAGGGAACTGGAGCTGGAGCTGGATGAACTTCGGATCATTCAGGAGGTGGAGGGGGTTATTGAGAGGAGTTACAGGGAGGTAGTACTCCGCAGCCACGTGAACAAGGTAGATTCCCAATGAAGGGCTTTTGCCCAAAACGTTGATTTTCCTGCTCCTCAGATGCTGCCTGACCCGCTGTGCTTTTCCAGTACCACTCTAATCTTGACTCTGATCTCAAGCATCTGCAGTACCCACTTCCACCTAGATGGGTCACCATCAGGGTGGGAAAGGGAATCGGCAGGCAGTGCAGGGATCTCCTGTGGTGGTTCCCCTCAATAACAAATTTACGGTTTTGCATACTGTTGGGGGAGCTGGGGGAAACGACTTACCGGGGATAAACAAAGGGGCACAGGTCTCTGGTGCAGAGTCTGCTCCTGTTGCTAAGAAGGGAAGGCGGAAGAGGAGCAGAGCTTCAGTCATTGGGGACTCCATAGTTAAGGGGACTGATAGAAGGTTTTGTGGGAACGAGAGAGACTTGTGATTGGTGTGTTGCCTCCCAGGTGCTAGCGTTCATGATATCTCTGATTGTGTTTTGGGGATCCTTGAGGGGGAAGGGGAGCAGCCCCAAGTCATAGAGTCATAGAGATGTACAGCATGGAAACAGACCCTTCGGTCCAACCCGTCCATGCCGACCAGATATCCCAAGCCAATCGAGTCCCACCTGCCAGCACCCAGCAAGTCATGTTTACGTAGGCACCAATGACATAGGTAGGAAGAAAGGTGGGGATCTAAGGCAGAAATTCAGGGAGCTAGGGTGGAAGCTTAGAGCTAGAACAAACAGAGTTGTTATGTCTGGTTTGTTGTCTGTGCCACTTGCTAGTGAAGCGAGGAACAGGGAGAGAATGGAGCTGACCACGTGGCTGCAGGGATGGTGCAGGAGGGAGGGGTTTGGATTCCTGGATAATTGGAGCTCTTTCTGTGTAAGTTGGAACTTCTACAAACAGGATGGTCTTCACCTGAACCAGAGGGGTACTGATTTCCTGGGGGGAAATTTGCTAATGCACTTTATGGGGGTTTAAACTCATGCTGCAGGGGATGGGAACCTGAATTGTGGTTCCAGTATACAGGAGGGTAGTGAGGTCAGGGGTAGGTTTAAAAGGTCGCGAGAGGGCACCAGCAGTCAGGGTGTTGGTTTGAAATGCATGTACTTCAATACCACGAGCATCCGGAATAAGGTAAGTGAACTTGCAGCATGGGTTGGTACCTGAGATTTCGATGTTGTGGCCATTTCAGAGACATGGATAGAACAGGGACAGGAATGATTGTTGCAGATTCCAGGATTTAGATGTTTCAGTAAGAACAGAGAGGATGGTAAAAGCTTGGGGTGGCAGGGGAGGGCAGTGGTATTGTTAATCAAGGGTAGTATTACAGCAGCTGACAGAACATTTGACGACTCACCCACTGAGCTAGTTTGGGCTGGGGTTAGAAACAGGAAAGAAGCGGTCACCCTGTTGGAAGTTTTCTATGGGTCTCCGAATTATTCCAGAGAAGTAGAGAAAAGGATGGCAAAGATGATTCTCGATAGGAGCGAGAGTAACGGGGTAGATTTTATGGTTTACATTATCTTCCCCAACATTGAACAAAAACTTACCCATCTAAACTACTTGAACTATAGTATTCCTAGTCAATGTGTGGAGGAGGGTTTTCTGACACAGTATGTAGACAGGCCAACAAGGGGCGATGCCATATTGGATTTGGTACTGGGGAATGAACCCGACCAGGTGTTAGATTTGAAGGTAAGTGAGCACTCTGGCGATAGTGACCACAATTCGGTTATGTTTACAATAACAATGGGCAGAGGTAGATATATACCACAGGGAAAGAGGTATAGCTGGGGGAAAGGCAATTATGATGCGATTAGGCAAGATTTAGGAGGCATAGGATGGGGAAGGAAACTGCAGGGGATGGACACACATGAAATGTGAAGCTTATTCAAGGAAAAGCTACTGCAGGTCCTTGATAAGTATATACCTATCAGGCAGGGAGGTAGTAGTCGAGAGAGGAAGCCATAGCTTACTAAAGAAATTGAAGCTCTTGTCAAGAGGACGAAGAAGACTTTTGTGAGGGTGAGATGTGAAGGTTCAGTTAGGGGACTTGAGAGTTATAATTTAGCCAGAAAAGATCTAAAGGGAGAGTTGAGAAGAGCCAAGAGGGGACATGAGATGTTGTTGAACAGCTTGGTTTGCATGTTATGGAGCATGTGCTCAGTACTATTGCTGGAATATTGTCTGAGCCCAAAGCCTTTGGGGTATCAAATGCTTCCAGCCATTTCTTGATATCACATGGAATGAATAGAATGAAAACTGGTAACTCTGATGCTGGGGGTGTCTGGAGGGATTTGAGAAGGATCACCCAGCCAGCATTTCTGGCTGAAGATTGTTGTGAATTTACATTTATATGCTGAGAAGATTTGTAGTTCAGGGTTGAGGTTCTAGCTCTACTGTGACATCTAGGAGTGGCAATTTGTTGTTGCCTTCCTCCTCTTTTGCAAATTTTATGCAGCGACTCCAACAAAGAGCTCTGCCAGCCATCCAATCTTACTTCAAAAAGTGTATTCAAAAAGAACGGATACCCAATCAACAAAGTCCGCCAAATTCTCAGCAACAAACCCAAGCAAGCAGCTAAAACGCATCCAGAAACCTGACATGAAAGGCATCTCGGAAATGACTGCCCCACTACTCAGACCCTTTGGCCTCATGGTAGCCCACAAACCCACCAACATACTAAAACAGCACCTAATGAACTTGAAAGACCCTATATAGACAACAAACAAAACTAATGTCATTTACAAAATATCTTGCAAGCACTGTAACAAACACTCCGTTGGACAGAAAACTAGCCACCAGGATACATGAACATCAACTAGCCAGAAAAAGACATGACCCACTATCACGAGCACCCTTACATTTGGATGAGGAAGGACACCACTTTGACTGGGACAACATATCCATCCATCCCAAGCCAAAGAGAGACATGCACAAGAATTCCTAGAAGCATGGCATTCCAACCAGAACTCTATCAGCAAACACATCGATTCGGATCCCATCAACCACCGTCTGAGAAAAAGAACAGGAAATGACATCACCACAGCAAATGACAACACCAACCCAAGGAAACCTAAGCATATAAATGGAAAGCAGGTCACTAACACCAGTGCTTACCGGAGGCTCACTGATAATGTTATCTAGTATGTTGATGAAAAATCTGAAAATGAACCTTCCAGCTCAGTGGGCAAACCTACATCCATTTGTTTAAATGTCTGGCACCATTCACAACTGGATGTAGCAGGACTGCAGAGCTTTGATCTAATTAGTCATGGAATTCCTAGAATCATCATAACATCTCTACAGCGTGGAAACAAGCCATTTAGCTCACTGAGTCCGCATCGATCCTCCAAAGAACATCCCACCCAGACCCAACCCCCTACCCTTCCCCTGTAATTCTCCATTTCCCATGGGCTAATCCTCCTCATTTCCACATGCCTGGACATCTGGATAATTTAGCATGACCAATCCACCTAACCTGCACATCTTTGGACTGTGGGAGGAAACTGGAGCCCCCCGAGGAAACCCATGCAGAACTGTTTAACTGCCTGTCACTTGCTGCTTGTGCTGTCTGGTACTCAATTAGCCTAGTGTTGTTGCTCCACCAGGTTTGCGTCTCATTTTCAGGTATGCCTGCTGCTTTTCCCTCCCACTCTCCATTGAACCAGAGTTGATCCCTGGCTTGATGGTAATGAGGGGATATGCTGGACCATGAGGTTAGAGATCGTGTGGGAGTATACATCTGCTGCTGTGGGCCACAGTGCCTCATAGATGTCCAGTCTTGAGTAGGTAGATCTGTTCGAAGTCTACTAGGAGAAAGTGAGGACTGCAGATGCTGGAGATCAGCGTGGGATGCTGGAAAAGCACAGCAAGTCAGGCAGCATCAGAAATCATAATTCCTGAGGGATAGAGAGAGAGAAGGATAGAAAGGGAGAGAGAGAGAGAGGGAGGGAGGGAGAGAGAGTGAGAGGGAGGGAGAGAGAGAGGGATAGGGAGACAAAGAAAGAGATAGAGAGAAAGATGGTTAGAGAGAGAGGGATGGAGAAAGAGGGAAGGATAGAGACAGAGAGAGGGACAGAGAAAGAGAGAGAGAGAAATAGAGGGATAGAGAGAGAGAAATAAAACACATTATATTCCACCTAGGGACCCTGCAACCACGGGATAAATATGGATTTCAACAGCTTCCTCAATTCCCCTCCTCCTCCTACATTATCCCAGTCCCAAGCCTCCAACTTGGCACCACCCTCCTGACCTGTCCTTTTTCATCTATCCGCTTCACACTCCCCCCCGACCTATCACTTTCTCCCTCACCTTCATCCACCTATCGCTTTCTCAGCTACCTTTCCCCCAACCCCACCCCCCCCCTCCCATTTATCTTGCAGCCCCTGGCCCACCAGTCTCCTTCTTGATGGGGGCTTATGCCTGAAATGTCGATTTTCCTGCTCCTTGGATGATACCTGATCTGCTGTGCTTTTCCAGCACCACACTCTCGACTCTGATCTCCAGCATCTGCAGTCCTCGCTTTCTCATAGGTGAACACAGGTAGACGGTATGACCTGGTTGGTCAATCCAAGGAATAGAACAAAGAACAAAGAACATAGAACGTAGAACATAGACCATTGAATACAGTGCAGAATAGGCCCTTCAGCCCTCGATGTTATGCCAACTTGTGAACTAATCTAAGTCTATCCCTCTACACTATCCCATCATCATCCATGTGCTTATCCAAAGATTGTTTACATTTCCCTCATATAGCTGAGTTAACTACATTGACAGGCAGGGCATTCCACACCCTTACTACTCTCTGAGTAAAGAACCTGCCTCTAGCATCTGTCTTAAATCTATCACCCCACAATTTGTAGTTTTGCCCCCTCATACAAGCTGACATCATCATCCTAGGAAAAAGACTTTCACTGTCTACCCTATCTAATCCTCTGATCAAATTGTATGTCTCTATTAAATCCCCTCTTAGCCTTCTTCTTTCCAATGAGAACAGACCCAAGTCTCTCAGCCTTTCCTCATGAGAGCTTCCCTCCAGACCAGGCAACATCCTGGTAAATCTCCTCTGCACCTTTTCCAATGCTTCCACATCCTTCTTGTAATGGGGTGACCAGAACTGTACACAATATTACAAATGTGGCCGCACTAGCATTTTGTACAATTGCAGCATGGCATTATGGCTCTGGAACTCAATCCCTCTACCAATAAAACCTAACACACTGCATGCCTTCTTAACAGCACTATCAACCAGGGTGGCAACCTCCAGGGGTCTATGTACACGGATTCCAAGATCCCTCTGTACATCCACATTACCAAGAATCTTTCCATTGACCCAGTATTCTGCCTTCCTGTTATTCTTTCCAGAGTGAATCACCTCACATTTATCTGCATAGAACTCCATTTGTCACCTTTCGGCCCAATTCTGTGGTTTATCCAAATCCCCCTGCAACCTGCAACATTCTTCCACAATGTCCACTACTCCACCAACTTTAGTTTCATCTGCAAACTTACTAACCCATCCACCTATGCCTATGTCTAAGTCATTTATAAAAATGACAAACAGCGGTGGTCCCAAAACAGATCCTTGTGGTGCACCGCTAGTAACCGGACTCCAGGGTGAATATTTTCCATCAACGACCACTCGCTGCCTTCTTACAGAAAGCCAGTTTCTGCTAAATCACCCTCAATCCCATGCCTCTGCATTTTCTCCAACAGCCTACCACTTGGAACCTCAACAAAAGCTTTACTGAAGTCCATGTATACCACATCAACTGCCCTACCCTCATCCACATGCTTGGTCACCTTCTTAAAAAACTCAATGAGGTTTGTGAGACATGATCTGCCCTTGATGAAATCATGTTGACTATTTGAAATCAAATCGTTGCTTGCTAGATGATTATAAATCCTATCTCCTATAATCCTTTCCAAAACTTTTCCTACAACAGACTGGTCTATAATTACCTGAGTCATCTCTACTGCCCTTCTTGAACAAGGGCACAACATTTGCAATCCTCCAGTCCTCTGGTACTAAACCTGTAGACAATGACGACTCAAAGATCAAAGCCAAAGGCTCCGCCATCTCCTCCCTAGCTTCCCAGAGAATTCTCGGATAGATCCCATCCAGCCCAGGGGACTTGTCTACTTTCACTCCTTCAAGAATTGATAATATCTCTTCCTTACTAACCTTGATCCATTCCATTCTCATTCTTCTCCTCTTCAATATTCTCCTTTTCCTGAGTGAAAACTGATGGGAAATGTTCATTTAGCACCTCTCCGATATCCATAGGGTCCTCACACATCTTCCCACTTCTGTCTTTGACTGGCCCTATTTCTACCCTGGTCATCCTTTTATTCCTCACATACCTATAGAAAGCTTTAGGGCTCTTTTTTATTTTATCTGCTAAAGACTGCTCATGTCCTTTCTTTGCTATTCTTAACTCTCTCTTTAAATCCTTCCTAGCTAATCTAGTAAAATAAATCTGGTAGGTGGGTGGGAGGGATGGAAGGGAGGGGAAGAGGCTGAAAGGGGAGTCAGGGGATGGGAAGGGAGGTTATTTGAAATTGGAGAACTCAATATAGAGCCCTCCAGGCTGCATGTTGTTCAGGCGGAAGATGAGGTGTTGTTCCTCTAATGTGCAGTTTGGATTGTTGTGGCAATGGGGGATGCCGAGGATGGTCATGTCGGAAGGGAGTGGGAAGGGGAATTAAAATGGGCGGTGACTGGGAGGTTTGGTCTGTGAGACAGCTCTCCCAGCTTTGGCACAAGCCCTCAGCTGTTATCCAAGTTCAGAGGGACAATGAAGTGTCAACCACGTTGCCAACAGCTTATGGTGGCAAATTTCTTTCCCTGAAGGACATTAGTGAAGTTAATGGATCTGTCTGCAATGCTTTTGCTGACTTCGAATTCCAGAATTTTTCGGATTCTAATTTCACCACCTGTCGTGCTGGGATATGAAGCCAGGAGCATTTCCTTGCTTTCTGGATCATTAGTCCAGCACCAGTGCTGCTTGGCCATCACCTACCTTCAATATACTTTGGGACATCCAATATTTATAAAAGTCTCTGACCTTCGTGTTGAGAATCCTTGGTGAGCAGTTTGCTGGTTGGGTTTGGTCAAACAGGAAGCTAAACATTAAAGAATTGATACGTGCAGTCACTCAGGCTCTTACTCGTCAATAATGTTCCATTATTCCATAAGTGCATCCGAGGAGCAGGAGAGTTGATGTTTTGGGCATAAACCCTTCATCAGGAATGAGGGTTGTGATCCGGGGCTGAGAGATAAGTGGGAGTGAGGATGGGGTTGGGGGGAAGGTAGCTCAAAGTGATAGGTGGACGAAGGTAAGGGAGAAGGTGATACTTGGGGGGAGGGGGGATGCAGTGTGGAGCAGATAGATGGGAAAGGCGATGGACAGGTCAGGAGGGCGGCGCTGAGTTGGAGGCTTGGGACTGGGATAATTTGGTGGGAGGGGAATTGAGGAATCTGTTGAAATCCACATTTATCCCATGTGGTTGCAGGGTCCCAAGGTGGAATATGAGGCATTCTTCCTCCAGGTATTGGGTGGTAATGGTTTGGCAGTGGAGAAGGCCCAAGACCTGCATATCCTTGATGGAGTGGGAGGGGGAGTTGAAATGTTTAGCCACGGGGCAATGGGGTTGGTGGGTGCGGGTGTCCCAGAGATGTACTCTGAAATGATCTGCAAGTAGGTGTCCTGTCTCCCAGATGTGGAGGAGACCACATTGGGTGCAACAGATATAGTAGTTGACATTGGTAGAATTACAGGTAAATTTCTGAATGATGTCGAAGGTTTTGGGCCTTGGACGGGGGTGAGGTGAGTGGGCGCAGGCTTTGCACTTCCTGTGGTGGCAGGGAAAGGTGCCAGGAGTGGGGTGTGGGCTAGTGGGGCTGTGGAATTGACGAGGATGTCATGGAGGGAATGGTCTCTCCGGAACGCTGATAGTTGTGGGGAGGGAAGTATATCTCTGATGGTGGGGTTGGTTTGGAGGTGGCGGAAGTGGTGGAGGATGATGCAATGTATGCAGAGGTTGGTGGGGTCGAAGGTGAGGACCGGTGTTGGGGGGTGGTAGGGGGAGGGTTTCTGTCCTTGTTACGTTGGGAGGGGTGGGATTCAAGGGCGGTGGTGCAGGAAGTGGAGGAGACGCAATGGAGGGCATCGCTGACCACGTGGGAAGGGCAGTTGTGATCATGGAAGAAGGAGGCCATCTGGGACTTTCTAAGGTATTCCACTGCACTGGCCAATAAATTTGAGGTTTACCTGTTAACAGATTGTACAGTGGGGTTTGGGATTTGGGGTTTGGCCTTGCTGTCCCTTTCCCTGTAAATAGCAGTCCTTTGTGAACTGCTGCTTATTGTCTATTGTTAACTGTTCTTATTTTGAACCGTTTCATAAAATAAAAATTAAAGAAAACCAGATATCATTGGTGTCTAGTATGATTGTTACTCTCTTTGGAGTAAAGGGAATTATATCTTTACTCAAAGCTGCAGGAGCAGAAAGACCTGAGCGTATATGGGCACAGGCATTGTAGGTGATGGGAGGTGGAGAGAGGTGCAGTTCATAATGCAAGCAGTCTCCTCAGTTCTGTTAATAGCCCCACCAGCTACCATTCAAAGGAGCAGCCCTCCAACAGCTTGTTTTGCTCATGCTGGGTATCGGGTCCTTCGTTCTGGTGAGTTGTTGTCTGAGAGTGGCTGTTGGTTTGTGTGCTGTTATAAGTCCTCGTGGTCGCAGTAATCTGGCTGTCAGTTCGGAAATGCTCTTGATGTATGTTAGTGTGGCTAGTTCTTTGAGCAAAACCAATGTAGTGTACAAAATCCCATGCAAGGACTGCACAAAACACTACATAGGACAAACAGGAAGACAGCTAACAATCCGCATCCATGAACACCAACTAGCCACAAAACAACACGACCAGCTATCCTTAGTAGCCACACACACACAGATGACAAGCAACATGAATTCGACTGGGACAACACTACTATTATAGGACAAGCCAAACAGAGAACAGCCAGGGAATTCCTAGAGGCATGGCACTCATCCACAGATTCAATCAATAAGCACATCGACCTGGACCCAATATACCGACCACTGCAGCGGACAGCTGGAACTGACAACCGGAAGCGGCAGATTCAAACCACTACAAATGCCGGAGGAAAGATCACAGAAGCGCTTCACAGGAGGCTCCCAAGTACTGAGGATGTCAGCTAGACAGGGGACGAAAAGTCTGCAACACAAATTCCCAGCCTCGGCGAACAGAACCACAACAGCTTTTGTTGGTGCATTAGGCTGCATTCTTACATTTCGCTGAAAAGAAACATGAAACAATGTGCCTTCTGCAAAGTGTTTTTTTATTAGCAAATTAATCAAAATATTAACTTAAATAGAATAAATTAGAACTGAATTCTACAATACATTGATACATTTGTTAAAGCAAAAAGTGCAATATATCTCAAGTATTGATGCAATCAAGTGGTTCTTCAGAAGTGAATAATTATCACTGGAACTGGGACATTAATTGGTATTTACTGAATACTTTATAAAGGTTTTATTTATTCATTTGTGGCACCAGTGGCTGGCCAGTATTTGTTCCCATCCTTTGAGAAGGTGTGGGGTGAGCTGCCTTTTTGAACTGCTGCCGTCCACCTACTGTGGGTTGACCCACATGCCTTGAGGGAAGGGATTCCAGGATTTTGTCCCAAAGCCAGTGAAGGAACATTGGATTGAATGGAATAGTTTGGTCAACTATTTCAGAGGAAAAGTTAATTTTGACTGCAATGTCACATTTACCAGACATTTTCAACCAAATTCTCAAATTGTCACAGTGGGGGATTAGCTCTGCATTGTTAATCCAAGCCTCAGGCTAATTCTTCAAACCACTTGATTGCCATCCTGTTACACAATAACAATAGAATTACAGGACATTTAAAAATGGCAGGTCATTCAATGATGCTGAAAAATAATCTCAACAAAATAGCTGATAAATAATTTAATAGTAATTACTCAGTGTCCCTGATTGAAATCTAATGGATTAGTGATTGTCCTTTCAAGGTGACCAGTTCTATACTTCTTATAATTTAACATAGGATAAAAATCTACCTCTCCCTTTAGGCAAAATTTTAACTCTGTCAAGATCCTTTGGCATACTCAAAGTTAAAAAAAAACAGTTCAATGGTTAAGGTTGATGGCACTTGGTGAATTAATACTTTTCTGCAATATTGATTCATCAAAGGCTAATCAATCACAAGACAGGATTATCACAGGCAGCATAATGGTCAGGGTTGATTGAGCCTGCACCTGCCACTAACTGTGTCCAGTAAGAGGCTGTGGATAATCATCGGAGTTAGGAATCTCAGTCAATTTCCCTCCCTCCCACCAGCCAGATATGCTGGTACTAACATTCAGTACAATGTAACAGGAGAAACCATATTAAATAAATAAATGTTATTATAAAACAAATTAGCACTGAATAAATTAGGAAGTAATAATAACAAAATAATAATTAAATAAAGAATAAAGACTCTGTTATAATCCATTTCATGAAGTCAGCTCCTGAAGGATCTCTAGCTTATTTGAAGTCTCGGCTTGAGGGTAGTGTTGGGTCTCACTGTGCCATGGAGCACATCAAACAGGAATGCCCCCAGACTTCCAATGGCCTCAATAGTTTCCTGATCGACGTTTTCTGTGGACAGATCATTAGGATGTTAGCAATTGAAGAGGTTTGCACTCATCAGGCTGGGAGAGTTCTGAGACACTGAGACCAGTGTCATCAGCGAGCATTTCAAACACTGCGACAGGGCTGTGGGACCCAGAGTCTGGGCCTCTACCTGAGACAGAAAGTAGAAGGCGTTTTTTGAGGAGGCTACCTGCATAACATGAGGAGTAAGAGGAGACCATTGTGCCCCTTGTGCCTGCTGTGTCATTCAGTTAGATCTGTACCTGAATGGCATCAACAGGCCTTCCCTCTACAACCCATCATATCCTTACCTCAACAGAAACCGATTACTTGTGAAGTGTTCAAATGAACTTGTGTCTCAGTAGGACTTAGGAAGAGTCAGCTCAAGATTTCCCTTGCATATTCTGTGAAAAGGAGCTCTCTGACATCAGTCCTGAATAGCCCAATGCACGGTGGCTCAGTGGTCAGCAGTGCTACCTCACAGCACCAGGGTCCCAGGCTCGATTCCAGCCTCAGGCAACTGGCTGTGTGGAGTTTGCACATTCTCCCTGTGTCTGCATGAGTTTCTTCCCACAGTCCAAAGATGTGCAGGTCAGGTGAATTGGCTATGCTAAATTGCCCATAGTGTTAGGTGCATTAGTCAGAGGGAAATGGGTTTGGGTGGGTTACTCTTCAGAGGTTTGGTGAGGACTGGTTGGACTGAAGGGCCTGTTTCCACACTGCAGGGAATCTAATCTAACCTAAGCTTACACTGCCCTCTTCTGGGCTCCTCTCCACCTTCCAGCTACTCTGCCTGCTCCCCCCCCCCCCAACCCCCCAAGACAAAATGGTTCCTCACCATCGACACAATAGTGATGAATGAAGGTTGACTACTGGACTGTGGGAAATGGGCAGCCTTCCGGAGAAGGAGGGCGTGTGCTGGACACAAACCTTCGTTGACTAACAACTGCGCAGAAAAAGGTGGCACGTTGCGTCAGTGGTCAGCACTGCGCCAGGGACCCGGGTTCGATTCCAGCCTTAGGCAACTGTCCGTGTGGAGTTTGCACATTCTCCCCGTGTTTGTGTGGGTTTCCACCAGGTCCTTCAGTTTCCTCCCACAATTCAAAGATGTGCAGGTTAGGTTGGATTGGCCATGCCAAATTGCCCATTGTGTTCATGGATGTGTAGTCATTAGTCAGGGTAAATGTAGAGTAATGGGGGTGAGGGAATGGGTCTGGGTGGGTTGCTTTTCGGAGGGCAGGTGGAAACTTGTGGAAACAAATGGCCTGTTTCCACACTGCAGGGATTCTATGATAACCTTTAAAAGGTGATATCCTCCTTTTAAAACCCATCACTTACGTTCGGTGATTGATGCAAGTGGGCTCGCTCCAAGTGGAGTTGAAGAACAGTTCCTTCACACGGACACATATCCTGTAGCTCTTGTGAGACTTCTTGTTGACTGAGATCTCCACATTGGAACTCTCCGTGAAGCAGTTGATGTTCTGGTGGTGCTTTAGCTGATGGGGGACCCCAGTCTCATTTCTGCATGGGATCAGCACCTACAACAAGAAGAAGGAAACAAAATCATCATGGGTTGAAGACCGTTTTGTGGGAATACAGATTCACACGGCATTATTGTTACAGTCGAGTCACTGTCGGCACAGTCAGTGCTTTGGCCTCAACTGTTTTCTGTGGTAGAGAATTCCACAGGCTCCCCACTCTCTGGGTAAAGACATTTCTCCTCATCTCAGTCCTAAATGGACTACCCTGTACCTTTAAACTGCAACCTCTCATTCTACGTTTTTTGGGACACAATTCAATTCAAAAGTTCCCTTTCAGCCTTTGTGTGAAAAACTGTTTCCTGATTCATTGCCAAAGGGCCTAGTTTGAATTGTATGACTCCCTCACCGGAGGACAGCTTCACTGCTTCAACCCCATTCGATCCTGCTAACATTTTAAGAACCCTCACTTCCTACCATCACATTGCAAGTGTCCTGAGGTGCAGTTGTTAAGTTATCAACAGTGGCAGAAGATGGCTAAGAACTCAAAATGATAATTCCTCCTTCAGTCCTGTCCCTCTTTTATTTTGGGTGAGGGGCAAGCCTGTTGCTGAGAAATTCAGGAACTTCTTCTGTGTGAGGCATCATACTGTGTCTAGTCAGGCACTTCTGCATTTAGCTCCTTAGTCGCGTTAAGTATATGTGTGTGTGTGTGTGTCTGTTGCCATCTACTGTTCCTATTATGTATTATACCATTTTATAAAAATGCCTATCAAATGTATTGCAGTTTCTAGAAAGCAAAGAAAGAATTTGCAATTATATGATAACTTGGGTCTCAGGAAGTCCAAATTGCTTCCCATTGAATTAACCACCTTTCAGTTGTAGCTACTGTATCGGTAAGGTATATATGTTTAGCAAGATCCTACAGCAAGATCCTACAACAGCATGACCAGGTCATTTTTGTTTAATGTTGATAATTCTGGTTTAAAGCTATACCCAAGACACTGAGAGACATATTCCTTTATATCATTGATAGGATTTTCATTATGATAATCCCACAATGGCTAACATTTACACATGGGGCAGATATACAGAATGTCTAACATGGAGCTATGGGAAATATAGCACGACAGAGACCACTCGGCCTATCGAATGCTCCCCCTCCACAATATGCCTCCAGGCAGGTACTGTACAAACATTGAATAGAAAGAGAAAGAGAACAGCCCTTAGAAAAGTAACTGCACTGTATTCATTCATCTCGTGTCCCAGCACAAAGTCTACACCTGAGACAATGCAGTGAGGGCAGTACTGTTGGAAATGCTATCTTTCAGGAGAAGAGATCAATCAAAGCTCCATCCCAACTAGATGTCAGAGAATCTATGGCACCATATCAGAAAAGAGTGGGGGAATTATCATCCATGTTTCTCCCTCAATCACTATAAACAGATGATTCACTTGTCACATTATTGCTATTTATGGAAGCTTGTCAAAGAATCATCATTGAATCCCTACAGTGTGGAAGCAGGCCATTCAGCCAATCAAGTCCTGCACTGACCTTCTGATGAGCACCCCCCCTACCCTATAACCCCACATTTCCCTCTAGCTAATCCATCCAACCTGGACATCTTTGGACTGTGGGAAGAAACCAGAGCACCTGGAGGAAACCCTTGCAGATATGGGGAGACTTTGCAAACTCCAGCAGACAGTCACCCAAGGCTGGAATCGAACCCAGGACCCAGGTGCAGTGAAGGAGCAATGATCGCCCCAGAGCTACCATGACACTGAGTTCCGTGTACAAATTGTATTGTGCTAAAAACAGCAACAGTGCTACAAAGGCAACCAATTCATTGGCACTGAAGCACTTTAGTGTACCCTGGGACTCTACAGAAATGCAAGTTAATTCCTGTTTCTAAGCAACATGTCAACATACTTAATTATTACACCTCTCGGTTTCTCTGCTAAGAACTTCCAAGAAACTAAAATGTACCTCGGCCGGAGAGTCCTTGCTCTTGGTGTATTTCTTATGCTTGCCGTTCCTGGACGTCGGTTCGATGCTGACCTGAGACATTAGTGGGAAGTAGGAATGAGGACTATTCCAGGAATCTGGGTATTGCCAGTCGATTTTCAACTTGAGGTTCTCGCTGATGGTCATGAGTTTCTTCGGAGCAGCGGGTTTTACTGAAAGGGAAGCACGAGGGGGCCATAAGAATAGAATGAGAGTGTCTGCTCTTCCCTGACCCAAATGCTAGGTGAAAGTGAGGACTGCAGATGCTGGAGATCAGAGCTGAAAAATGTGTTGCTGGAAAAGCGCAGCAGGTCAGGCAGCATTAAAGGAACAGGAGAATCGACGTTTCGGGCATAAGCCCTTCTTCAGGAATCAAATGCTAGGTGCTCAGTCTTCTTTGTACCCAAGGTAAAATGAATCAATTAGACTAGGGTTTCATCTGATTCCAAGTCAATTGTTACCGTTGGATTTCTTTTACCACTTCCCCCAAACTTCCTCCTGTCCAGAAAGGGTTAATCTTTGCCAGGTTCTGTTCCCCTAGATAGCAGATGACTATTCTCAGTTTTTTCAGACTAAACCAGGCAGCGTCTTTGGTCAGGGTGTGGGGTGGATGGGGAGATTTCCTATGACAATGCCATCAGAGATGCCAGTTGCACTTTCCAAAGGAGACCATCATGACCTCTCTCCAATCCCTCCCCCTTCCCCACCCCCCTCCCCCAGAGCCATCCCCATTCTGTCATCCATCATGAATGGAAAGTCTTGACTGTTTTACTGTTGCAAATGTCGCAGTGAAGGAAGTGGCCAGAGTCATAGGGATGTACAGCACTGATACAGACCCTTTGGTCCCACTTGCTCATTCTGTGATGTGGGGGGAGCTGGTGTTGGACTGGGGTGGACAAAGTTAAAAATCACACAGCTCTTCAGAAGGCTAGTGCTTCCAAATAAACCTGTTGGACTATAACCTGGTGTTGTGTGCTTTTTAACTTTGCTCATGCTGACCAGTTTTTCAAAACTGCACTAGTCCCACTTGCCTGCGCTTAGCCCATATCCTTCCAAACCCTTCCTATTCATGTACCTATCCATATGTTTTCTAAATGTTGTAAGGGCACCTGCCTCTATCACTTCCTTTGGCAGCTCGTTCCACACGTGCACCAAGCCCTGAGTGAAAAGGTTGCTCCTCAGGTCCCTTTTAAATCTCTCCCCTCTGACCTTAAACCGATGCCCTCTCGAGTCAGAGAAGGCAAAGATCTTGGAGAGAATTGCACGGCTGCAGAGGTTACTGATGTAGGGAGGGATGAAGCCATTGATGTGTGCATAGGGGTGAGAGGTTTCATACTGAAAGCCTGGATTCATGTGGGGCAGGGTTAGGTTGACAATTGACTTATTTCATTCAGCGAGTTAGAAAATACTGCATCACTCGCACAAGATTTCCAGGTAAAAAAATTGAGGAGGCATTCCTTTTACGGCCTGATTTAATTAGAAGGAGCCAGCAATGGCAGTATCATTGGCTTTGGTGACCTTAAATTAGTCACTTTTACAAACGCCAAGTCTCTTTCTTGTCTATACTTACAAATATCGCGGACGTAGAAGTGTTTTGTGTGTTTCTCGTATCGCTTGGTTGTAGCTGCCTCCACGTTGAAGGTAATTTGCCTCAGCTCTTCAGCATATGGGGAGAAGCTCTGGTCAGTGCAGCTTGCTTGGAAAGTGCAATCAGATGTCTTGCATGGTGTCAGGACACAGTCCTTGGAGTCTCCATTCCAACCTCTGTCACACAATGGGAAAACAGAATGAAATTTGTTACACGGGCCAGAAAATAAAGAGCGTGCAGTGTCCACCTCAGCCCAAGTGGGGTGGCAAATGGGAAATGTTGCACTGGCGCAGCTGACTGGGCTCTTCAATAAAGCTGAGCCAAGATGTACTTTTGGGGCTGTACCAAGCCACGGGTTACTTTAGAGTCATAGAGTCATAGAGATGTACAGCACGGAAATAGACCTTTCAGTCCAACTTGTCCGTGCCAACCAGATAGCCCAACCCAATCTAGTCCCACCTGCCAGCAGCTGGCCCTTATCCCTCCAAAGCCTTCCTAATGATATACCCATCCAGATGCCTTTTAAATGTTGTAATTGTACCAGCCTCCACCACTTCCTCTGGCAAGTCATTCCATACACGTACCACCCTCTGCGTGAAAACGTTGCCCTTTAGGTCTCTTTTATATCTTTCCCCTCTCATTCTAAACCTATGCCCTCTAGTTCTGGACTCCCCCACCCCATGGAAAAAACTTTGTTTATTTATCCTATCCATGCCCCTCATGATTTTATAAACCTCTATAAGGTCACCCCTCAGCCTCCGACACTCCAGGGAAAACAGCCCTATCCTATTCAGTCTCTCCCTTTAGCTCAAAACCTCCAACCATGGCAACATCCTTGTAAATCTTTTCTGAACCCTTTCAAGTTTCACAACATCCTTCCGATAGGAAGGACTTTACTGAGATTAATTCCCAGAACATGGGCATTGCTGGCAAGGACAGGATCTGAGAATATTGGTGGGTCTTCATCTGGTTAGCTAGCAGTACTGATACACAGAATGGGTTGCCATGCCGCATGCAAGTGACAATTAAAGATCTAATGTGTTGATTTTAAATTGGAGTAACGCATAGACCAGGTAAGGGGAGTGGATTTTTGAAAAGAACTGGTGAACCCGTTAGAGGGAGAGTAATGCTGAAAGCAGATGACAGGAGTGTGACACTGGCAATCCCTCTATACAAATACCCTTCACCTTGGTGAGAATGGCACAGTGAAAGCAGAAGGATCACAGTACATATGTTTGCATGTAAAGGTCACATGACTATTTGGGGTCAAACTCCATCTGACATTCATTTAAGTTAGAATGACAAAATCCCCTCGCTTCACTACACTTCACCAGCCACCCTCCTCCATTGCACCCCTCTCCTTCTGCCACCCCTCATGTCTGATGAATCAGTAAAACACAATGATTCATTTCACCTCAGCGCCCTTTCATTCTGGCTGCTCTATGTGGATTTCACCAGTTTCCTCATTTCCCCTCCCCCCACCTTATCCCAGACTCAACCCTCCAACTTGGCACCGCCTTCTTGACCTGTCCATCTTCCGTCCCACCTATCTGCTCCACCTCCGACTTATCACCTTCACCCCCACAATCATCTACCTATTGCATTCCCAGCTACTTTGCCCCCAGCCCACCCCCTCCCATTTATCCCTCAGCTCCCGACCCACAAGCCCGAAATGTCGACTCTCCTGCTCCTCCGTTGCTGCCTGACCCGCTGTGCTTTTCCAGCGCCACACTCCACTGACTCAAACAGCTCACAGGGTGACCAATGCAAGAAGCACATCAGTATGTGAGTGCGGTACCAATGGACTCACTCTCCCACCAAATGAGACTTTGAACGGATTCGCTGTTCACATCGGGAAAGGCATCGACATGGATGTTGCTTCTGCTTACAGGCATCACAAAGAAAAGAGCAGGATTGCTCTCTGAAAAAAACATTGTACTCGCATTACTGGATAGGCGATTGATTAAAATGGGCTTACTTACTCACGATGGTAGCTTGCTGAGAAAACAGCTTTTTCTCTCATTTTCCAGGAGCAGGTGAAAATCCCACCAAACTGCTCTGCATGACATGTGATGTAGTTTCCGTTTGCTTCTGTTTGTAGGCACAGAAATAAGAAACAGATTTGGACAGGCAATTACTATAATTAATCACCATTATCACTATATCATTTGACTGTTTGCATAGCAAAAGGCTAACTTAGGTGGACTATGCCCCTTTAACATTTGGCAATTCCTATGTATTTAAGGGAAATTCAAGATATGCTTCATGCCAGTTTATGTGCCAGAGTGATATCAGTGAAAATCCTGCAAAGGTTATGAGCCCTGACAAAATCCTGGCAATAGTACTGAAGACTTATGCTCCAGAACTTGCCGCTCCCCCAGCCAAGCTGTTCCAGTACAGCTGTCCTCTATGCAACAATGTGGAAAATTGCTCTGGTATGCCCTGGACACAAAGGTAGGACAAATCCAACCTGGCCAATTTCTGCCCCATCAGTCTACACTCGTAAAGTGGTGGAAGGTGTCATGAACACTCTTATCAAACAGCACCTGCTCAGCAATAACCTGCTCAGTGACACCCAGTTTGGGTTCTGCCAGGGCCACTCAACTTCTGACCTCATTGGTCCAAACATGGACAAAAGAGCTGAATTCCAGAGGTGAGGTGAGAGATTGATAGCTCTTGACATCAAGGCTGCATTTGACCAGGTGTGGCATCAAAGAGCCCTAGCAAAACAGAAATCAATGGGACTCAGGGGGAAAGCATCTCTCCTGGTTGGAGTCATTTCAAGTTTAAAGGAAGATGGTTGTGGTTGTAGGAGGTCAGTCATCTCAGTTTCAGGACATCACTGCAGCAGTTCCTCAGGGTAGTGCCCTGGGCCCAATCTACTTCAGCTGCTTCATCTTAATGTTAGAAGTGGGCATGTTCACCAATGATTGTACAACATTCAGCATCATTCCTGACTCCTCAAATACTGAAGCAGCTGTGTCCAAATGCAGCAAGACTTGGACAACATCAAGGCTTGGGCTGATAAGTCGCAAGTGACACTTGCACTACGTAATTGCCAGGAAATAACTATTTCCAACAAGAGAAAATCAAAGTATTACTCCTTGTTATTCAATGCCATTGCCATTATCGAATCCCCCAATATCAATGGAGGCTTACTCTTGATCAGAAACTCAACTGGACCAGCCATATAAATACTATGGCTACAAGAACAGGTCAGAGGTTAGGAATACTGTAGTGAGTAACTCACCTCCTCACTCAGTCTATCCGTCATCTACAAGACACAAGTGAGGAGTGTGATGGAATACTTCCCACTTGGCTGGATGAGTGCAGCTCCAATAATACTCAAGAAGCTTGACACCATCTAGGCCAAAGTAGCCCGCTTGATTGGTGCCACATCCACAAACACCAAAGCTCAGTAGCAGCAGGGTGCACTAGCTACAAGATGCACTGCAAAGATTCAGGTGCTCCTGAAACAGCACCTTCCAAACTCAGGACCACTTCTATCTCGACGGACAAGGGCAGCAGATATATGGGAATACCACCACCAGCAAATTCCCCACTAAGCCACACATCATTCTGACTCAAAAATATAACACATTAGTTTCAGAGTCACTGGGTCAAAACCATTCCTAGAAACAATTATAGGTGTCCCCATATCAAATAGGCTGCAGCGGTTCAAGATGGCAGCTCACCACCATCTTCTCGTGGGGAAGTAAGCAGCAAATGCCAGGTAATTGATACAACAACTAGCAAACATCTCTCAGCTAAGCTTTCACTCAAGTATTGTTGATCTTGCCAACTATTTGCTGACACACGTCAATGCCATTTGAGGCACCAGTGTGTGAATTTCTCCAAAGCAATTAGTGTGATCGGACCAGGATGAGCTGTGTGTTCGACTGCTTCCAGTTCATGCCCCCTTCCATAAAGGTAGTGTACACTTACGTGCGAGTATTTTATCAGGCTCCCTGCCCACGTCGATCAGTATGTAGTAGTGTTTTAACAACTCTGCTGTGTTGTTGGCATGACAGCTGTAGTTGCCAGCATCTGGTCGGTCTGTCACTTCCAAGCTGAGTTCGTTTGAGTGGGCATTTTTAGTGATTGGCACACCATCGAGCCGCCAATGAATTCCAGTCCGCAGTTGGTCAGGGGAGGCATCACAGCTCAGGTTATAACTACCCTTGCTTACAATAGTGTCTGATAAAAAAAAAGCAGATATATAATTTTCAAAGACATGAAAAAACCCTGAAGATTAAACTTCACACCAGCTCTTAGATTATCTGCCTGTGCGTGAAAGTGAAGGAGAGAAGCAACTTCCCCACATTGGGAGTACTTTGTTAATTAAACCCTACCTTTCATTTCATCTTAAGGGATTGTGCAGTAGGTTCATTTCCAACAGGCTAAGGGTATGGTGGTTTGGTGCAAACAATGCCAACCCTGAGCTAACATGAACCACACAAACACGATCATTTCTCCCGAGCTGCCTGCACCAGGACAACAAGCTAAGGACAATTTTTTTGCAGCATGTATTTAGGAACTGGGCAGATTGCTTCTGTTACTATTGACAATTGGAAGGATGTTGTGAAACTTGGAAGGGGTCAGAAAAGATTTCCAAGGATGTTTCCAGGGTTGGAGGATTTGAGCTATAGGGAGAGGCTGAATAGGCTGGCGCTGTTTTCCCTGGAGCGTCAACGGCTGAGGGGTGACCTTATGGAGGTTTATAAATTCATGAGGGGCATGGATAGGGTGAATAGACAGGGTCTTTTTCCTGAGGTGAGGGAGTTCAAAACTTGAAGGCCAGAGGTTTAGGGTGAGAAGGGAAAGATATAAAAGAGACCTAAGGGGCAACTTTTTCACACAGAGGGTGGTACGTGTATGGAATGAGCTGCCAGAGGAAGTGGTGGAAGCTGGTACAATTGCAACGTTTAAAATGTATCTAGATGAGTATATGAATAGGAAGGATTTGAAGGAATATGGGCCGGGTGCTGGCAGGTGGGACTAGATTGGGTTGGGATATCTGGTTGGCTTGGCTGAGTTGAACTGTTTCTGTGCTGTACATCTCTATGACTCTAAGCAGCATTCATTGGAACACATAGATACTGATGTATCTGCAACTGGCTTAGGGCTTGGGCCATGGATTCTGTCCTTTACACAGTTATTCACACATTTAACAGTAATCAAAAACACTTGCAAACAAAAGAAGAACACACAGCTAATGCTTACATTTCTCCTCAAATGCCATCTTCACGGTCGCCGTTAAGGATAAGAACCACAAACAGAGAAACAAACGGCCAACCATCTGCAGAGAAGACATGAGGTACAATCATGAGCATCAGCCACGCTGGGAAACGTTACAGCAAAACTCCAGAGAAACATTCGACGCATTCCAAAATGACGTTCTCCATCAACGGGTAGAGAGTGGAGTATCTAAAGTGCATTGGTGCGATATGATCATTGCATCCCCCACAGCAGGACATAACTTACGTTTCTATTGTTCCGAAAATGTTAACTCTGTTTATCTTTCCCCAGGTGCAGCGGGCCCTCTGACTTTCTCCAGCAATTTTTGATTGCTCATAACAACAGGACATCTGAGTAATTTACAGCCAATGAAGTGCTTTCCAAATGTAGTCACCAAACGCATGAAATAATTGTGTACAGCAAGCTCCCATAAAGAGCCACTTGATAATGATCTGATAATCTAAGTGATCTCAGTTTAGGGGTAGCTAGCAGACATGAGAGAACTTCCTTCTCTTCTTCAATACAATGCCATGAAATCTCATATGGTCACCCAGGGGTGCACATGGGATCTGGGTTTGAGGCATCTGAAAGATGACTCAGTATCCCTGAGAATGCAGCAGCTTCTCAGTTCTCAAAAGCTTAAACACATGTACCAATAGGTTCAAGAACAGATTTGCCCCTGCTTTTATTAGATTGCTGAATGGACCTCTTAAATTTCAAATGTAATGTTGCTCCTGTTTTTGTATACCTCCTGTGCAGCCTTAAACTCTGCAGGCCTCACTCTGTTCAATCACCCTATGATCTGTATGTCATTGTATGTTATGATCGGCCTGTACTGCATGCAAAACAAAACTTTTCACTGTACTTATGTACACATGACAATAATAAATCGAATCAAAACACCCATTGACTTAGAGGCAAGAGTTGCTATGTTTGTAAACAAAAGAGTCTAATCATTTGTTCTTGTGGTTATCACATCTTTTCTTAACAATCTGCACAAAATATTGCACATCAACAAAACCATGGCAGTAGGTACAGTACATCAGTACAGGCTGATATTTGCCATCTATTTTGAATTGTAGTGCACTAAACTGCTTATGTCAGTCTTCTCATATATAAGACCATAGAATTGTAATGTTTTTACAGCATAAATAAAGGCCCTTCAGCCCATCATATCTCATCATCAAGCATCCATCTATCCTAATCCCATTTTCCAACACTTGGCTCGCTGTATGCTATGAGAGAGTGAACTCTGCAGATGCTGGAGATCAGAGTCTAAAAGTGTGGCGCTGGAAAAGCACAGCCAGTCAGGCAGCATCCAGTGAACAGGAGAGTCGATGTTTTGAGCATAAGTTCTTCATCAGCTTCTGCACGAAACATCGACTCTCCTGCTCCTCAGATGTTGCCTGACTGGCTGTGCTTTTCCAGCGTCACACTGTTAGCCCCTTTGTATACTATGACATTTCACATTCTCACCTGAATACTTTCTAAATATCTTGAGGTTTCCCACTACTGCCTTATTAGTCGGTGAATTCTAAATAGCTACCAGCACCTGGGTTAAAAATAATGCTCAAATTGCCCCTAAACCTCATGCTCCTTCATTTAAAACTGACCCTTCTACTCAGGAAATAACTTTTCTTCCTGTCTATGCCCCTCATAAATTTGTACATCTCAATCAGGTCCTCCTTCATCATTCTCTCCTGTAAGAAAAACAACCACAGCCTATCCAGTCCTGGTAGCTGAATCGCTCTGGCCCAAGCAACATCTTAGTGAATCTACTCTGCTTTGAAATGATTCATCGAATCCTGCACACTGGTAGAGGCCTTTGGTTCCATCAGGCCTGTGCTAGTCCTTTATAAACCCTATCTATTTGGCCACATTCCACTTAATAGCTTTTCTCTGTCGCTCTGCAATTCTTTCCTTTGCACCGATATTTCCACAGTTCCCTCTTTAAAGTTACTACTTCTTCTACTATCCAGCTCATTCCAAATCATGACATTGCACTGCGCAGAATAACATTTCTACTCATCTCCCTTTCATGCAAGCGATGCGAAAATTCTTTCTTTGTTATTTGTTTAAATTCTAAAGCAGAGCTAAAACCTTCCTGCTGTTACATTGCATCATTTTGAGGCTTGGACATTTTTCTGAAATACCTGTGCCTCTCACACAAATGTGCTGTTTTGGTGGACCAACTTGCAATCATGATATCACAGTCTAGAAAGACACTGGTGATGAATCCGGATTACAGTTATGACGGTCAATGTTTATAGGAAGAGCTTCGCTCAGTCTGACATCCCCAGAGTGTGTTTAACCATCCTAACTGCACTCAATTAACAGAGCCCCTAGTGTGATTTTGAGATTGTAAATTGAGAATTGGGAGGAGATTTTAAAAGGAGGCCCACTCTGGGAGTGGACAGTCCCTAACTGAACACCGCTGCTCTATTGTCATCTTCTCTCTTCTGTAAAAATTCCCATACCCAACCAACTCCTTTTAAAGTATGCTTTAGTCCCCAACATTTATTGTCTGACTTCAAATAGGCATTGATGGACTTGTGGCACTTTTTAAAGCAACTCAGCAATCTATTCCCTATCAATTTTTCTCCTACAACTAACAGTCACAGAAAGAAACAGATAAACCGCTCATTAATTTCATCATTTTCAGTGTTTCATCTACACATTGACAGTCAATGTACTTCAACCTGACAAGCTTTGTGCTTTGAGGATAGATATTTTGATGACAGCAACCATTCTGAATTACTCACACTTCACTGAATTGTCTTGTGACACAGTTACAAAGTAATAATTAAATAAAGATTAATAATATAATGATTAGGAAAGAAGGGAAATAACTTGTATTTACATAGCACCTTTATATAATGACCTCAGGATAATATAAAGTACCTCATTATGAGTGAAGAGTTTAAGAATTACTGTCACTGTTGTAATGTAGGTAATTCCACAACTAATTTGTGCAATTTGATAATGGCCTGATGATTTATTTTTGCATGTTGGTTACAGCTTAATCGTGGATCTGGACACTAGAGAGCTGTCCCTTTCATTTCTTCAAATTAATATCGCAGGGACTTATCTGTTCATCTGGGTTGAGAGACTTGGCCCCAGTTTGTATTTAATCTGAAAGATAGCAACTTTGAAGGTGCAGGATTGCTCAATATAATAGTGCAGCATCAGTCTGGATTTTGCACCGAAGTCAGTAGAGTGAGTCTTAAACTAATAGAGTCATATAACATGGAAGCAGACGCTTCAGTCCAGCTAGTCCACGCCGACCATGTTCCCAAAAACTAGCCCCATTTGCATGCATTCCGCCCATATACCCCCAAACCCTTCCTATTAATGCACCTATACTCAACTATCACTTTCTCTGGAAGTTTATTCCACACATGAGCCACTCTGTGTAAAAAAAAGGTTGCCCCCATGTACTTTTTAAATCTTTCTCCTGTAACCTTAAAAATATGCCCCCTAGTTTTGAATTCCTCTCTCAGAGAAAAGACCTTTGCTTTTCACCTTATCTATGCCCCTCATGATTTTATAAATCTCTCTCTACAGTCAGCCCTCAACTCCAGGGAATGAAGTCCAAGCCTATCTAGACTATTATTAGAAGTCAAACCCTCCATTTCCAGAAACATCTTGGTAAACCTTTTCTGAACCCTCTCCAGTATGATACCATACCTCCTATAACAGGGCAACCAGAACTGCACCCAATACTTCAGAAGAGGTTGCATCAATGTTCGGTCCAACCTCAACAAAATGTTCCAACTCCTATACTCAAACATCTGAGCAATGAAGCCTTCTGACTCAGAGGTCAGAACATTACCAGCTGGATCACAGTTAGCACCCATTGCTTTGGCATCACTCTCTCATGTCTAGGGCTCTATTATACTATGGTTATTATTCCAAGGCATGTTTAGCGTCCCAGGTAGATTCACTGGCTGGTTCCACATTGGTAAGTGACCAGGCAAAGATCTCACTGACGTTTCACATCAATTTTAAATGATTGCTTATAGAACAATTGTCTCTTAGAAAATTTGGAGAAATAATACAAACTGAATTCAGGATATTTAGAGATTCACTTTTCACCATTTTCAGTTGGACTCCTTCCTTATTGCCCTGATGGCACCCTGATCTTGTCCTCATCTATCCCTTCGAAGGGTTTGATATTCTTTTGTACCAGCCACTATTTCTGCTGGTGACACAATTTATTTCCAGACAAATCGAGAACGCCCTTCTTACCAGAATCACTTTCCTTCCCTAATGGCAGTGTTGCAGTTTACGAAGTACACTAGGACCCTCGCGGATGCTGCTGAATTCTCACTTTTGGAGACAAAACACCCAGGTTGAATTCTGACTCAGAGAACTGAGGAGAAATTCTAGGTTGACCCTTGCAGTGGTGTTGAGGGAATGCTGTACTGTTGGTGGCAAGGTGAGATATTAAATCGGTGCCTTTGTCTGCCCCTTCAGATACCAATGTCATGACTGGGAGAGCAGTAGGAGAGCCCATTCTAGAGTCCCGGCCAATATTTACTCCTCAGCAAATAGATCAACTGGATATTGCTGCCATTTGGGGCACTTAACTGTCCTGCTCCAATACATCAGGAACTGCACTTCAAAAACATGTTCACTGTAAATTCAAAGAATCAGAAGACATTGCTTTATCCAGAAGCAACTGTCTAGCTGGCTAATATAGGGAGTGGGAGAAAGTAAGGACTGCAGACGCTGGAGGTCAGAGACAAAACGTGTGCTGGAAAAGCACGGCAGGTCAGACAGCATCCGAGGAACAGGAGAGTCGACTCTCCTGCTCCTCGGATGCTGTCTGACCGGCTATGCTTTTCCAGCACCACACTTATTCACTCTAATACAGGGAATGGTGGAAGTCAACGGTGTAGATTTAGTTAAAGGGGGTGGGGTGGGAGAAAAGACACAAATAAATGAGGGAGATGGGATTGCAGAGTTAAGCATGATACATGATTCAGATACGAAATGATGGGAGTTCAGACCATTGAGGATTGGTCTGTTTCTGTGCCTTATATCCTCAGGAATGATCTCAACAACTCCTTCACTTCATAACTTTTAACGAATATCGCAATGAAACAAATAAAATTAGAGTCCGTTCCCTCCCCCACACCCCTATTAGACCCTCATGAGTAGCCCGTGGGGCAATTACTATTCGGGCTGCCGAGTATACAGCGCGCCTCTGGCTCAGATAAATCTCCTGAGTTACGGGAGAGGAAGGAAGGTGGAGAGAGATTTTTTGGGACAGGTCGCTACAATGGTGCAGGAACGGCGTTAATCTCTCTCGCTTGACATTTTCCTCATAAGGAAAACGTGTTTATTTCCTTACGCACAAACCAGACAAGATCCGCAAAGTTTTCAGGACCAAGTTTCCGATTAAAGAGTGTGTTCTAGCAATACTCAAACCATGCGGCTGGGATCAGCCGCCTGATATTTTATCATCTACTCAGTCAATAGGTCAATCTGGTGTTCGGATGCTCCCGATTGAAACTGGATTCTGGAGTGTGACAGTACAATCATTATGAAAGTCAGCGCAGACAGTGTCCCCTTGCTCTCCCACCCTCAGCACCTCACCTGACAAACAGAGCGAGCAGTCCTGAAAACATGTCCTTACCTTTAAACACAACCTTTGTCGCTCATCTCTCGCTTTGATGTGAAACTCGGCTTAAATACAAGCTTTCCGCAAATTGTTTTCACATTTATGCAAATAAGGGATTCCGGCAGGGGGTTACCGCGCAACCAGCCCAGAGGAATTTTCGATACTCTTTCGCATTCTCACCCACGTTACAGCACAGGCAACAACTGATGGACAAGCAAATCTTTGGACGGTATGACAATTGGTGCAACACCGGGACAAAATATTCAATAGCTGAAAACCAGCTGCCAATTAGCAATGAATTAAACCAACATTCTGTTTTTCAGGTTTGCAATTCCACATATTTTCGTTGTCTAACGATTAATTTGTTTCGTTTGCAGGTGTCTACATCACAAATTCTTGCAGGGGCTCCTTTTACCGAAGTCACCATCTCGAAGTCTGTCGGAGATGGACAACTTTATCAAAAGCATACACGCCAAATAATAAATAAAGAGTTAATCAAATATAGATCCTTCTTAACGTGGAGCATTAACATCCACTCCGCTTGTTAGAAAAAAAGTCAAATTACTGCAGATGCTGGAATCTGATGAAAAGTTAGCTAGACTCGAAACATTAGCTCGCTCTCCCTCCCTGGATGCTGCCTGACCCGCTGAGATCTGTTCTTTTCTTGCGAGAAAAGAGGTTTATTTCAGTGAGAATACATTCTCGTGGAAAACAAAAGAAACAAATCTTTGAGAATTCATCTTGCATTTCCATTACAGAAAAGTCATTAAATACTGTTATTAATTTGTCAGAATTCCGACTAGATCGAATATATATCACTTCCCAGTACTGGAAGGTCTTTGAACAAGATTAGATTAGATTCCCTACAGAGTGGAAACAGGCCCTACTGCCCAACCAGTCCACACTGAGTAATCCACCCAGACCCATTTCCCTCTGACCGATGCATCTAACCCTAAGGACAATTTAACATGGCCAATTCACCTAACCTGCACATCTTTGGACTGTGGGAAGAAACTGGAGCACCCGGAGGAAACCCATGCAGACACAGGGAAGAATGTGCAAACTTCACACAGACAGCCACTCAAGACTGGAATTATCATTGATTTGTGAAAATTGCGGATTTATTAATTTAAAACGTTAACTGACACATGAACAGTCAAAAGTGCATAAACCACTTCAATCCTATCCTCACATATCAAACTGCAAAGCTTCTAACAGCAAATTCAGATGCTTTTTAAAAAATGGACATCACATCTCATTTGAACATTTTTGAAAACTAGTTCCAAAAGAATTAAAAACAAATATTTCTAAGTGACAAAATATTACCCAAAGTAACAAGATGCTGAGCCGCACCAGAGTTACACCGCAGTTAGTGAAATCCACCTGTAATATTAAACTCCGTTCACTATTACAATGCAGAGACTCTAACAGGGGTCAGTGTTTACCTTACTGCCTCGCTGTTGCAGGATCTCTCCTCTCACCTGTGATCGAGCTAGCTAATGTTTGAGTGGTTTATATTAGGTTTAAAGTGGATGGGCGGGGGCGGGAACTGAAAATAGAAAATGAATTAATCCAGCGCCTCAGCCGGTATGTGAAAACGAATAGTACACGCGTTCACTTTAATGGGAACGAATATGGCATAAAAGTGACTCCCCTTGAACTCCTATTTTCCCCGGGGTTTCCCCTCCCTCCTTTTGTCTTTTTGAACACGCTGCGTGTTATCAACCGCTGGATCTCCCGCAGTTCACTTTTCCCATTGGTTATTCAGCACACCGTTAAACTCTGGCCTGCATGTAAACTCCGTGTAAACTTTTCAGTCTCTGTGGCTGGCTGCATTGTTTCCATCTCAATGTTGTAGTGTTTTTTTTGGTGGTGAAGTCATCGATTATTTTCCAATTTTATTTTCTTTTGTGTGTATGTGTTTGTGGGGGCTGGTGGTGGAAACAAAAAAAAAACACATGAAATTGCAAGTTCCTTAGAAACTGACACGAAACGAGATGAGAGTCTCCCCTTCTCCTCTTCCCCCAGCAAACTTCCAAATCCTGGACACAGGCTGCAGCCACCACTGAGCAGAAAGCTGATTGAAAATCTGTGGTTCCTGCAGCCTGTGATTTAAAATCAGCTCAATAAGAATTTTAAGTAAGAATTTCTAAATGAGAAAAAAAGTCACACAGAGGAGCTGCCAGAGGAAGGCAGACAGGAGGCTGGATCAGGATGCTGCTACCTGGCTTGCTGTGTTCTTCCAGCCTCTTGTCTGTCTACTTTGGATTCCAGCATCTGCAGTTTTTTTTTTGTCTCTGCAGGAAGTGCTGGAGGCTGCTACAATAACAACACTACCACCTGATGAAGGAGCGTCGCTCTCCGAAAGCTAATGTCCAATTAAACCTGTTGGACTATAACCTGGTGTTGTGTGATTTTTAGCCTTTAAAAGGCATCTGGATGGGTATATGAATAGGACGGGTTTAGAGGGACATGGCCCGGCAAATGGGACTAGATTGGGTTAGGACATGTGGTCGGCATAGACAAGTTGGACCGAAGGGTCGTATGTCTCTAATAAGCAGCTGTCAGAATTTTGGTGGTCCGCTTCACTTGAGTCAAGGGCGTTGAAATATGCGAGAGCCAGTTAATCAGAAGGAACTCAGAACATTTCTGAAGAGCTCTCTCTCTCTCTCTCTCTCTTCTCCCCACCCTTTCGACTTTTGGTGTCATATCCCGCTTCGGATAATCCCAGACAAAAACAGAAGTAATGGTCCCTCTTCCATAATAATCGCGGTGTTGTTTCCCATAACTTTGTTCTGATCTCAAGGGAAATTCACATCCCAGGGGACAGATCTTCCCACTTCCCCCCCCGCCTCTCTCTCCCTCTCTCTCCTCTCACAACTGTGACAAGGCTCGAATGACGGTTCTGCACTTTCAGTTTCTGACTGTACAGCGCCGGGGTTTAAGGCAAAGCAAAGGGACTAACCCTACAATACCCCACCCCGCTTGACAGCAGGCTGCACTGCTGTAGTTCCTTGTAGGGATGTTTGCAACGTTTATCCCATAACGCCGGAGCTCCTGTGTAAGTCCTTAGTTAAACCCCGCTCGGGCAATTTCCAGAGACAACTCGGGACTTGGAAATTTGAGCTACGTCGCTGCAAGTTGGAATTTCTTGACATACTGTTGCCAAGCGCACAAACGGTCGCCCCATTCTACTGGTGAGGGCTCAGCCAATAACAACTTGCATTGACCTAGCGCCTCCGATATTTCATTCTTTCGCGGGTGGGGTGCCCACGCCCACCTTTGTTGCCCACCCCTCTGATGGGTTTGTTAAGCTATTTCAGAGGGGCAGTTAACATAGCTGCCGGTCTGGAGTCAGGGTTGTGTCACCACAGTCATACCATACCATAGGGGCTGCTCCCTTACTCGGGAGAAGGGACTGGGAGGGGGGGGGGGGGGGTGTGATTTAACCTGAGGGTCACCAGACCTCAGGCCAAGGAAGAGGTAGAGAAGGAGAGTCCTTCATTGTAACCTCAAACCGGTGATGGGAACTGAATCCATGATGTTGGCATCACACTGCTCTGTAAACCAACGATCCAGCCAACTGAGCTCAACCGATTCCCAGTCAGACCTGGAGAGGAGGAGACTAAAAATAATCTGCAGCTGCTGGATTCCAAAGTAGGCAGGCAGGAGCCTGAAAGAGCATAGCAAGCCTCCTGCTGCTGCCTCACAGCTCCAGGGTCCCAGGTTCAATTCCAGCCGTGGGCGACTGTCTGTGTGGAGTTTGCACATTCTCCCCATGTCTGTGTGAGTTTCCTCCGGGTGCTCCGGTTTCCTCCCACATTCTAAAGATGTGCGGGTTAGGTGAATTAGCCATGCTAAATTGTCTATAGTTGATAGGTGCATTAGTCAGAGGGGGGTGGGTTACTCTTCAGAGGGTCGGTGTGGACTTGTTGGGCTGAAGGGCCTGTTTCCACACTGTAGGGAATCTAATCTAATCATCAAGCCAGGCAGCATCAGAAGGTGGAGAAGCTGACGTTTCAGGTGTAACTCTTCTTCAGGACTGGATTTCCTTCCCTAAAATCATCGATGAAGCAGATGGTGACATGATGGCTCAGTGGTTAGCACTGCTGCCTCACAGCGACAGCGACAGCGACCTGGGTCTGATTCCAGCCTCGGGTGACTGCATGGAATTTGCACATTCTTCACCCCACTCCCACCCCTGTCTGTGTGGGTTTCCTCCCACAGTCCAAAAATGTGCAGCTAAGGGTGGATTGGCCACATGCTCAATTGCCCATAGTCTTCAGGGATGTGCAGGTTAGTTTCATTAGTCTGGGGTAAATGTAGAACAGTCGGAGAATGGGTCTAGGTCGGCTACTCTTCAGAGGGTCGGTGTGGACTTGGTGGGCCGAATGGCCTGCTTCCACACTGTAGGGAATCTATGATAATTTGTTTAAACATATGAACAACAGAAAATGGAATTTAAAATAACTATGCGCAGGTTACGTGAATTAGCCTGTGAGGGTTAGTGTGGACTTGATGGGCCGAATGGCCTGCTTCCACACTGTAGTCATGATTTGGTGATGTCGGTGTTGGACTGGGGTGTACAAAGTTAAAAAAAACACACAACACTCACTAGGTTATAGTCCAACAGGTTTATTTGGAAGCACTAGCTTTCTGAATGCTGCTCCTTCATCAGGAGAATTTTGCCCCTCAAACCAGCTCTGTCATGCAATAAAACCATAGCTACTCTGATTGTGGGCACAGGGAGAAGGTGAGGACTGCAGATGCTGGAGATCAGAGTCAAAATGTGTGGTGCTGGAAATGCACAGCTGGTCAGGCAGCATCCAAGGAGCAGGAGGATCAATGTTTTAAGCATAAGGCCTTCATCAGGAAAGAGGAAGGGCTTATGCTCGAAATGTCGATTCTCCTGGGGTGCTTTCTGACCGGCTGTGCTTTTCCAGCATCACAGTTTCGACGCTGATGGTGGGCATAACCCACTTTCCAATGTGATTTGACCTACTTGTCAGTCAAGAACCTATCTACTTCTGCCTTAAAAATATTGAGTGACTCCATTGCGCTCTGGAAAAGAGAATCCCGCAGACCCACAATCCTCTGGGAGGAAAGAACCTCCTCATTATGATTTCAAATGTGAGGTACCTTCTTACATTATTAAGGCTGTGCCTCCTTGACATCCCTGCATGCCAAAAGTTCTGCAAATACTCACTTTGTGAAAAGCCCTGCCAGTAAAAAACATGGTAGTGCCCAAATACACACAATCATTACAGTAGACCATTGGATGCTGACAATATGGCTGTTAATAGTGGTCTGAAATAAAGCAATGATGTTCAAGAGGTTAAAGTTGGAGGAGCACAGAGAACATGGGAAGCATCAGCAGAAAATGTGTCAGTGAATTACCTTCAGTCAGAGCACACACAGAATGACAATGATTTCAAGTTGATGGAAGACTGGTGGAGGTTACAGGGATGTGGAAAATTGAAGCCGTGGAGAAACTTGGAAACAATGATAAGGCTCTTTCTTGAGATGTTAGTGGAAGCAGATGGATAGAGGTTTTGGGCTTAACTCTGTGGTTGACTGGCCCACTACTGACCTTGAATGTCGAGAGTGTAGTGCTGGAAAAGCACAGCAGGTCCGGCAGTATCCGGGGAGCAGGAAAATCGACATTGTGGCCAAAAGCATCTCCATCAATGGTGACTGTGCTCCCATGAGGAGGTTGAACAGTTCATCAACTTCACCAACACATTCCACCCCGACCTTAAGTTCACCTGGTCCATCTCTGATACCTCTCTCCCCTTCCTGGACCTCTCCATCTCCATCAACAGTGACCAAAAATAAGAAAAGGCTGTGCTCATCTGATCTTGAATGGCAGAGAAGTGGTCACTTGAAAGGTGTCTTCCAGAACCTCATTGAAGAAATGGCCACTGAAGATCAGGCTCCTTAACCTCACTTGATTGTGTGAATGGTGCGTACACTGCTTTAATTGGCCAGACGTGTGAAACCAACTGAGATGGTTAGCAGCATTTGGAATGAGAAGTGTGGCATTGGAAAAGCACAGCAGGTCAGCCAGCATCCGAGGAGCAGGAGAATCAATGTTTCAAGCATAAGTCCTTTATCGGGAATGTGGGCAGGGCATTGTGTGGGAGGAAGTGCACTGAGAGATAAATAGAGGGTTGAGGGTGGGGCAGAAGGAGCTAGGAAGGTGATAGGTAGATGCAAGTGGGGGATGATGGTGATAGATTGGTGGGGAGGGTGTTGCGGATGGGTGGGAAGGAAGATGGGCAGGTGGGACAGTTCAAGAGGGCGGTACCGAGTTGGGAAGTTGGATGAGGTGAGGGGAGGGGAGATGAGGAAACTGGTGAAGTTGACATTGATGCCATGTGGTTGGAGGGTCCCAAGGTGGAAGATGAGGCGTTCTTCCTCCAGGCGTTAGGTGGCTGAGAGGAGGCCCAGTACTTGCATGTCCTTGGTGGAGTGGGAGGGGGAATTGAAGTGGTCAGCCACAGAGTGGTGGGGTTATTTACTGTGGGTGTCCCAGAGATATTCCCTGAAATGCTCCATGAGCTGGCATCCTGTCTCCCCAATGTAGAGGATATTGCACTGAGAGCAACGGACACAGTAGATGAGGTGTTCCAATTTGTAGGAATATCTCTGTCGGATGCGGATGAATCCTTTGGGGCCTTGGACAGATGCTGTCTGACCGGCCAGCTGTACTTTTCCAGCACCGTACTTTTTGACTCTGATCTCCAGCATTTACAGTTCTCACTTTTTCCGAGCAACATTAGGAACAAGAAGAAGTGGTTCACCTTTTAAGGCCAACTCTATCTTTGAAGTAGATCGCAGCTGGTGTGCACATCAACTGCGTTTTCATGTATTCCACATCCATTGTGGTCTTAACTTGACATGAATCAATGAATCTCTCTTCTAAAAACTCCAATTGCCCCATAGTAGCCATTATCTTTTCTTCCTTGATCAGTCCAGTTTCAAGATATCGAAAAGTAGGTGGTGACAACAAATATCTGTAAACATACAAACATTGACAGACAGGAACAAACCCTATGATCCATTCAGCCACAGACCTGAAGTATCATGAAGTCGACACTCCAAATCCCATTCAGAAATATCAAGTTTCAAATATATAGCACTTCTTGTGGGTGGTTCAAAACATAATGAAAGTTGATGAAGTATTAGTGAAGTTACAGTTGTATGCATTGGAGGAAACATGCCAGCCAACATCTCAGAGAAAGCCGCCTGGATTGGAGGGCTTGTCTTGTGAAAAGAGGTTGAGTGAGCTAAGGCTTTTCACATTGGAGAGAAGAAGGAAGAGAAGTGACTTGATAGAGGTGTACATGAGAGGCATAGATAGAGTAGATAGTCAGAGACTTCTTCCCAGGGCAGAAATGGCTGTCATGAGGGGGCATAATTTTAAGGTGCTTGGAGGAAGGTATAAGGGAGATGTCAGAGAGTGGTGGGTGGGTGGAATGCACTGTCAGCGGTGGTATTAGAGTCGGAGACATTTGGGACATTTAAGCGACTGTTGGGCAAGCACATGGACGGCAGTAAATTGAGGTGTGTGTAGGTTAGGTTGATCTTGGATTAAGATAAATACTCAGCACAACATTGTGGACCAAAGGTCCTGTACTGCGCTGTACTGTTCTATGTTCTATGTTGTAAAGCTGTCAATTCTTAATGACTCTCATCTACACATGCCTGAATGTCAGGTCAATGGCCATCAAAACATCTCAGCCACTATCCTGTTTGCATTCCAAGATCAATCGCTTGATGCCAAACATTTATCCAAAGGGCATCTCTGCAGAAAGAAATTCATCATTTTTCTCTTTCCCCAGGGTTGAGTTTTAAGAGAAACTAACATTTATATTTTCATATTATAAACTAAGTGTGTTAACCAGTTTTGCATATTCATTTAATAAATTTCATTTAGAATAGATTAATAATGTGCCTATTAAAGGACGCTGGTTAATGGATTATTTTAAGTCTGTTGAGGGTAACCATTAGAGCGGCAAAATTGGGAACTAGGTAAAACAATTGAATTTACGTTGTGACCCCATGGGGTTGTGAGACGAGAGAAAGATAGTGCACTCCTCCCATCCTTGTGGTCAGCAGGAGACCAATGCAAACTAATAAGAGAAAGCCAGTTCATAATGTCAGAAAGTGTAGGAGCTAATTTGATCTGTCCTATTTGTGCAGGGACTATGCATTTAGTTCCATTGCCCTACTTTTTCCCAACAGCCCTTAAGGTGGTGTAGAATCAGCTTCCTCCAGCCTGTACCTTTGAGATTATGACTCACTCCAGAAAAAGAAAATCTCCTCAGATTTGTTTCCTGAACCCCCAGCAAGTGGAAACCATTTCTCCTTCTCTAATTGGTCAAAACACCTCATAGTTTCGGCTACTTGCTGATGAAGACCTTCCAGTTTCTCTGTCTGTGATATTGGTCTATCAGACTGCAATTATTTTTCATTTGCAAAATTTGGCTTCTGTTGTAAAGTAAAACAAATAATCTATATTGTGGCTTGGCTAAGACGGTAATAGTCTTACCATATCTGCAGGCTGTGAAAGTTGACAGATGACCATAAGATGTAGAAGGAGGCCATTCAGCCCATCAAGTCTGCTTCACCAGTCAGTGAGATCACAGCTGACCTGCTAATCCTCAACTCCAGTCTTTTCCCCATGATTCTTGGTTCCCTTACTGATCAAAAGTCTATCTCAGTCTTAAATATACTTACATGACCCAGCCTCGACAGCCTTATGTGGTAAAGCAGTCTACAGATTCACTATGTTCTGACAGAACAAAAAGTCCTCTGTTTTAAATGGGTGACCCTTTACTCTGGGAGTATGCCCTCGGTTTTTAGTGTCTCCAACAAGGGGAAGCAACCTTCCCACTTATACCCCGTCAAGTCCCCAGAGAATCTTGTATGTTTCAAAAAGGTCTTCCCTTCATTCTGCTAAACTCCAATGAAGCCCAACCTACTCAATTTCTGTTCATAAGACTGTCCCACCACACCTTGTATCAGTCCAATGGACCTTCTCTGAACTGTCTCCAATGCCAGTATATCTTTCCTTCGATAAGGGACCAAAGCTGTCCACAGTATTCCAGGTCTGGCCATTAATGATTAGATTAGATTAGATTAGATTCCCTACAGTCTAGAAACAGGCCCTTCAGCCCAACAAGTCCACACTGACCCTCCGAAGAGCTACCCACCCAGACCTATTCCCCTTCATTTACCCCTGACTCATGCACATAACAGTGTGGGCAATTTAGCATGGCCAATTCACCTGACCTGCACATCTTTGGATTGTGGGAGGAAACCGAAGCACCTGGAGGAAACATACACAGACACGGGGAGAATGTGCAAACTCCACACAGACAGGCGGGAATCGAACCCATAGTTTTAGCAGCACCTCTTTATTTTCGTGCTCCACTCCATTTGAAATAAAAGTAACAGTCCGTTTATGTTCCCTATTACATGCTGAAATCAAATGCTAGATTTTGTGGTGAATGCACAAAGACCCCCAAATCCCTTTGTACTGCAGCTTTCTGAATTCTTTGTCCATTTAAATAATATTCAGCTCTTCTATTCTTACTGCACAACTTCGCATTTTCCTGCATTATATTCCATCTGTCAAGTTTTTGTCCACTCACCTAACTTGCATGCATCCCTCAATGTGTACATGTCCACAAACTTTGACAATAGTGTGCTCACTTAGTTTGTATCATCCAAATCATTGCTAATAATTGTGGACCCAGCACTGATCGCTGTGGTACTCCATTCTTTACTGGTTGCCATCTGAAAATATCTGACTTCTTCCAACTCTCTGTCTTCTAGAAGTGAGACAAACCTTTAGCTGTGCTAATACACTACCCCCAATACCATGTGCTCTTATTAAATAGCCTGATGTGTGGTACCTTATTGAATGTCTTATGAAACTCCCAAAGATGTTACATTTTGTTTATCCATATCGCAGTTAGGCAGTCATCAGGTTGTTCCAGGGGATATTAGATGTTGTAATTATTTCTTAGTGTTTCTCATGGGCACTTGAAGTTCTTTCTGAATTCCAGCATAGGTTCAGCTTATAGGATAATACTTTAACTGCTGTCGAGGACGAAATTGAAGGAGGAAGCAATGGCCCATGTGGAAGGAAGTGATAGCTGCAGAGAGGAATGACTTTAGTGAATATGACCATCAATTAGGATTGTGCCAAGGTATCCCTGGTTCGGATGCAATTTCTGTTACTGGTTACATGCCATGCTACTTAGAAGGAAGATTCTCAGACCCATGGTTTTACCTTCTATACAATACGAGATGTTTGTCTCACAAGTCACATTGGCTAAATGCAAGATTGTACAAAGGTCAAAATCAAGGGGTGGTCTGAAGCGAAGGTGAGAACAATATACAATGAGCTAGAAACAGTATTTATGCATTGCCAGGTTGTGCCAGGATGGTGAGGACTTGGCACTCCCTTGGATCTTAATCGCTTGGACTAACAAGAGATGGCCCAAGCAGAAGCAAGAGAAGAGCAAAGCAGAGGTAAGACTGTCTCGAGTGATGCTTGTAGAGTCTTCACCTGACAAAGGGGCTACATTCTGAAAGCTTGTGATGTCAAACAAACCTGTTGGATTTTGACCCGGTGTCGTGTGCTTTCTTACACTATATATCTGGACTGAGATTGTTGCAATGCAGCATTCTATCAAATGAATACCAATGCTTGTTCCTGTTGAAGGAGCAATTTTAGTTCGCGGTACAGGAGAACTTCCGGGTCACTCTCAAATAATGCTTTTGAACTTTTCACATCTGACTGAACAAGTAGATAGGACCTTTTGATTTACTCTCTGATGCTAGGGACACGACCTTGAGCAAAAGAGCATTCCCCAGCACCGCACTGGAATGCCCAAAATGGGTTAGAGCTCACTCAGTGTGTGGCTGAACCTCAGTGACTTCCTAACGCAAGTAAACGGTGTTGTGAAGTGAGCTCAGGGGATAACTATTTAGCTGGCTGAAAACAATGAGGGCATTTTTCTGAGCTCCTTTCGTATTCGAGCTGCGGAGATGACATCATTCATTCATCCTGCCACTGAACTTCTATCAAGTGAGGAAAATACAGATGAGATCATTCCTGTTCTGTCATGCTGCACTGTTATGTAACAACAGAAGCATTTTTGGCTCTGAACAACAAGCCACTGTGATGTAACTGCACCGGAAATCCTGAATAGAATTTGCTTCCTGACTCTGTTGTGTTGCCAATGGCAACAATATCTCCCTTACTACCCAACATAATATTTGCTATTGCTTTGATCAGGTCGACTACCACAATGGAGTGTGCTATCTTCTCTAAGAACAACAATGCTGGCATTTCTACCCTCTCCAGATTATGAAAATGTCTCATTCAAGGTAACACTTCAGTTAATCTTCCCTTCAAGACCTTTATGCCCTCGCTAATTGTGGTGTCCAGAAGTGGACAAACAATGGCCTAATTATCCGGGGCCTAATAATCCAAGGACTCACCAAACACATGGCAGGCTAGATGATGGAGAAGCCAAATAGCTCCACATACTCCGCACTTCCGGTAAAATAATTGACAGAGTAGGACGCTCCGGCCGGGGAGCTCGTCCATTCCAACTGTTCTTTTTCTTTATCCCTCCCTCGTTTCCTTCCTGCTGCAGTTTTTACATGCTCTTCTGACTTTGTGGACTCCTGGCCTTGGACACCCGACCCCAGCCTCCAACTCCCAGCCTCCAGTCGGAGACCTGAAGCAGGAACACCAGTGACTGGCAGCCCAGCGCAAGAGTACGGGAAGTGGCCTGGTTTGGGAGTGGGAATAGCGGTTTGGTGGGGGAGTGGGGGTGGCGGCCCAGTGGGGGAGTGGGGCTAGTGGCCTGGTGGGTGACTGAGGATAGTAGCTCAGTGTGGGAGTGGGGATAGTGGCCTGGTGGGGTATAGGAATAGCGGCCTGCTGGGTGACTGAGGATAGTCGCTCAGTGTGGGAGTGGGGATAGCGGCCCACTGCAGGAGTAGGCATGGCTGCCTGATTGGGGAGGTGGGGAAAGTGGCCTGGTGGTAAACTGGGAATGGCGGCCTGGTGGGGGTTGTGGGAATAGCGACTCAGTTTGGGAGTGGGGATAGAGGTCTGGTGGGGGAGTGGGGATAGTGGCATGGTGGGAGAATGGAGATGGTGGCCTGGTGGGGGATTGGGGGTAGAGGCCTTGTGGGCGAGTGGTGATAGCAGCCTGGTGGGGCTTGTGAGAATAGCGGCTCAGTTTGGGACTGGGGATAGCAGCCTGGTGGGGGAGTGGGTATGGCAGCCTGTTGGGGGAATGGAGATAGCAGCCTGGTGGGGAATTGGGGGTAGAGGCCTGGTGGGGGAGTGGGAATAAAGGCCTGGGTGGTGGAGTGGAGGTAGCGGCCTGGTTGGGGAGTGGGGATGGCGGAGTAATGCGGGAGTGGGGATTGTGGCCTGGTGGGGCAGTGGAGTAGCAGCCATTATGGGAGTGGGGATTGTGGTTTGGCGGGGGAGTGGGGATAGTGGCCTAGTGTAGGAGTGGGGATAGATGCCTGGTGTGGGAGTGGGGATAGCGGACTAGCATGGGAGTGGGGATAGAGGCCTGGTGCGGGAGTGGGGATTGCAGCCTGGTATGGGAGTGGGCATACCGGTTTGGTGGAGGAGTGGGGATAGAGACCTGGTACGGGAGTAGGACACCGGCCTAGTGTGGGAGTGGGGATAGCGGCCTAACGTGGGAGTGGGGATACCAGTTTGGTAGGGAAGTGGGGATAAATGCCTGGTATGGGAGTGGAGATAGCAGCCTAGTGTGGGAGTGGGGACAGAGGCCTAGTGCGGGAGTGGGGATAGAGGCCTGGTGTGGGAGTGGGGATTGCAGCCTGGTGTGGGAGTGGGGATAGCGGTTTGGTGGAGGAGTGAGGATAGGTGTCTGGTACGGGAGTGGGATAGCAGCTTGGTGGGGGAGTGTGGATACAGACCTGGTGTGGGAGTAGGATAACGACCTAGTGTGGGAATGGGGATAGTGGCCTGGTGTGGGATTGGGGATAACAGCTGAATGTAGGAGTGGGGATAGCAGCCTGCTGTGGGACTGTGGCTGGAGCCAGCAATCAGATCACTTGGAGGCTTCCTGCACTGGTCTGCAGTGGAGAGGTCTTTTTAACGTTGCTTCTTGTTTTTCTGACCTGTGGTTATACTGAGTACAGCTGAAATGTAACTTGTTTTTCTTCATTTCTCTATTCTGTAAGTAAGGATTGTACCTAGGTACTCCGTACCTAAGATGGCGCTGTAAGTGGTGAACTATAAACGTTTCATTGTGAGTATGTGACAAAAAAGCTAATTCAATTCAATTCAATAACAATGTTAATCTATAACAACATCCACATATGACCAGGTTCTGCATTCCAAACTGATGACTTGTTTGCAAGCAAGAAATATCTTCTCTGGTTCTCTTCTTGTCAGCCACTTTAAATATGTGTCCTGACCTTTCTGCTGTCAGAAATACAGCCATATTATTCCCCACTCCCAGGAGAACAACCCAAAACTCTGCAGCTTGTAACTGCAGTCCCTCATTCCTGGGACAATTGAGTAAATCTCTTCTGCAGCTTCTATCTTGTCAAGTTTTGAGAAGATTTGTAACTTAGGTTGAGGTTCTGGATGTAGGTTTGCTCGCTGAGCTGGAAGGTTCATTTCCAGATGTTTCGTCACCCTACTAGAGAACATCTTCAATGGACCACCGGACAAAGCACTGCTGATAATTCCTGCTGATAATTTGTTGACAACAAACGCATCGAGTTAGACCCTATCTACCACCCCCTGAGAAAAACAGCTGGAAATGACATCACCACATGAGATGACATCACCAATCGAAAGAAACCCAAACATATAAATAGAATGCAGGAATTATCAGCAATGCTTCACCCAGAGGCCCACTGAAAATGTTACCTAGTAGGGTGACGTAACGTCTAGAAATGAATCTTCTATCTTATTCCTTAAGTGTAATCCCTATCATTGAAAATATTATTCCAGTTAGGATTGGGATGAATGATTTGTACAGGTTTAGCCCAACCTTCTGGCTTTTTTACCCTCAGGGATAGAATGTGGAGATAGTCCCACACCAGGGCTTTGCAGTGACTGTGATATGCAATTACCCTGTGTCTGCTCATTATGATTCAGTCCATATTTTATATTACAGTCGTGGACAGACCAGTGTTAACCACACTGCTGCAGACTTCATGTAGGAATGGAGGGTCATGTCAGTCTAGCACCACTTGAAACCAGCCTCCACTACTGTAGCAGCTACCAAATTCCCTTAAGTATCTGACCTGAAAGGAGATGAACAGAATACAAATGAATGCAGAGTGGCTTATTGGAGGGCCTCTGTGCAGGAAATAGACAAGAAGAAAGAGATGGCCTGTCCTGAGGGATCAGATGAACCTCCAGCCAGACAACATGAAGGCAGTGGGAACAGATGGGCTCAAAGGCAGCAATCTAGTCCTGAGGACATGGAAGCATTACTGCCAGAAGATCAATTACTATGTTCTTGAGGATAAAGAGGTGGGGAGAGTGTGGAAACAGGATACTGAGTTGAGTGCTCAACCATGTTCATGGTCAGGCTCAAAGGAGTGAATGACCTTCTCCTGCTTTGTTTTCTATGTTTCTATGACCTCACACGAGTGATCAAGGCCAGTCAAAAGTCATTAACTTACCAATGAATCACTGGCCTCCATCAGAACCTTTACTCATCAACAAACAGTTTCTATCAACCACAATTCACAACACTCATTCATTGCCTTGCTTCACCTTCACACGTTTCCTGCTGTTGCAAGTATCACATCCACAGCTCACCGCTCGCACACGCGACCAGCTATTCACCAGGTTGCTCAAACATGTTGCACTACACTCACTGACATAGTTCCCTCTCTCCCACAGATCAAGGGGGTAAATAACAACCAGCAGCAATATCTAACCACAGATCGAAGTGCCTGTTCTCATTGCGATGAAGGGGATATCTGGAGAATAGATAGCTGCCCACCAAGGGGTGTTTGTACAAGGCTTCAGTCCGCAGAGGGTGGGGAGGGGCATAGTGGCTCAGTGGTAAGCGCTGCTGTCTCACAGCACCACGGACCCAGGTTCGATTCTAGCCTTGGGTGACTGTCTCTGTGGAATTTGCACATTCTCCCCATGTCTGTGTGGGCTTCCTCTAGGTGCACCAGTTTCCTCCTGCAATCAAAAGATGTGCAGTTTAGGGTGGGGATTGGCTATGCTAAGCTGCCCATAGTGTGTAGGTTCAGTACATTAGTCAGGGATAAATGTGAAGTAGTAGGGGAATGGGTCTGCGTGAATTAGTCTTTGGAGGGTCGGTGTGGACTTGTTGGGCTAAAGGGCCTGTTTCCACACTGTATGAATCTTATGATTCCATAATGATAGCCATCTCGGAAGTGGCCAGGAGTGAATTGGGGTTAGCAGTACATAACGCTATGCTCCTACTCAATTGAATCTCTCACATTTCACTTTCTCCACATCCCACAATATTTTCTGGTTTACAAGCAGCTAATGCACATACATCTTACTTTCTTCCTCTTAAACCCGTTCCACTGCCCAACTTTTCAACTGATCTATATCCTGGTGAATCCTTTGACATTCTTCCTCACTATCCACCACCTCATCAATTTTGTGTCATCTGCAAACTTACTAATCAGAACACTTACATTTTTGTCCAAATCATTTATATGTATTGTAAGTAATAAAGGTCCCAGCACTAATCCTTGTGAAACAAAACCGTTCACAGACCTCCAGTCAGGAAAACACCCTCCACACCCTCTATCTTCTATGTCCAAACCAATTTTGTATCTAACTTACTAACTCATCATGGATCCCAATTGTTTTAATCTTCTGGACCAACCTACCATGAGGAACCATGTCCAATTTGGTAAAGTCCATGTGAGCAACACCCATTGCCTTACCCTCATCAATCATCTTCATCACTTCCTCAAAAATATCAATAAAATGTGTGAGACAAATACTTTCCTGCAGAAAGCCACGCTCACTATCCCTAATAAGTCTGTTCCTTTCCAAATGCAGTTAAATCCTTTCCCTAAGAATTTTCTCACAATTTCCCAACCACTGATGTAAGGTTCACCAGCTTATAATTTCCTGGCTTGCCCCTATTGTCCTTCTTAAACAAATAAACAACATTGTCTAGTCTCCAGTCTTCTGAGACGTCCCCTATAGCTAAGAGGATGTAAAGATCTCTGTCAATGCCCTAGAAATCTCCTCTCTAACCTCACTCAATGTCCTGAGATAGATCCCATCAGGCCCAGAGTCTTATTTACCCGAATGTTTTTGAAGTAACCAAGCACCTCCTCCTTCTTAACATCGACATGCCCCAGAATATCAACAAGCACCTCCCTAATCTTATCATCATCCATGTCTCTCTCCTTGGTGATTACAGATCCTTAAGGATCTCACCCACTTCCTCTGCCCCCACACATAAATACCCTACTTTGCTCTTGAGAAGACCTACGCTATGCCTAGTTACCCACTTGCTCCTGTAATTACTTGGGGTTCTCCTTAATCCTACCTGCCACGGTCCCTTGCTGCTCTCCTAATTCCTTGTTTATGTTCTTTTCTGCTTCCTTTATGTCCCTCAAGGGCTCTGTCCGATTTCAGTTTCCTCAACCTTACATATCAAATGGTCAGCATGGACGGGTTAGATTGAAAGGTCTGTTTCCATGCTGTATGACTCTATACGCTTCCTTTTACTTTTTGACTACATTTTCAATATCTCTAGTCATCAAGTTTTCCTGAATCTTGCTTTCCTCATTTTTCATCCTCACAGGAACATGCTTGTCCTGAATTCTAGTCAATTGGCCTTTATAGGACTTCCACAAGTCAGATGTGGATTTACCCTCAAATAGCTTCTCACAATCTAATTTCTCCAGTCCACGCCTATTACTGTTGTAATTAACCTTCCTCCAATTTAGCACCTTCACCCAAGGACCAGTCTTATTCTCTTCCATAACTATCTTAAACCGATGGAATTATGATCACTGATCCCAGAATGCACCCCCAAGGAAGATTCAATCACCTGCTCAGGCTCATTTCCCAATATAAGGTCCAGTATGGCCTCTTTCCAAGTTGGAATATCTACATATTGTTTCAAGAACCCCTCCTGGATGCACTGAACAAATTCTGTCCCATATAAACTCTTGGCACAAAGGGTGTCCCAGTCAATATTGGGGACGTTAAAATCATCCACTATAACCACTCTATTGATTTTACTTCTCTCCATGATCTGCTTACACATCTGTTCGTCTGGCTATTGGGAGGCCTATAGCACACCCCATCATGGTAATTGTCCTTTTCGTATTCCTGAGGTCTACCCATATGGCTTTACTGGATGAGCCCTCCAAAATGTCATCTCCTGTGACATTCTCCTGAATCCACCGACCCTTTTACATCTCTCTATTTCTCGCCTGAAACATCTGAATCCTGGAACATTGAACTGCGAGTCTGGCCCTTTTCTCAAACAAGTTTCTGTAATGGCTACCACATTGTAATTCCTTGCACTAATCCTAAATTCATCGGCCTTACCTGTTTTATTCCTTGCATTAAAATAACTATACTTCAGATTGCCAATCCCACTGTATTCATTAAACCAGACTTGACTGTTCTTCCTACTTGACTGAACCTCTACTGTCACCTCAACAGCTCCTCATGCTGACCAACTGCTGCATTTTCCACTCCCTGCCACACTAGCTTAAATACTCCTGACTGGCACCAGCAAGCCTCCCTGCAAGGATAATTCATCACTTTAACTATCAAGCTCAGGAAAAAAAAAAATTTTCCCCATTCAACCACTGCCCTAGCTTTTACTGGTGTACAATCACTTGATATTTAGCTTGCTCGCAGATATCAAGTTATCATATAAAAGTTTCCCAGTTTCACTCTGAGGAGTTTCCATTATTTTCAGTGGGAATCCACAGTTGGTAACGTCAGTTAGCCACTATACCCATGTAAAAGGCAACTAGGACACATGAACGCTGATAGAATTGGAATGCTTCTGGGCTTTAAGAGCTGAGCCAACATAGTTACAAAAGGAGCACTGAACACTTTGGTATAATAACGTATTGATAATCCAGTGGTGATTCAGTTTCAGCTTTCTTCCTCAAATAGGAAGTTTCGTGGGATGTCTTCCAATTATTGACCTGATCTGTGTTCCGAAAATTATATCCCAGTGATCCAGAAAGATTCTCTCTGTCTACTGCTTATTAAGGACGCTATGTGCATACAAATCTTTAACAGACAATGGGATTAAAGAGCACAACTGTCCAAGGGTTTACAACATCTGTGTTCTGGGGGAAGGGCACTGAACCCAATATGTTAACTCTGACATCTCTCCACAGATGTCGCCAGACTTGCTGAGCCTTTCCAGCAATTTTTATTTTTGTTTCTGATTTCCAGCATCCACAGTTCCTTCGGCTTTTAATTTAGTAGTTTATAACATTTGGCTACCTTGGACAGGCAGGCTGGTGGATGGATGTGAGAAATGCTTTCTTACATTGGTCCAATAGGGGACACTACAATGGGATTCTGGGTCAAGTATGTCATGGGACAATGTAGCAGGAACTCTCTGCAACCAACTATACCCAGATGACCTGGAGTGTTTGATCTGTGCCTAAATTAGAAACTGCTTTTCCAGCCAGGCAGAAAGCCAAAGACTTGACCTTTGACCCTTGCTAGAGTTTTGCATTGGTGATTGACTTATTGGCCTATCCTCGGGCACTTCCTCCTTTCCTTACCCAGCACTCCCACACACCTGGAAGCGAGGTCACTCCCTTCTGGACTGCGATGAACAAAGCCATTCCATTTATGGGACTTTGGGTTGAACTTGCAGTTTGTGGCTTTGGATACAAGTTCAAATCTATCCTTGGGTGTTTGATCTGAATGGACAATGTCTATGTTTTCGGGCTATTGATCCAATCTGAAGACTCAAGGATCAATACACCAATCTTCCACAAGAGGACCCTCCTTAAGTGGAATACCATGATGCTACCTGATTGGGATATTTACTCTTGATGGATTTTGCTATCAAGGCAAAAATACAAAATGGGGTGAGTGACAGAAAACATGTTAATGATGAACAGTAGGTTAGGGCAAAGCATGGTTCTCCAGGGTCACAGTTTTCCTTGAGCTGTATTAATTTGTTTTTATTCTTTCGGTGAGATATTACTCATACCCCCCTTCACATTAACTGCATAGAGGTGGAATGAGTGGAGAGTGTCAAGCTCCTGGGAGTGGTCATCCACAACAAGCTTTCTTGGACTCTTCATGTAGATGCACTGGTTACAAAGGCCCAACAATGTTTCTTCTTCCTCAGGAAGCTGAGGAAATTTGGCATGACAGCGAATACCCTTGCCAAATTTATAAGTGTGCCGTTGAGAGCATTCTGTCTGGATGTATCACTACCTGGTATGGCAATTATACCATTCAAGATTGGAGATGGTTACAAAGAGTGGTGAACTTGGCCCAGACAATCACAAAGGCCAACCCCTCATCTATAGAATCCATCTCCCAGGCCTGCTGTCAAGGAAAGGTTGCCAGCGTTCTTAAAGATCCATCCCACCCTGGCAATGTTTTTCTACAACCTCTACCATCGGGGAGAAGGTACAGAAGCCTGAACACACGTACCAGCTGGTTTTGAAACAGTTTATACCCTACAGTTGTTAGAATACTGAATGGACTTACAAATTCTAAACATTCGCCTGTACCTGTGTTTTTGTTTTTGCTGCTGTTTACCTATTATTTACTTATCTATGCAACTTAACTCTGTGATCTGCCTGTATTGCTCACAAGATAAAGCTCTTCACTGTGCCTATTACACGTGACAATAGATTCAATTCAAGTCAATTCAATGATGTGTGAGCATCACTGGTTGCTCCCCAGAATTTATCACCCATCCCCAGTTTCCCTTGAGAAGGTATTAGAAAGCTGCCTTCTTGGATCACTGCAAACCATATGCCGTAGTACATCCACAATGCTTTTAAGGAGGGAATTCCAGGATTTTGAGCCAACAACATTGAAGGACTGATTATAGTTAAGACTGAGATAGATAGGTTCTTGAGTATCAATGGGATCAAGGGTTATGGGGAGAATGAGGTTGAGAAACTTATCAGCCATGATTGAATGGCGGAGCAGACTCGATGGGTTGAATGGCCTATTTCTGCTCCTATGTCTTAAGGTCTTATGGTCTTATGATTGGCGATATTTCCAAGTCAGGGTGGCGAGTGGCTTGGATGGGAATTTGCAGGTGGTGATTTTCCCATGTATCTGTTGCCCTTGTCTTTCTAGATGGAATTGGTCATGGGTTGTAGGCCAAGCCTCAAGCAACAACAAGATGGAATACAGTAAAAAGATTGCGTGCTTAGCCGTTTTGTGTAAAGACAACAATCTCTCCATCAAAATAAGCAAAACGAAAGAGCTGGTTATTATCTTCAGGGAGTATAGTGGAGGGCACATCCCTGTCGACATCAATGGTGCAGAGGTGGAGATGGTCAAGAGCGTAAAGTTCCCCGGAGTGATGATTGACCATAATCTGCCTTGGTCCACCCAGGTCGACATGACAGCCAAGTAAGCACAACAATGTCTCTACTTCATTAGGAGGTTCAGGAAATTTAACACGTCCACAAGGACTCTTACCAATTTTTGTAGATGCACCATTGAAATCATCCTATCTGGATGCATCACAGCATGTTTTGGCAACTGCTTTTCTCAAGTTTGCAAGAAACTACAGAGATTTGTGAACACAGCCCAGTCCATCACACAAACCAGACTTCCATCCATTGACCCCATCTATACTTCCCACTGCCTTGAGAAGCAACCAACATAATTAAAGATCCTTCCCACCCTGTTGGGCAGAAGATATAAACGTTTGTATACACATACAAATAGATTCAGGAATGGCTTTTTCCTGGCTGCTATCAGACTTTTGAATAGCCCTCTCAAATGTTAATTCTGATTTCTTTCTCCGCACCTTCTCTGTGGCTGTAACATTGTATTCCACACTCTGTTCTGATACCCTGATGCACTTGGTATGGTATGATCTGCTTGTATAGCACGACAAACAATTTTTCTCTGCATCTCGGTACATGTAACAACAATAAGTCAATCCTTTAATTAGTCAATTTGCAGATTATGAAAAGTTACATTGCGAACTGTAAGAAGGATACTTATAGACATCAAGAGCACATTGCTTGGTTGAATTGACAGGTACAGGACAAATAGCATTTGATGCAGAGGAGTGTGAATTGATACATTTTTCTTGGAAGAATGGGGAGGGGTTGATACGACCTAAAGTGCACAATTCTAAAGGAGGTGCAGGAACAAAGCTGCCTGTGATAGGTCCACAAATTATTCTGCATGGCAGAACATGTTGAGAAAGTGATTCTAAAAAGATATGTGTGTTCCAGATCTTTATACATAGAGGCATAGAATGGTAAACCAGGGACTTGTCAGCACAGGATAGACCCTGCCAATTAGTAGAGATGAATCTTTATAGAATATTGATTTGGCATCAACTAGAATATCGTCTCCAGTCTTTGAGCAGAGGTCTCTCAAGAGGGCTGCAAAGCCTTCTGGGAGTTGGCAGGAAAGCGTTACAAGGAGGGTTCCAGGGATGAGGGGCTTCAGTTATGTGGTTAGGTTGGAAAAGCTGGAGTTTTTCTCCTTATCATTGGAAGGGTTGAGAGGAGATTTGATTGAGGAATTCAAAATCATGAAGGGTCAAGCCAGGGCAGATAGGGAGAAACCATTCACATTAGCGGAGGTGTCGAGAACCACAGGACTCTGATTTGAAACAGTCCATAAATGAGCCAAGGGCAACCAAGGAAAAACCTTTATTATGCAGTGAGTGGTAGGAACCAGGAATTCACTGCCTACGCATGTGGTGAGAACAGAGTCAATGGTGGTTTTCAAAAGGGAATTGGAGAAGCACTTGAGGGGAAACATTTGAAGAGCCAAGGGGAAACGGCCAGGAAGTGGGATCAACTAAGTTGCTCTTGAAGGGAACAGGCATGGGCTTAATGAATGAATGGCCTCTTCCTGTTCTGTGGGAGAAAGTGAGGACTGCAGATGCAAGAGATCACGGTCGAGAGTGGGCAGCTAGAAAAGGGCCATTGCCCAAAACATCGATTCTCCTGGTCCTCGGATGCTGCATGGCCTGCCGTGCTTTTCCAGCACCCCACTCTCGACTCTTCCTATTCTGTGACCATCCAATGATGCTAATAAAGGCAGTGTTGTCCTTTCACAACTGTCCTGAAAGGTTTTTTGGGTTAGGTTTTTCTCTCATGTATTTCCAAGCATTGACAGCTGCATGACCCGTCTTTTCTTGCCTTTACCCACCAGGGAATCATACCGGGTATCTATTATCAGAGTTTGTCATGATCTCACTGAATGGCAGAGCAGATTTGATGGGCTGAATGGCCTTCTTGCATTTTATCATTCATCATTCACTTCGGAAGTTGGTGAAACACAAGACGCATTTGATCCATGTCCTTTTATTCAGCTGTAACTATAGATCATGGAGTGGTGGTAGATTCTGAGACAGGGAACAATGATAGAAGTGCAGCCTGTGCTCTCCCCACAACTTTCCAAAGGGAAAAGGACCTAAATTTGTGCATTACCCTTTCTCCTCTGATCTTGGAAAAGACTTTTTTTGAGCCTTGAGGCTTCGGTGCTAGTTGTCATTTCGTGCCAAGTGACAATTTGTCATTTTCACAGCATTAATGTAAGCAGGTCTGCATTAAAAAAATACATATTTACACGGTACCTTTCACCAACTACCCCACCCACCCAACCCGCCCCCCACCAAGATGTCCAAAAGCACTCAAAGCACTGTCCAGACAATCAAGTACAGTCGTGCTTGTTAGATAAGGAAACGTGGCTGCATATTTGTGCATAGCAAGATCCCATGAATAGTAGATCGTGATCAGACCATCTGATTCTTGGTGTTGGCTGCAGTAGGTTTCCTCTCATTTAGTGACAATGTCACGAGGAGCACATTTTCCATCAGGAGCACGTCCAACAAGGAATTCTACTGGGATCAGAGATCCTGTTGTGAACTCAGTTCTGACCCTTCAACCTGCAGCATGAACAAAACACAACCATTTATCACATTGGCCAGTGGGTTGACTTTTGCAGTGAATCTGCACGTGCTCAGAGAGCACATCATATTAAAGTAAATAATTTAAGTTGAGAATTACAGTCAAAGACAGATTAGAAACTGGGTTTACTTTTGTTCTTATTACATCTGCTCAGTAGGAATTGGGCAGGAAAGTTACTGAGAGTCCAACAAAGTCACCGATAGGTATTCTCACAAATATTATAATGGGACGGGGGGAACTAGGGACTGCATATCGAAATGAATATCAATATAATGGGTCTTCCTGACCTTTAGAAAGAAAATCAAAACTCCTCTCGCCCACCTGGAGAGGTTAAATACAAAGAGGAAGTTAATGGCTGTAAGGGGAAGTGAACTAAATCTGTTGCTCTATAGTTTGGGCATGATTTCTTCCTGAGTGCATCCCGAGAGACAGGCCCCTCACCTTATACAGGTGACTGTCAACTAGTTTTAAAAATAGAAAGGGTTTGGAGAAAGGAAGGTGACACAGACCTATTTTAGTGTGAATAAAAACGAAAGCTGGCTTTCCAACTGCTGAACCTGTTTGATCTCATTGCTTCAATTTCTTCACTCTGCACACACTCCAGCCCCACACCTTGCATGCTGTTCTGTGTTATGGTGATTTTGGGAGCTGTTGAAAACTGGGCAGGATTCAGAAGTGGCCAGTAAACAGAAAAGGAATCACCTACCTCCTCTAACTCCACTCACTTCCAACCATCGCCCCATATTAACCTACTCTTTTAGTTCCTCTTGTCTTTTGTCACTGGCAAGATTTGTTATCCACTCCCAATGGTACTTGAACTAACCTTGAGGGCAGCAAAAAATCAATGACGTTTTTTATGGGTGTGAAATGGGTTAGACAGAGTAAGGATTGGAGTTTTCCTTCTATAAAAGACATTAGTCATAGAGTCATAGAGTCATAGAGATGTACAGCATGGAAACAGACCCGTCCACGCCGACCAGATATCCCAACCCAATCTAGTCCCACCTGCCAGCACCCGGTCCATATCTCTCCAAACCCTTCCTATTCATATACCCATCCAAATGCCTTTTAAATGTTGTAATTGTACCAGCCTCCACCACATCCTCTGGCAGCTCATTCCATACACGTACTACCCTCTGTGTGAAAAAGTTGCCCCTTAGGTCTCTTTTATATCTTTCCCCTCTCACCCTAAACGTATGCCCTCTCGTTCTGGACTCCCCAATCCCAGGGAAAAGACTTTGTCTATTTATCCTATCCATGCCCCTCATAATTTTGTAAACCTCTATAAGGTCACCCCTCAGCCTCCAACGGTCCAGGGAAATCAGCTCCAACCTGTTCAGCCTCTCCCTGTAGCTCAGATCCTCCAACCCTGGCAACATCCTTGTAAATCTTTTTTTGAACCCTTTCAAGTTTCACAACATCCTTCCGATAGGAAGGAGACCAGAATTGCACGCAATATTCCACCAGTGGCCTAACAAATGTCCGATACAGCCGCAACATGACCACCCACCTCCTGTACTCAATACTCTGACCAATAAAGGAAAGCATACCAAACGCCTTCTTCACTATCCTATCGACTCCACTTTCAAGGAGCTATGAACCTGCACTCTTGTTCAGCAACACTCCCTAGGACCTTACCATTAAGTGTATAAGTCCTGTGAAGATTTGCTTTCCTAAAATGCAACACCTCGCATTTATCTGAATTAAACTCCATCTGCCACTTCTCAGCCCATTGGTCTATCTGGTCCAGATCGTGTTGTAATCTGAGGTAACCCTCTTCGCTATCCACTACACCTCCAATTTTGGTGTCATCTGCAAACTTACTAACTGTACCTATTATGCTCGCATCCAAATCATTTATGTAGATGACAAAAAATAGAGGGCCCAGCACCGATCCTTGTGGCACTCCACTGGTCACACGCCTCCAGTCTGAAAAACAACCCTCCACCACCACCTTCTGTCTTCTACCTTTGAGCCAGTTCTGTATCCAAATGGCTAGTTCTCCCTGTATTCCATGAGATCTAACCTTGCTAATTAGTGTCCCATGGGGAACCTTGTCGAACATCTTACTGAAGTCCATATAGATTACATCCACTGCTCTGCCCTCATCAAAATTCTTTGTTACTTCTTCAAAAAACTCATTTAAGTTTGTGAGACATGATTTCCCACACACAAAGCCATGTTGACTATCCCGAATCAGTCCTTGCCTTTCCAAATACATGTACATCCTGTCCCTCAGGAATCCCTTCAACAACTTGCTCACCACCAAGGTCAGGCTCATCGGTCTATAGTTCCCTGGTTTGTCTTTACCACCCTTCTTAAACAGTGGCACCACGTTTGCTAACCTCCAGTCTTCCGGCACCTCACCTGTGACTATCGATGATACAAATATCTCAGCAAGAGGCCCAGCAATTACTTCTTTAGCTTCCCACAGAATTCTCGGGTACACCTGATCAGGTCCTGGGGATTTATCCACCTTTAACCGTTTCAAGACATCCAGCACTTCCTCCTCTGTAATATGGACATTTTGCAAGATGTCACCATCTATTTCCCTACAGTCTTTATCTTCCATATCCTTTTCCACAGTAAGTACTGATGCAAAATATTCATTTAGTATCTCCCCCATTTTATGTGGCTCCACACAAAGGCTGTCTTGCTCATCTTTAGTGAACCAGGTGGGTTTGTACATCAGTTAGGCACTGATCATCACTACTTGAGACAAACTTTTGAAATTCAGATTTATTTAAAATCCACCAGCAGGTCATGGTGGAATTTGAACCCAGGACCTTAAGCATTAGCTTTGCCTGTTAGGTTACTAGTCCAGTGACATTCCCTCTCCCTTGATGTTAAACAGAATGATTTAGGATGAAAGTGAAAATTGCATTCCTGTCCCTTGCATTGCAAATTGTCTTCCTGCCAGGAGCCAGATCCATGAACATAAAAATTACTTTTCATCTTTGCTCTTGGGCTTTGAGGGCAGGAGCACTCCATGAGGAAGGACCCTTTGATGCTGCTTTGCGTCTCACATTTGTAAGCTCTTGCTGTGTGCAATTTGGCTGCTGAGTTTATCAAAAATACACGGCAAAACCAACACCTCAAAAGGAATTCAGCAGCTGAGAAACACGGCTGTGGATGTGAAAGGTAATAGGTGAATGTGATTGTATTCATTCTTATTGATAACACTGATGGTGTGGATGCTATCCATGTCATGTAAACACGATGAATTCCTGTATTTCATTACTGCTCATTAGTTTTGTTCAAGGATGTAAAGTATAACTTTACTCAATCTGCTGTTGCAATTCAAGCCTCTCATTGGCAGTAACTAAACAGGTAAAATGAGAGAGGTGTACAATTGGGGCTGACAATTTGTTATTTCGAAGTATTTCCAAAAACTAAAATGATATCTCCAATTCCTGTTGGATCTACAAGGACTTCTAGATGCCTTTTAACTTTATCCCTGATTACTTCAACTTTATCCCTTCCAGTCTCAGCGTGGACTCGAACTCCCGGTCTCACCGTGGACTCAAACTCCCGGCCTCAGCGTGGACTCAAACTCCCGGCCTCAGCGTGGACTCAAACTTCCAGTCTCAGTGTGGATTCAAACCCCCGGCCTCAGCGTGGACTCAAACTCCTGGCCTCAGCGTGGACTCGGACTCCCAGCCTCAGTGTGAACACGAGCTCCCGGCCTCAGCGTGGACTCGGACTCCCGGCCTCAGTGTGGACATGAGCTCCCGGCCTCGAGGTGAAGCCTGGCACAGTCTGGGTTGAAAGCACTGTCATTCTGAACTTTCATTTCTCTATTTTTCTAATTTCTTGCTGGACATTTTTTTTCTAATTTGTTTCTCCCTTAGAATTTTTACTTAGGAATTTGTATAACGGTAACTTGATATCATAAGTTATGCCGTAAGCAGCAACTTGCTAAATTTTCACTGTACTTATGTGGGTATATGTGACAGTAAAGCTAATTCACATTCACATATTTCGAAAGCATTCACTGGGAGCCTGTCTCATCAATTATTCACTTCCTGGTACACTACATTTTTCACTAATTGTTATTTCCCTTTGCTCTTCCTCACTCGTTCTGTATTTTCTAAGTTGCCTCATTCGGTTCCACTGACTTCCCTGCTTTGGAGGCATATGCAACTTTGACCAATTTGCATTGGGTTTCTGAAGGGAACTCATTGATGTAATTTCGTGGTTCCCCAGCTAAACCTTGTGGCACCCCAATCAGTATTTCCCTGGCCCTGTGATCCTGAGGTAACGTGTGTTTATGTGTTAACCCTGACACAATAACAGGTATTCCAGCCTCTGAGTCAGAAAGTTGTTCATTGAATCCTATTGCAGAGATTTGAGCATAAAAGCAAGACTGACACAACAATGACTCAGTGCTGTACTGTCAGAGGCACTCTATTTCAAACAAAATATTAAACTTAGATTCTATTTGTCCTCTAAGGTAAAAGATCCCATGGCACTATTTGGAAAAAAAAGGCATGAATTCTACCTGACATTTTAACCAATTTTTCATTAATTAGATTAGATTAGTTACAGTGTGGAAACAGGCCCTTCGGCCCAACAAGTCCACACTGACCCGCCGATGCACATCCCACCCAGACCCCATTATCTTACATTTATCCCTTCACCTAACACTACGGGCAATTTAGCATGGCCAATTCACCTAACCTGCACATTTTTGGACTGTGGGAGGAAACCGGAGAACCCGAAGGAAACCCACGCAGACATGGGGAGAAAGTGCAAACTCAATTGAACCCGGGTCTCTGGCGCTGTGAGGCAGCAGTGCTACTAATTGGTCATATATGCTAATGAGAGTTTGATGTGTGCAATTTGGCTGCCACACTTCCTACAATACAGCAGTGACCACCTTCCAAAAGATCTCCATTGACTGTGATATGTTTTGGGGTGGCCTTACTGTGTTCAATTGTTCTGTGTTAGACTACTTGAGTTTGATAATTGATCTATGCTCACTGTGCTTGATAAGTCAAGCCTGGGTGTGGATCCTGATAAAAGTAAGTTGAACTGTCAAAAGAGCTGGAAGCCAGAACTGAAGTACAAAGCAGACATTTCAAAAAACTGTAAAATAAACCTCTTAAGCACGTAGAAACCGGAATCACACCTGCATAAATCCAAGATATAAAATGTACAACACTAGTACTGTGACAGACACTGTATCTGTGTAAATAGAAATCAGTTTAGCTCAGTTGGCTGGATTGTTGGTTTATAGAGTGATGCCAATAGTGTGGGTTCAATTCCCATCACTGGTTCAAGGTTACCATGAAGGACCTGCCTCCTCAACTTCTTCCCTTACCTGAGGACTGGTGGCCCTTAAGTTAAATCACCACCAGTCACTTCTCTCTAATGAGACAGCAGCCCTTATACTCTGCTGAGACTATGGCAACACAATATATGCAAATACTCATGATTCTCTATCCTTCACACAGTTGATTTGGAAGTCAAATAGGCTTTTAAGTGTAACAGTTTTAAAACTTGTTTGGAAGTCTATGTATTCCACATAATAGGACCTTACATCGTCCATTGAGAATGTCACTTGCCTCAGAAAAAACATTTTAAACTTGAAATGTTCCCTGGCAACATAGAAGTTAGTAGCACGAGTAGGCCATTCGGCCCTTTGAGCCTGCTCCATCAATTCAATATGATTATAGCTGATCATCCAACTCAGTACCCTGTTCCCGCTTTCTCCTCATACCCTTTGACGCCTTGAGCCCTAAGAACTATGTCTATCTCTTTACTTGAAAACGGTCAATTCTTTGGCCTCAGTTTCCTTTTGTGGAAGAGGATTCCACAGGCTCACTGGAAGAAGTCTGTCCTCACCTCAGTCTGAAATGGCCTACACCATAGCCTGAGATGGTGACCCTTTGGTTCTGGATTCTCTGGTCATTGGAAGCATCCTTCCTGCATCTAAACCAGACAGTCCTGGTGGAGCTTCATAGGTTTCTCTGAGACCCCACGCACTTTTCTGAACTCCAGCGAGCGTAGTTCTAATCAATCAGGTCCTGCCATCCAGGAATTAGTGTGGTAAGTCTTCATTTCATTCTCTTCATAACCAGACCATCCTCCCTCAGACGGTACTCCAGATGTGATCTCACCAATGCCCTGTACAGTTGCAGCAAGGTACTCCTGCTTCTGTACTCGAATGCTTTCCCGATCAAGACCAGCAAGCTTTCTTCCCTGCCAACTATACTTTCTCTTCTGAATCCTTGGATATTAATTTATTGCCCTGCACAGTTATCTCAAATTTACACCTGATAATTATCTCCCTCATTTAAGTCAAAATGCTGAGTAGGTCTGTGTCAGTCTTGTTACTCTTTTGATGAAGGGTTACCACTTTCCAAACTATCAACACTTCTCCATGTCCTGTGGCTCCTTGATAATGATTTTAGTGCCCCCCAAATTTCATCCTGAGCTTTTTTTATTGGTGCCTGGTTGATCTCTTTGATTTGCATTTCTATTATCAGTCTGGTGATCCCTTATCTTTACACTGAAGTCATCAGTTATTCTTTGTTCACTCTGCTTAGGCAATGAAAGTACTGCATTGTAAATACTTGGAGGAAGAAATTAATCAGAATATTACTCACCTTTCATTTCATCCATGTTTCTGCCTTTAATGGTTCTGACCTGGTTTGGTTCCCATCTTGCTCCTGGAATTGTTGAAGAATTTGTTTCTTTTGTGCTTTGATTTGCAGGTCTCTTTTGCATCCCTGGCCATTCTTACACTGTGCCTCTGGGTGTCCCACATTTGGTGACAATGGGGGATGGTGACCATCTGTAACGGCACCTTCTTTTACAACTTCTGCGCACCCAGTGACAACTCGACAACATACTAGAAGATATGTTTGCTAAATACCTAGCTGACTTGGAGAAAAAGAAAATAAATCAGTTCAGGTTAAACATAATATATCAACAGCTGAAAACTGGATGGATAGCAAACTGGAGTTTGACTGGCAAGGGTGCAAAAGGGTATGAGGTAGCCAGGAAACTGGGTTGACCAGCTCAACCATGGCACAGCAGACCTGAGAGGAAAATGGCCTACTCCTGCTCAAAGCTCTTATGTACATTGAAACGGCTTGAGCAGAATTGTACCAATTTGGAATTATAAAACAGTGTGTTGAAGCACATTGGCAAAAGTGATTCTGATAATTTTATTTACATTTGGTGGTTGACTTCATCAGTCCATTTTCATACCTTCATGAGTCAGGTGCTGTAGAGTGTAGTGATTGGAATGAGATCAGTCACATAGATCTACAAGGCCATGAGACATAAAAGCAGAAATTAGGCCATTTAACCCATCTAATCTGCTCTGTCATTCAATCATGGCTGATAACTTTCTCAGCTCCATTTTCCCACTTTCTTCTCTTATCTCTTGATCTCCTTAATACTTAAATAGATTAGATTAGATTAGATCACTTACAGTGTGGAAACAGGCCCTTCGGCCCAACAAGTCCACACCGACCCGCCGAAGCACACCCATCCAGACCCATTCCCCTACATTTACCCCTGCACCTAACACTACGGGCAATTTAGCATGGCCAATTCATCTAACTTCCACATTTTTGGACTGTAGGAGGAAACCGGAGTATCCGGAGGAAACCCATGCAGACACGGGGAGAATTTATGCTTGTCTACTTTAAAGCCTGTTCCTAACTATACATTTTGGAACCTTACTTGTAAATATATATTTATATGTTATAAATTCATTTATTCAGTATTTAATATTTAAAATGAAATCCACTATAACTACCCCAGTTTTAGTCCCTTAATTTAAATCCAAAATGAGTTTTCTTAAGTAGATACAGAACTGGCTCAAAGGTAGAAGACAGAGGGTTTGGGTGGAGGGTTGTTTATCAGACAGGAGGCCTGTGACTGGTGGAGTGCCACAAGGATCGGTGCTGGGTCCTCTACTTTTTGTCATTTAGATAAATGATTTGGATGCGAGCATAAGAGGTACAGTTAGTAAGTTTGCAGATGACACCAAAATTGGAGGTGTAGTGGACAGCGAAGAGGGTTACCTCAGATTACAACACGATTTGGACCAGATGGGCCAGTGGGCTGAGAAGTGGCAGATGGAGTTTAATTCAGATAATTGCGAGGTACTGCAAATATACTCAAAGACCTGGCTTCCACAGCCTTCTGTGGAAAAGCATTCAATAGATTCACCACTCTCTGGCTGAAGAAGTTTCTCCTTATATCCATTCTGAAAGGTCTTCCCTTTACGTCAAGGCTGTGCCCTCGGGTCCTAGTCTCTCCTTCCAATGGAAATATTTTTCCAACATCCACTCTGTCCAGGTCATTCAGTTTCAATTTGATCCCCCCTCATCCTTCCAGACTCTATTGAGTATAGACTCAGAGTTCTCAAATGCTCCTCATATGTTAAGCTTTTCATCCCTGCGACCATTCTCGTAAACCTCATTTGAACATGCCTCAGTCCCAGTATATCCTTCCTGAGATATGGGGTCCAAAACTGCTCACAATACTCCAAACGTATGTACTCATTAAGTACGAGTCCCCTGATTGGGGCTGTTAACCTGAACCAATCAGGGAGGCCTGGCTGACAGATGTAAACAGGAGTGTCGGGGGTTCTCACTCTAGGGATGGGCTCTGACCTAACTGGTCAGAGTCCATGTACAGTGCCCAGGTAAATAAAGGAGAAAGTGAAGACTGCAGGTGCTGGAGATCAGAATCGAAAAATGTGGTATTGGAAAAGTACAGCAGATCAGGCAGCAACCCAGGAGCAGGAGAGTCAACGTTTCTAGCATAAGCTCTTCATCAGGAATCAAATTCAGAATATTAGCAGGTAAATCATAATTGAGATCCTACCTAGCAATGCAGTGCAAGAAATAGGCGTGAGTACATTCATTTGTGTAGAATCTGGTACAAAGAACTGGCTGTTCAGCCTTATAAGTCCGTGTTTGTGTCCATAATCCATACAATCCTGCTGTCACTCGATATTATCTATACCTTGTTAACAGACCTTATGCACTCAGCTTTCACTCAAACATGTTCAGGTTATGGGAAAGATGGTGGACAAGAGGAAATGTCAGTGGTCTAGTCATCCAGAGGCCCAGGTGAAAAGCTCAGTGATAGAGGTTCCAGTGTCATCAAGGCGCTGATAATTTTTAAATTCAATTTATAAAATCTGGAAAGGAACACACTCTGGAAAGGTGACCATACAGCTATTATAAATTGTTGTAAACACCCATCAGATACACTCATGTCCCTCAAAGAAGGAGATCTGCTCCCTTTATCTAGTCTAGATGCAACTCCAGATCACTGACAATGTGGTTGACTCTGAAATGGCCGAGCATGTTACTCAGTTCAACTTGCCAGCAACAGCTATGAAGCTTTCTTTTTAGAAGTGCCTATCTCAACTCCTTCAAATCCTAACCAATCTCTGGGTCCAAAGAAAAATCCTGAATTCTTTTGTGAGTTCATTATTTTTTAGATTTAGAGTAGATTCCCCTACAGTATGGAAACAGTCCCTTCAGCCCAATAAGTCCACACTGACCCTCCGAAGAGTAACCCACCCAGACCCATTTACCTCTGACTAATGCATCTAATACTATGGGCAATTTAGCATGGCCAATTCACCTGACCTGCACATCTTTGAACTGTGGGAGGAAAGCGGAGCACCCAGAGGAAACCCACGCTGATGCGGGGAGAATGTGCAAACTCCCCACAGACAGTCACTGATGGGTTTGTATTCATGATACCTGCTATTGGGTTCTCCCACCGGTAGAAACACAGCCTATTAAACTCTGTTGAAATGTTAAAGACACTTTTCAGCTTCTTTTTTTACAGACAGGTGCATAAGCCTGTTAAATATTTCCCTCATGGTTATAACCAGTCACCTCTGGTGTAGTCCTTGTACAGCAAATGTTTTAGTAATTGGCACTTATGGTACAGGGAGTGGGCGGGTTGATGAAATATTTCAGATAACCAAGAGGTCCACTTAATCAATGTAAAAATACACACTAAGTAATAGAACATGAAGCAGAGGGTGTACACATCGTTGTTATATTTTATTTACAGCATTAATCCCTTCATTAATAATGTAACTTTACCTTCAATACTATTTACCAGGAGAGAGCCTACTCACTCACACCCTCAACGGACTACAGAGGAAACTTGATTATCCATGGACATGGGCAGAGAATATTTCATTTGGTTAATCGAATGCGAGAGATGTACAGCACAGAAACAGACCTTTCGGTCCAACCCGTCCATGCCAACCAGATATCCCAACCCAATTGAGTCCCACCTGCCAGCACCCGACCCATATCCCTCCAAACCCTTCCTATTCATATACCCATCCAAATGCCTCTTAAATGTTGCAATTGTACCAGCCTCCACCACTTCCTCTGGCAGCTCTTCCATACACGCACCATCCTTTGTGTGAAAAAGATTGCCCTGTAGGTGTCTTTTATATCTTTCCCCTTTCACCCTAAACCCTCTCATTCTGGACTCCCCACCCCAGGGAAGAGACCTTGTCTATTTATCCTATCCATGCCCCTTATGATTTTATAAACCTCTATAAGGTCACCCCTCAGCCTCCGACACTCCAGGGAAAACAGCCCCAGTCTATCCAACCTCTACCTATAGCTCAAATCTTCCAACTATGGCAACACCCTTGTAAATCTTTTCTGAACTCTTCCAAGTTTGACAACATCCTTCCGATAGGATGGAGACCAGAATTGCTTGCAATATTCCAAAAGTGGCCTAACCAATGTCCTGCACAGTCGCAATATAACCTCCTAACTCCTATATTCAGTACTCTGACCAATAAAGGAAAGCATACCAAACGCCTTCTTCACTATCCTATCTACTTGTGACTCTACTTTCAAGGAGCTATGAATCTGCACTCCAAAGTCTCTTTGTTCAGTAACACTCCCTAGGATCTAACCATTTAGTGTATAAGTCCTGCTAAGATTTGCTTTTCTAAATGCACCTTGCAATTATTTAAATTAAACTCCATCTGCCACTTCTCAGCCCATTGACCATCTGATCAAGATCCCATTGTAATCTGAGGTAACCCACTTCCCTGTCCACTAAAGCTCCAATTTTCGTGTCATCTGCAAACTTGCTAGCTGTTACTCTTGTGCTCACATCCAAATCATTTATAAAAATGACAAAAAGTAGAGGGCCCAGCACCGATCCCGGTGGCACTCCACCAGTCACAGGCCTCCAGTCTGAAAAACAACCCTCCACCACTACCCTCTGTCTTCTACCTTTGAGCCAGTTCTGTATCCAAATGGCTAGATCTCCCTGCATTCCATGAAATCTAACGTTTGCTAACCAGTCTCCCATGTTAGCCACGCATCGGGACCTTGCGATCTTGTTCGGATGATCTGAAGTTCAGTTAATCGAATGCTGGATAATTGAGGTTCCTTTGTACTCAGATATTATGGTTGATCATGGTATTTGAGGAGAAATTGACTCAAAATTGAATTAACTGTTGATATTTTGTGTGGCCATTCAATTGAACAACAAGTGTATTTGCATTGAGGTAAAACTATAATAACTGGGCAGAATAACACCGTAAACAGTATTTGAATTATATAATTTTTGCCAGTTTATCAAGAATGCCTATTAATAAAGTGCTGGTTAAAACAGAGTTTGCTGGAATTCCTTTGTGCATCAGTACCAATATATATTCTTTTGGGGACTATCTTAAGGCTATCAACAATAGTCTTTTAGAGTCTAGAATTGTGGACACTATTTCCAATGCAGTCTAACCAAGGTTAACATAACCTTCCCATTATACAGATCTATTCCTCTCTATATGAACCCCAGTGCTGTTTTTGTAGACAGTTTAGTAACCGATAGTTCTAGTTTTAATGAGCTGTAAACCTGTTCCCAGCTCCATTTGCTTCCCCATCCTACTTAAACTCATATTTCCCAATGAATTTGTGGCTTGATTGTCTATACTGTCACTCCGCACCACATCATCATTATCTTTATTGGGATTTATTTGTCATTGGACACTCAGGGATGGATTTTGTCAAACTGAAGGAACTTTAATGATGGGCGGTGAAAACCCCATTTAGAATTCCCAAAGTGTGGGAGTGGGCCATTCGGCCCATCCAGTCCACACTGACCCTCTGAAGAGAATCCACCCAGACCTACTTCCTCCACCCACAACTTCCCATTGCCAGTCCACTTGGCCTGCACATCCCTGGACACTATGGGGAATTTAGCATGGCCAATTCACCTAACTTGAACATCGCTGGACACTATGGGCAATTTAGCATGGCCAAGTCACCTAACTTGCACATCCCTGGACACTGTGGACAATTTAGCGTGGCCAATTCACCTAACTTGCACATCGCTGGACATTATGAGCAATTTAGCATGGTCAATCCACCTAACCTGCACATCTTTGCGTTGTGGGAGGAAACCAGAGCACCCAGAGGAAACCCACACAGATGCAGGAACAATGTTCAAACTCCACACAGACAGTCTTCCTAGGCTGGAATCGAAGCTGGATCCCGGGCACCGTGAGGCTGCCATGTTAACCACTGAGCCACCGAGCTGCCTCAATTGGCAGAATGCCAACTGAATTTGAGTCTGCCCATGGGTTATTTAGCTATCATTTGAACTCCTGTCTCTTTGAAAGAATATGGTCCACTCCTGAGATGTCAGGAATCAGCTCTCCAATCTCCGAAGCACTATTGCAAACACTGGCGACTGATGGGGCTCTACCTGACTGAGAACACAATGATGCATACCTGACTCCGATAACGGTGAGTGGGATCGGGGGCCACCCAGGAGTCAGGCTGACCCAAGTAGCAGATGGAAGGTTTGTGAGGGTGAGGGGAGGAGTTGTTGCTCAGGGGGCAGCCATTACCAAAGAGTAATGATTCTATCTGCTGGGGAGAGCTGAGTGAGAACAGACACTGCCTAAGACTGCAGGGAGGTCAAGGGGGTTTATCTGACGAGAGTGAGCGAGGCAGTGAGTGAAGATTGCAGATGCTGGAGATCAGAGTCAAAAAGTGTGGCACTGGAAAAGCACAGCAGGGAGTGTACCTCTCAGCCTTGGTACACTGCCAGCTGTTATGCGAAGAGGTCCATAATTGATCATTTCCGTAGCAAAAATGGCCTCTGGGGTAGGATGGCTATGCTGCACTTTACCCAGCACTGGCACAATACCATGCTAACAGGAAAGGAACAGGACGTGGTCCTGACGAAACGTCCTGACCCGAAACCAGCTTCTTCGATGCTCCCTGACCTGCTGGGCCTTTCCAGCTCCACTTTTTATCGATGAGGAAAGTATCAGTAATCCATCCACATCTCTATCTACTCCCTGGCAATCTTCCCTGCCTGTCTCTGGACAGCATGTCAAACCCAGCTCCTCATTCTGCAAATCTTCTTGTCTTGACTCTTTCAGTGTTAAGTATACCCCTAATTTTATGGCATTTAGAAATGCTAACCTTGCATTTCTGATTCCCTGGTCTGTATTGTGAAATAATTGGTGAAAAAGTGATCCATCTGCAATATCCCACCTGTCTAAGTATATACCTGTCACCTCCAATAGCATTCCATTCACAAAGATACAGTAAATTAATTATGTACGTGTCAGCTTTTAACTATCTCTGTGTGAGGATTTAGTGCACAGTTTAAAGAATTTGTGATAAATTATTTAGACTCGGGTAATAAAGACAAAGAAAAATCAACCCATTGTTCATCTGTGAGTTATTAAAAAGAGCTTCCTAATTAGTCTCCTGCTGCTGTTTCTCCCCAGCGCTGAAATCTGCTCTGCTCTGCAAGTTTCCATTTAATAGCTTTGTGAAAGTTACCAAATAACCTGCTTCCATTCACTTTCACGTAATGCCTTCTGGATCTTTTCAATTTCTTTTAGTGCACTGTTAATCAACTGTAGATGTTTTCCAATCAACTGGTTCAAAGACATCATGACACATCCCTGGAGTAAGTGGGAGTTGAAACCTGGCCCCCTGGTTCAGAGGCAGGGGCAATACCACTGGGCTACAAAAACCTTTAAAGCTTAACATGAATGTGTTAAACTTGCTCTGAGACAATTACAGCCCACAATGGTTGCTCGGTGAGAAAGGTTAGGCATTAGTGGGTAATGAGGCTGGAGCTGGTGCATTACCCCTTTGGACACACGCCATGATTCACTCTTTTCTATTTCACTTTAAGAGTTTGAGTACTTTCCCAGACACAGGTAGCCAAGGAGAACTGAGTATACAGACAAGCCTGTTTCTTTCTGGTGGTATCTGTGTAACCTTCACTTCTGCAGCAGCTATCAGATCTCAGTCCGAGATGTAAATGATGGGCGGAAGTTTTCGTTCTTACTCTTTAGCTGCTTCCCCTCCCATCTTTCCTGTTCTCCTGAAGTTCTGGTTCATCTAAGGTGGTCGTTAAGGTGTCAGCATTTTTCTTACATTATCCCCAAGGAGAGGAGTCCACGGGACAGTCTGGCCACGGCAGAAGCTGGGTGGGCTTCGCATCTGAGTCCCCGCTCCTTGTGGTATCCCGGCAGACACAACCCAGTAGCAACTTCTACAAATGGTGACTTATTGCTATTTGTGAAACTTGTTTTCAAATCCATAAATGTCTCAGCAACCTCCCTAACCTCCAGCATTACTAACACATGACAGTTTTCTGTTCCTCCAGTTGTGGTCTCTTACACAGTTCCCCATTAATAACCATGCCTTCAGCTGCCAAGTCTCTAAGTCCACCCTGAATCTCTGCCTCTCCAGCTCTCTGTGCACCTCAGCAGGACCCAGAACCATGGATATCTGCTTATGCATCACATAATGTGGATTATGTCAAATTTTATTTCATTACATTTCAGTGAAATGTAAATATTTCTGTATGTAAATGCTTAAGTTTGCAAGATGAGTAGAGTTTCACAAATAAAAATTGTTCTTTCTTTTGGATAGCAACCTATTTCCAGAACTTGAGGAAGCCAATGGAATCTTCCAACAAGTTCCCTTGCTCGGTTGCATGGAGGTCACTGACTAGCAGATTTTAGCTCACCTCCTTACTCAGAGTGACGAAGATCTGTAGATAATGCCAAAACTCAACTGAGTGGTTTCATGAAACATTGAAGTGGCCAAAATCCCACCGGACTGATAAGCTGCTCTGTCATGAGAGGGAGAGAGAGAGAGAGATAGATAGAGAGAGAGTGAGTGAGAAAGAGAGACAACTGGTGGTGGTTTAACCTGCGGGTCACCACACCTCAGGTGAGAGAAGAGGCTGAGAAAGACAGTCCTTCACAGTAACCTCAGCTAGTGCAGGAGTTGTTGCTGGCATCACTCTGCATTGCAAATGAGCTAGCCAAACATTACTCAACAAGCAAACCAAAATTGTTCAGGCCATTTCAACCTATCAAAATGGTTAGTTGGCATTGGGTCCTATCATTCTGAACATTGGAATGCCACCTTTGGATATTTTGTTAAAGGATTTTTGCCTCCATCGTGCACTGAAAGTGCAGTCCAAGCAGTGGACTTATGACCAGAGTTAATGTTTCAAGTCCAGTCTGCCTTGTCTTCTGTGTCATTAATTTCTTCCAGTCATACCAGGCATGAAGCATTAACTCTATTCCTCTCTCCACAGACGCTGCCAGATCTGTTGAGTTTCTGCAGCCTTCTCTACAAAATTTCCAGGATTTTGCTTGTATCTACCAAATAAAATTGGGATGAGCAGGGATCAGAGATGATCACTCTCATTCCATTTTTTCCATCTCTCCTTCTGTGACTCACCACCTCAGACCTCCTGCACAGAAACAAGAGCTTCAGATTGGATTCACAGGTCAACGCAACATTGAGGGCCGAAGGGCCTGTACTGCACTATAATGTTCTATGCTCTAAACAAGGCAAATGGAAAGTGAGAGTGACTGTACATTGAGGTGTCTGTGTAGGCAATGTCCAAGATACTTGGGGAGAGTTCAAAACCAGAAGTCCCAGTCTCAGGATGCGGAGTTGACCATTTAGGACTGGGCTGAGGAGAGATGCCTTTACCCAGAGGATGGCTAGCCTGTGGAATCCTTTCTCACGGAAAGTGGTTGAGGCCAAAGTATTGAATGCTTCCTGGATAGAGAGAGATATATCTCTCAGCGCTAAAGGGATCAAAGGGTATGGGGAGAAAACGGAAATAGGGCATTGAGTCAGATGATCAGCCATGATCATATTGAATGGCGGAGCAGACTTGAATGGCCGAATGGTCTACTCCTGCTCCTATTGGCTATGTTTCTACGGAAATTGATTTTGCGTCAGGGTGTCTTGGTGATGGGGGTGATTGTCTACAGCAACAATGAGGCACTGCAGGGATGGCTATTATCACTGGGGTCCCTTCTTTGGGGAGTCAGTTTGGGTATTTTCTGGAAAACCAAGGGTCCTAATCTCTCCAGCAAGTGGAAGAGAAGTTACCTCCAGGAGCTGGCATCCTTCCCATACCTGGAAATGACCCTGGTGACCAGGAAGAATTGTCCCTTTTATTTGTGTAAATTGGCCATCCACATCTGCTTGGTGAACTTTCCCATTTACCAGTTTGCTACCATTCCCAACAATGAGAATATCCCTTACAGCAGCAGCATACTGGGCTTTCCTTCCAAACTCTCTTGCTGACATTTCCCCGCCCCTCCCACCTTCCGGTGTGTTTCCAGTGGGCTGCTACAAAAAACCTGGCCAGTATCCATTAAGATAATTATTCTTATTAAATGAAGGTCATTAGTTAGATCATTATTTGCTTTGGGAATGCCCTAAAGCTTTGAAAGACACTACATAAGTTCATTATGTCATAGAGTCATAGAGTCATACAGCATGGAAACAGTCCCTTTGGTCTAACCAGTCCATGGCAACCATAATCCCAAACTAAACTATTCCCACCTGCCTGCCCATATCCCTTCAAACATTTCCTATTCATTTCCTTATCCAAATATCCTTTAAATGTTGTAATTGTGCCTATAACCACCACTTCTTCTGGCAATTCATTCCATACATTAGCCTCTCTCTGTGTAAAAAAGTTGCCTCTCATGTCTTTTTTAAATCTTTCTCCTCTCACCTTAAAATTATACCCATGGTTTTGAACTCCCCCTTTGCTAATCACCCTATCTATGCCCATCATGATTTTATAAGCTTTTGTAAGGTCACCCCTCAACCCCCCCATGCACCAGTGAAAGAAATTCCAGCATATTTACATAATTCAGACCCTCCATTCCCAGCAACATCCTGGTAAATATTTTCTGAACCCTCCCCAGTTTATAAGCTTTTGATAAGGTTCCTCATGGTAGGCTCATTCGTAAAGTTAGAAAGTATGGGATATAGGGAGATTTGGCTATCTGTATTCAAAATTGGTTGGCTGACAGAAGGCAGAGAGTGGGTGTAGATGGAAAGTATTCTGCCTGGAGGTCAGTGTTGAGTGGGGTCCCGCAGGTCTCTGTTCTTGGGCCTCTGCTCTTTGTAGTTTTTATAAATGACTTGGATGAGGAGGTTGAGGGGTGGGTTAGTAAATTTGCAGATGACACAAAGGTTGGAGATGCCGTTGATAGTATCGAGGGCTATTGCAGGCTGCAGCGCGACATAGACAGGATTCAGAGCTGGGCTGAGAAATGGCAGCTGGAGTTCAACCTGGATAACTGCGAAGTGATGCATTTTGGAGGGTCGAATTCAAATGCTGAATATAGGATTAAAGACTGGATTCTTGGTAGTGTGGAGGAACAGAGGGATCTTGGTGTTCAAGTATATAGATCCCTCGAAGTTGCCACCCAAAGTGGATAGGGTTGTTAAGAAAGCATATTGTGTTTTGGTTTTCATTTACAGGGGGATCGAGTTTAAGAGCCGCAAGATTTTGCTACAGCTCTACAAGTCTCTGGTGAGACCACACTTGGAATATTGAGTCAAGTTCTGGTTGCTCTATTATAGGAAAGATATGGAGGCTTTGGAGAGGGTGCAAAGGAGGTTTACCAGGATGCTACCTGGACTGGAGGGCTTGCCTTATGAAGAGAGGCTGACGAAGCTCCGACTTTTCTCTGGAGAGAAGGAGGATGAGAGGTGACCTGATCAAGGTATACAAGATAATGAGAGGAATAGATAGAGGCTTTTCCCCAGGGTAGGATTGACTGGCACAAGGAGTCATAGTTTTAAGATAGTAGGAGAAAGGTATAGAGGGGGCGTCAGAGGAAGGTTCTTTACACAGAGAGTTGTGAATGCATGGAATGTGTTGCCAGCAGTGGTGGTGGAAGCAGAGTTATTAGGGAGATTTAAGTCACTGCTGGACATGCACATGGTTAGCAGTAAATTAAGGGGTGTGTAGGTTAAGTTATTTTATTTTACATTAGGATTAATCCTCGGCACAACATCGTGGGCCAAAGGGCCTGTTCTGTGCTGTACTTTTCTATGTTCTATGTTAATATCCTTCCTATAACAGGGTGACCAGACTGCACATAGTATTCCAGAAGTCGCCTCATTAATGTCCTGTACAAACTCAACATGATGTCCCAACTCCTAGACTCAAACATCAGAGCAATGAAGGCAAGCATGCTAAATGCCTTCTTAACACTCTGTTTCCATGTGATGCAAATTTCAATGAATTAGGTACCTGAACCCCTAGGTCTCTTTGTTCTACAACACTACACAGGGCCCTACCATTAATTGTTTCTTGTTTGTTTTCCCACATACAATACTTTGTGGCACAATGGCTCAGTGATTAACACTGTTACCTACAAAGCCAGGGACCTGGGTTCAATTCCAGCCTTGGTAAGTCTCTGTGTGGAGTTTGCACATTCTCCCTGTGTCTGCCTGGGTTTCCTCCCACAGTTCAAAGAAATGCAGCTTAGGTGGATTGGCCATGCTAAGTTTCCCAGGGACATGTGAGTCAGTGTAGGAAATGCAGGGGTGCAGTAGGGGGGTGGGTTACTCTTCAGAGTCGTCAGTGTGGACTTGTTAGGCCAAATAGCCTGACTCCACAGTGTAAGGGCTCTATGATTTCTATCTGCCATTCTTTGTAATCTTAGATAAACTTCTTCACTGTCTACTATGCCACCAATTTTGGTGTCATCTTACGAACAATGCCTCCCATCCAAAATGATTTGTATAAATGACAAACAAAAGTGGAACCAATACTGATCCTGTGGAAAATGGCTAGTCACAGGCCTCCAATTCCAAAAAAACTCCCTGACCTATCACCTTTATCCCCACCCCCCACTCACCTATTGTACTCTATGCTACTTTCTCCCCATCCCCACCCTCCTCTCATTTATCTCTCCACCCTTCAGGCACTCTGCCTGTATTCCTGATGAAGGGCTTTTGCCCGAAACGTCGATTTTCCTGCTCCTCGGATGCTGCCTGAACTGCTGTGCTTTACCAGCACCACTATATTCCAGAAACAGGTAGCTACCTGACGAAGGAGCGGCGCTCTGAAAGCTAGTGCTTCCAAATAAACCTGTTGGACGATAACCTGGTATTGTGTGATTTTTAACTTTGTCCACCCTAGTCCAACACCAGCACCTCCTCATTAATCCTATTGATCAACAGGAGCCAATTTTGAACCCATCGGCAACCTCATGCTGAATCCCATGTGATTTAACTTTACGAATTAGTCTACCAAGTGGAACCTTATCAAAGGTTTTACTCAAGTCTATAATTTAATTTTTCTGTTACATAAATACTGGAATTTTACAGAACAGTGGGTGGCCATTCTGTCCAACATCCATGCACTGATATGCAGAAAGAGTGCAATTTAGTCACACACTCCAGTGTTTGCTCTATAAACCTGCAAATATGTCTTTGAATGCATGCTCAATTAGCAATTAAAGAGGATCTGTCACATACAGAGCAGCTAGAGATGTGCAAAAATGCAATCCTTTAGAAGCAAAAAATTAAGATTCCTCTGAAATCTAATGTCTTTACAATTTCAGAATATGTTCCAGATCTCTACCACCCTTTGTACAAAAAAAAATCATAACTTTCTGTCTCATGCCATTGGCAATTATTTTAAACCTATAGTCCAACTGCCATGAGAAACAATTTCTCACTGTTTGTTCAATCAAACCTCTTCAGGATATTGATCATCTTTATTAAGTCTCACCTTTGTTGCTCAAAGGAAAACAAACCTATCTGTTCCGGTCTCTCCACTGAAATCATCCCTGGTCTCACTTTAGTAAATCTCTCTTGTCCCCTGTCTAAGTTTCTGACAGGCCTTCTAAAGCATGTACCCTGAATTATACAGAAGATTAAATCCAAAGAAGGAATACTTTGTTGTGAATGGTTCAGTCTATAAATCCTATTATAAACTCTTTGTTAACCATTTTATGAATTTGCTGCTCCAACCTGTTTGGATAGTAACGTGCTCTTTTTATGTTTAAGGATGAGCAAAAACTATTAACAGCACAATGATGTCCACATCTCATGGATGAGAGAAAAAGTAAATTAGAGTGTGTGTCATGTAAGTAAAATATTCTTCTGTCACCAGTCACAACTAAAAACATTCGGAGAGGAAACTGACTAGCAACACTTGGTGATGCTGGCAGCAAGGCAATGATGAAATTAAAGCGAGCAAAACAACATTGTCAGAATGAACAGCATGGCAACAGGAAATGCAGCAACAACTGGGATTTCGAAATCTCACATTGACAGGTGATCTCAGTTTCTCATTCCAGGTCAGGCACTGCGCGCTCGTGTTTCTACTTTCAGGTCCTGCCCACAAACATTGAACAGGTACTTCTCAGGAATTTTATTTAACCAGCCGAGCAGCATATTCGAAACAAAAAAATGATTAACATTCCAATTTAGTTCTAATCCGAAAACTCCACACTCCATTTGGAATACATTTCCTGCATTCCGAATGTATTTTTTTGTCTCGAAAGGCTTGCATTTATTGCACATCTCTAGCTGCTCTAATGTGGCAGATCCTCTTTTTAAACCTACAAAAGTTCGATTATCATGCAGTAGGCCCATTTGCCTTGTGGTAAGTGAGCACTGACCCTCTGAAGAGCATCCCACCCAGACCCACCCTTTACCATGGTTAATAAACCTAGCTTGCACATCCCTGGACACTATGGGCAATTTAGCATGATCAATCCACCTAACCTACACATCCCTGGACAATATGGGGCAACTTAGCAACCAATTCACTTAATCTACACATCCCTGGACTATGGGCAATTTAGCACGGCCAGTCCAACTAACTTCCACATCCCTGGACACTATGGGCTATTTAGTATTGCCAACTCAACTAATTTACACACCTCTGGACACTATGGACAATTTAGCATGACCAATCCACTGAGTTTACACATTCCTGGACACTATGGGCAATTTAGAATGGCCTACCCAATAATCTTACACATGACTGAACACTATGGGTAATTTAGCATGGCCAATCCACTCTAACCTGCACACCTTTGGATTCTGAGGGCAAATCAGAGCACCCAGCAGAACCGGTCATTAAAATAATCTTGCTTTGATCCAATAGCTCCTACCTCTTCATTAGTTACAATGGGTCTTGTGGATTGACCAGTACCAATTTGGCTTGAAGCTGTTAACTATAGAATTGATTTGTGTAGATGATCTGTCATCTTCAACTGTTCTCATCACTTCTACTGTGCCTGACATTTTTGCAACAAAGTGTTCAAAGTAAATGAGGAAAATTTGCTTTTTTTTAAATGCCACTATGATTTTTCTCTCAGGCTGTTCATAGCAGCATGCAGGAAATTAATCTTCCTGTCCAATCCCAGAGGAATGACAACTCTTAAAGAGGAAAATCTCTTTATGGATATGGCTGGCACTCTATATTAAGCATTTTCTCCTTTCCTTATTTGTTAGTGGCCATTTCAGAGGGAATTAAGGGTCAACCACACTACTGTAGTTATGGAGTCACACATACATCAGTCTTAGTACAAGTGGTAGATTTCCTTCTCTAAAGAGCATTCCTGAACCAGATGAATTTTTATGACAATTGTTTCATGATCACCGTCAATGAGACATTTTTTTAGATCGATCAATTGAATTAAAATCCATCAGCTACTTGGGGTCCACACACATAGATGTCTCAAAGTTGCCACCCAAGTTGACAGGGTTGTTAAGAAGGTGTATGGTATTTTGGCTTTCATTAGCAGGGGGCTTGACTGAAGAGCCGCAAGATTTTGCTGCAGCTCTATAAAACCCAAGTTAGACCACAGTTGGAATATCATGTCCAGTTCTGGTCACCTCATTATAGGAAGTATGTAGATGATTTAGAGAGGGTGCAGAAGAGATTTACCAAGATGCTGCCTGGACTGGAGGGCATGTCTTATGAACAGAGGTTGAGGGAACTGGGGCTTTTCACACTGGAGAGAAGAAGGAAGATAGGTGACTTGATAAGGGTGTACAAGGTAATGAGAGGCATAGACAGATAGCCAGTGACTTTCCTCCAGGGCAGAAGTGGCTGTCAAGAGGGGTCATAATTTTAAGGTGATTAGAGGAAAGTATAGGGGAGATGTCAGAGGTAGGTCCTTTACACAGAGAGTGGTGGGTGCGTGGAATGTACTGTCAGCGGTGGGAGTAGAGTCAGAGACATTAGGGACATTTAAGTGACTGCTGGACAGGCACATGCATGGCAGTAAATTAAGGGATGTGTAAGTTAGGTTGACCTTAGATTAAAATAAATGCTTGGCAGAACTCTGTGGGCCAAAGTGCCTGTGCTATGGTGTACTGTTTTATGTTCTATGGTCTATGTCACCATTTCATTAGCCTGACTCTCTGGATTGCTAACCCAGTGATATCAACACAGTAATACTGTCTCCATCCAGTTCACACAGCAAGTTGGATTTTGAAGAACAAAATCAAATAGGAAGGCTGATGCTAGTGCGTTTGCAAAGCTTGGTTTATAGTCTTGGCCCTTCAACTCTTTGGTTGACTGGATCAGGGAATGGGCGTTAGCTTTGAAGTTCCCTTTTCAGAGAGGGGAACCTGCCCCGGGAGTCTCTTTTATTGCTTTGATCCTTCATTGACTTTCTTATACTCTCTTGGGATTCATATCGAACTGGGTTTGTGTATTTTGCTTTATTCTTAATGGGTATCACTGGCTAGGCCAGTACTTGGTGCCCATCCCTAATTGCCATTGAACTGAGGTGAATTAAGAGTCGATCACATAGATTTGGAGTCTGGAGTCACAAGTTGGCCAGACTGGGTGAGGATAGCAGAATTCCTTTTTCAAGGTTGAGTAATAAAGTAGGTTGGATTTTGAGAAGAAGCTGTGACAGTTGGTATGGTCACTGTTACTGAGATTAGACTTTATTACAGTTTTTAAAATTAATTTTAATTCAACTATAATGGAATATAAACCTGTATCCCAGACATTGGATTACTGATCTATTGCATTGTGAAGAGATCATTGTACTCTACTAGATTATATGGGATAATATGTTCACTTCAAATATTTGCAAGTGGACACATATCTGTCAGCAATGACCAGGCCTGATTTTTATTTTTGGGAAATTTATTCCTCTGCTAAAAAGAAAATCTTTGTAAAACATAAAAGAACATTCTGACAGGTCTGCAGTACTGTCACAACAGCTCAGTCATGAAACATCTTTCTCCTTTGTTCCCTGTTCCTCCATGACCCCGTACTTCAGAAACAGAAAGATGGCTTTGCAAAGACTTGAGCACATCCAGGTCTCAAACTCGGCACCATCCTGCCCGACCAGACTATACTTTACTTCAAATAGCCCCTAGCCCCTAAATGGAAAAACTGGGATTAACGCAGTACCTTTCACAAAACAGGTTGTCTGTATTCTCAGTTCTTCTGGGTTACCTGTGTCTGGGAAAGTACTCAAACTCTTAAAATGAAATAGGTAAGAGTGAATCACAATGTGTGGCCAAAGGGATAATGCTCCAGTTGCAGCATCATTACCCACAAGAGTCATAGAGATATACAGCAAGGAAACTGACTCCTCAGTCAACTTGTCCAATATTCCAAAAGTGGCCTAACTAATGTACTGTACAGCCACAACATGAGCTTCCAACTCCTAATCTCAATGCTCTGACCAATAAAAGAAAGCATACTAAATGCCTTCTTCACTATCCTATCTACCTGTGACACTACTTTCAAGGAGCTATGAACCTGCACTCCAAGGTCTCTTTGTTCAGCAATACTCCCCAGGACTTTACCATTAAGTGTATAAGTCCTGCTCCGATTTGCCTTTCCAAAATGCAATGCCTCACATTTATCTAAATTAAACTCCATCCACCACTCCTTAGCCCATTGGCCCATCTGATCAAGATCCTGTTGTACTCTGAGGTAACTTTCTTCGCTGTCCACTGCACCTCCAATTTTGGTGTCGTCATCTGCAAACTTACTAACTATACCTCCTATGTTCACATCCAAATCATTTATATGAATAACAAAAAGCAGTGGACCCAGCACCAATCCTTGTGGCACACCATTGGTCACAGGTCTCCGGTCTGAAAAGCAACTGTCCACCACCTTCTACCTTCGTGTCAGTTCTGTATCCAAATGGCTAGTTCTCCCTCGATTCCATGAGATCTAACCTTGCTAACCAATCTCCCATGAGGAACCTTGTCGAACGTCTTACTGAAGTCCATACAAATCAAGTCCACTGCTCTGCCCTCATCAATCCTCTTTGTTACCTCTTTAAAAAACTTAGTCAAGTTCGTGAGACATGATTTCCCAAACACAACGCCATGCTGACTATCCCTAATCGTGATTTGGAGTTGCCGGTGTTGGACTGGGTTGTACAAAGTTAAAAACACATAGCACCAGGAAGCTAATGCTTCCAAATAAATCTGTTGGACTATAACCTGGTGTTGTGTGATTTTTAACTTTGTATCCCTCATCAGTCTTTGTCTTTCCAAATACCCGCAAATCCTGTCCCCCAGGATTCCCTCCAACAACTTGCCCATCACCGATGTCAGGCTCACTGGTCCACAGTTCCCTGGCTTGTCCTTACCACTTTTCTTTAACAGTGGCACTATGTTAGCCAACCTCCAGTCTTCCAGCACCTCACCTGTGACTATCGATTATACAAATAACTCAGCAAGGCGCCCAGCAATAATGCCTACCCTTTCTCACTAAATGAAGACTGTGGGCTTCAGCTGCCTCAGAGCGGGTTTAACACATTCACGTTAAGTCTTAAAGGTTTTTGTAACACAGTGTTGGTGTCCCTATCTCTCAATCAGCTGCTCCAGGGAAATGTCTTAAAATCTCAGAACAGGTTGACTTGGAAACATCAACATTTGATGAACACTGCACTTAACAAAACAGAGAGAAGTTGAAAAGACCCAGAATGCATCACCTGAAAGAATAGATTAGATTGTCCTTTATCGTCATGTGTACTCACGTACAGGAGGTAGAGCAAAGGGTTTACAATGTCGTCCCACAAGGCACCACCTTTGGTACAACGTAGCTCGATACAGATCTTAAGATACAAACTAATCTAAGTTAGAAAAATGAGAAATAAAGTTAAAAAGAGAAACATTATGTCTTTCTATAAAGAGCCTGCAGTAGATCAGTTCAGGGAGACTTCCACACACGGTCTGACCAGGTTCGCAAACTGCTGACCGTCTGCACTGTTCCCCAGTCCATCAACTGTCCCCACTCCGGCCTCCAGCCCCCTGACCATCCACCAGTCCAGCCTGCAGCCCCCTGACCACCCTCATTCCGGCCTCCAGACCTCTGGCCTTCCCCACTCCAGCCTCCAGCCCCCTGACGATCCCCCACTCCAGCCTCCACCCCCTGACAACCCCCGCTCTGGCCTCCAGCCCCCAGACCACCCCCACTCCAGCCTCCAGCCCCCTGACCGTCCCAATTCTGGACTTCAGCCCCCTGACCATCCCCCACACTGGCCACCAGCCCCTGGCCCTCTGACCACCCCCACTCCAGCCTCCAGCCCTCTGACTGCTCCCACTCCGGCCTCCAGCCCCCTGACCATCCCCACTCCGGCCTCCAGCCCCCTGACCATCCCTGTTCTGCCTCCCAGCCCCTTGACCACCCCCACTCTGGCCTCCAAATCCCTGACCACCTCCACTCCGGCCTCCAACCCCCGACCACTCCCACTCTGTCCTCCAGCCCCCTGACCATCCTTGTTCTGCCTCCCAGCCCCCGACCACCCTCACTCCAGCCTCCAGCCCCTTGACCACCCCCACTCTGGCCTCCAAATCCCTGACCACCTCCACTCCGGCCTCCAACCCCCGACCACTCCCACTCTGTCCTCCAGCCCCCTGACCATCCTTGTTCTGCCTCCCAGCCCCCGACCACCCTCACTCCAGCCTCCAGCCCCCTGACCATCCCCACTCTGGCCTCCAGCCCCCTGACCATCCCTGTTCCAGCCTTCAGCCCCCTGACAACCCCCACTCCAGCCTCCAGCCCCCTGACCACCCCTACTCCGGCCACGAGTTCCCTGACCACTCCTACTCCAGCCTCCAGCCCCTTGACCATCCCCAACTCCAGCCTCCAGCCTCGTGACCAACCCCACTCCGGCCTCCAGCCTCCTGACAGTCCCCTCTCCGGCCTCCAGCCCCCTGACCGTGCCCACTCTACTTCATATCTCCAGCCCGCAAATATATCAGGGGAAAATATCAAAAAGGGGATAAAGGGGGAAAAAGAAGGATTCAGTAAATAAACAGAAGGAGTGAAGGAGCTCCATTTGGAACATCCTACTCTGCTTCCATCTTATCCAGGAAAAAAGAACGGAAGTAGATTCTATGGTAACTTTTGCAAGGCCATTAAATTGAAACTTGGAACGACAAGTATGTTTCTGGGCTGTGGAGAAGCAACAGGAGCAGACTAGTTCTGAAGCTCTTTTAAATAACTCATGGTTGAATGATGGGTTGATTTCTCTCTGCCTTTATTAGACGATTCTAAATAATTTATCACAAATGCCTTGAATAGTGCACCAAAACCTTGTGCAGGGAACAAATTCAGCACTGATCCATGTATAGTTAATTTGCTGTAGTTTTGTGAGTGGAACGCCAATGGAGGTGACAGGCATTTACTTCGGCAGGTGGAACATTGCAGAGGGATCCCTGTTTGTCACCATTTATTTCAACGAAATGGACCAAGATATCAGAAATGCAAGGTCAGCATTTCTAAATTATGGGTATACATAACACGGAAAAAACCTGCGACGAAATACAAAAGGGCCTTAATAAAACTACAGAATGAGACACTGGATTTTGCCAGTTCTCTCAGGACAGGCTAGGAGGTCAACGTGCCCCATGAAGTGGGAAATGCAAGTTGGCACAGAGGTGTGGGTGGGCGTGGAATGTTGACATTTTCCAGTCAGCATGTTTTGATTTGATTTGATGTTGTTACATGTACCTAAATGCAGTGAAAGGTTCTGTTTTTCCTACAGTAAAGTCAGATCATACAAGGACATACAGATCATAGTGTGACTGAACAGTGCGAGGCCGACAGAGTTATGGCTGCATAGGAGGTACTGTATACAGAAGCAAGATCAACATTAGATTTGAAATTTGAGAGGACCATTCAGCAGTCTAATAACAGCAGGGAAGAAGCTGGTCTTCAACCGAGTGGTATGTGTCAGAGAATCATAGAGATGTGCAGCACAGAAACAGACCCTTCGGTCCAACTTGTCCACTCTGACCAGATATTCTAAATTAATCTGGCCCCATTTGCCAGCACTTTACCCATATCCCTCTAAACCCTTCCTATGCATATACCAACCTGGATGCCTCTTAAATGTTGCAATTGTACCAGCCTCCACCACTTCCTCTGGCAGCTCATTCCATACACGTACCATCCTCTGTGTGAAAACATTACCCCTTAGGTCCCTTTTATATCTTTCCCCTCTCAGCCTAAACTTATGCCTTCTAGTTCTGGACTCCCCCCATCCCGGGGAAAAAGATCTTGTCTATTTATCCTATTCACGCCCCTCATGATTTTATAAACCTCTATAAAGTCACCCCTCAGCCTCCGACGCTCCAAAGAAAACAGCCCCAGCCTGTTCAGCCTCTCCCTGTAGCTCAAACCCTCCAACCCTGGCAACAGCCTTGTAAATCTTTTCTGAACTCTTTCAAGTTTCATAACACCCTTCCTGTAGCAGGGATTTCCCACGGTGGCTCAGTGGTTGGCACTGCTGCCTCACAGAACCAGGGTCCCAGGTTCAATTCCAGCCTCGGGTGACTGTCTGTGTGGAGTTTGCATGTTCTCCCTGTGTCTGTGTGGGTTTGCTCTGGTTTCCTCCCACTGTCCAAAGATGTGCAGGTCTGGTGAATTGGCCATGCTAAATTGTCCATAGTGTTAGGCGCATCAGTCAGAGGGAAATGGGTCTGACTGGGATACTCTTCGGATGGTCAGTGTGGTCTTGCTGGGCTGAAGGGCCTGTTTCCACACTGTAGAGAATCTAATCTAAAAAAGATTCCAGAAGTGTGTTTAAGCTTTTGTATCTTCTACCTGATGGAGGAGATAGGAGTAATTGTTACAGACTTGGAGTAGAGGTTTAAAAGTGTGGAATGGTTGTAAGAACTGTGAGAACAAGATTTGCTGTACAGCACTCACAAGGAGTGTCCCTGTGCCATCTTGAAAATGAAGGATAGCCAAATTGCCGAGGTGCCATCTGTGTTACCGAAAGGAACAATTGACGACCTTTTCCTACCACTGCTGGCATTTAATCCAGACTTGGCACCAAGTTGGGTGACTGCCAAGCTAACCCCATGGGTTTGGATAAAGACCGTCCCAGTTGAAACAGGTCAGAAACGCTGGTTGGGAACTTGGTGTCATCAGAACAAATTCAACCGAAACCCAGGATCTGGAAGAGTGGAGTGTATTCACGCAGAGTGCAGGGTGTGAGAAAGTAAGCGGCATGGTGGCTCAGTGGTTAGACTGCTGCCTCACAGCACCAGGGTCCTGGGTTCGATTCTCGCCTGTCTGTGTGGAGTTTGCACATTCTCCCCATGTCTGCGTTGGTTTCCTCCCACAGTCCAAAAATGTGCAGGTTAGGTGAATTGGCTATGCTAAATTGCCTGTAGTGTTAGGTGTAGGGGTACATGTAGGGGAATGGATCTGGGTGGGTTGCTCGTCTGTGTGGACTTGTTGAGCCGAAGGGCCTGTTTCCACACTATAAGTAATCTAATCTAATTTAAAGTGTAATCAAGACAGCTGTGGGTATCAGCATTGGATATTCTGGGATGGCGACAGAGGATTCAAGGAAGGGAAGGGAGGAATTGGAGATGGGCCATGGTGAAGGTGAGAGAAAGGTGGAAATTGGGAACAAAACTGATGAAATTTTCCATTCAAGGTGAAGGCAGGAAATGACTGTGTTAGACTCAACAATGCAATGGAAAGAAAAATAACTGAGGGAAGGGACCTGATTAGGAATGGAACATGGAATATCTGACACAACCCCAGCAAGAAGGACAGGCTTAGTGAGAGGCCTACACGCTCCCAATTATGTGGAAGGTGTATGAGCATTGGAAGGAAAGTTATTCAACATGGCAAAAAAAATCCATCTGGGAGAAAGAGGCTGGTGCTGGTTGGAATGAAACTGAGCCCTTCGCTGAGGAATGGTCCCTCGGAGTCAGATACATAGGGAGACAAGAGAGCGCGATGAGATCGAAAGCAGGAAGGTGGTCAATGCGAAGTGAGGGAGTGATCTGAGGAGGAGTTGGTGAGCCTGAGTGGCTCATGTTTGCAATCCTTGAGAGCTGTAAGGAAGAAAGCACATTTTATTTCTAAAAGAATCGGTTGAGCTGAAGTATGAAATGAAGTTGTGGAGCAGACCCGCTTTCAGAGGAGGAAGGACAAGGATAAAAGGCCAGTTCCTACAACTCGGTCCCCCACCGAGGGTGGGATTTTGCCCACTGAGCTAGTTCATTTCTTACTGCTTCAGCTCACGTCAGGGAGTCCAGGTTCCTTTGGGTTCCCTGACGTGACAAATTGGCAAATACAATTGACGCATGATATTAAGGGCAAAGCTGCAAAATATTCTTGTGCGGACTATTCTGCAGATTGACCGAGCCTTTTCCTGGTTGAACCGGACCGTTCATGACAGACGACATTATGAGAAATCTTGCAGCCTTTACGTATGTGGGTGTGGCTCTAACTGCAGGGCATTGCTTATTCGTCGATCATTAAACGAGTGGAGGAACAGGCAGGAGCTGCTGAATCGCTCCACACATCGGGGAAGAAAGAACTTGCTATTCTTTCACAATTTTTCACTGAGGCATGTTTAGGTGCAACCACACAGTGTTCTTGCTGCAATTAAGTGGGTGGTACGTTGTGAAGACCAGACATGTTCATGAGCTAAACTGAAAGAAATGCACTCACTTCACTGCAATATGTGGGAACTAGTAGGTGGGTTATTGAGAACAATGTTATAGTGAATGTGATAGTTCTCCTGGAACCTTGCCAGGAACCTAACTAATAATAGGAAACAGTGGTGTCTCTGTATACCTTGTATAAGACACGCATTATACCTTATAGAATCCCTACAGTGCGGAAACAGGGCATTTGGCCCATCGTGTCAACACTGAACCTCGTAAGAATAGCCCACCAAGACATACCCCATTCTTGTAACCTTGCATTTCCCATCGCCAATCCTCCTGACCTGCACATCTCGTTACTGTGGGAAGAAAGCAGAGCACCCAGAGGAAACCCATGCAGACCCAGGGAGAATGTGCAAACTCCACACAGACAGTCGCCCGAGGGTGGGAAGGAACCTGAGTCCCCAGCGTTGTGAGGCTGCAGTGCTAACCACTGAGCCACTTTGGAGCTTTGTGTGCTCTTGTGGGTGCTGGATTACAGGAAAGATGTGAACGTAACGGGAAGAGTTCATAAGCGATTTAAAGATTGGTTGCAGGAATGACAGTGATAAGGATAGACTGATGACGTTCTCTCCTTGGAGAGAAAAAGACTGAGAGGAGATTTGATAGAGGTTTTCAAAATCTTGAGCCGGCTGCAGAGAGAAGAAAGGGAGAAGTTGTGCCTGTTTGTAAAAGGAGCAACAACAGAGGGGCAGAGATTTAAAGTTATTTGCAAACAAATCAAGGATGATATGAGAAAAAGTATTTTTTCCATGCAGTGAGTAGTTAGGGTATGGAATGTACTGCTTGGAAGTGTGATGGAGACAGATTCAATCAAGGCATACAAAGGGCCATTGGATGATTGTTTGGATAGAAATGGTGTGCAGAGATATGGGGGAAAAAAGCAGGAGATTGGCACTAGGGGATAATACCAGTGTAGGCACAATTGGCCCCCTTCTGTGATTTTGTGACAATCTCAGGACATTCCAAAGTGCTTTACAGGCAACCAGCGACAGTCAACAATTCCATATTCTCCTGCATCAGGATCAAAGATGGGGGCAGGGAACCAGACTGACACTTTCCCATAGTGTTTGGTCTTGTGAGAAACAAAGCTCACACACTTCAATAATTGCAGTCCTAGACAAAATCTGAATCAGTAGTGTCATTTATTTTACACTTGCAAGTGGGTGTGATGTCCACAAGGCAGGGACAAAACACACTGAGTTCAACAAATACTCGATATTTATATAATTTGGTTCCTACATTTTTTTTCTCATTTCATTGTTTCCCCCCCTGTTTACATCCTCCACTTCCCTAAGACTGGTCCCACCACTCCTGCTTATCTCTTGCCTTATCCGGCCTTGTCTGTGACAAAATGCTTAATTCTGGCCTCACAAGGCCGTTTGACCTCATCCCACTGCAGGTCATTGTTAGGCATATTCTTTCTTCATCAATATCTACTCTTTCCATCTGGGCTTCTCCCAAAGCCACTCTGATCTCTATGACCTCTTTAATTAGGGTTTGTTCCTGTGTCTCCGTAAAAGTGGGAAACAGATATTTATACCTACTGTTTGTACAGGCATGTATCTAGCCTACTTCATCCCCTCACAACATCTTATCTATTTGCCCATAATATCTACCATTGTTTTGCAATCACGTTTCATGCTGACATCCAACTTTAGCTAATACAAAAACAATTATATATTTCCTCCACATAGTTTCCATTCTTGTTGACTCAGCTCTTGGCTGAAACAACCACACTGGTGTGAGTTCATTCACCTTGTATCAGAAATTATAATTGCAGAAGTAACATTAATTTACCTATATCCCACACAATTTCCCCTTTTTCTTTAATTATCATTTGTTATCTTCTGCATTTTTCTTTTAAACATCGCCCCCGAAATTCGCAAGCATCATTCCGGAGATTTCATCCATCTTGGTCTCACTCATCTCCTCATTATTTAGTCGATAAAGTTCCTCTGTCTGATTCTCCTTTAGGGGCATCTGTTTCATCAAGGCTGTTTCAGTCTTTGAGTGAGCCCTCGTATACAGGGTATGATACAACAGCCAATAGCCACCAATATCCCGACTACTGCTATCAGGGAAGTAAGGATGGAAATCACCACCCCCTTCTTCCTTCCAAACCAGGATTCAAGCCATCCCGTGAGAGAATTCTCAGCCAGTTCCTCTACTAAGGTAGTCAATCCCCTTAAGGCCCGAGTAATTGAACCATCAGGTGCAGTGTTATTAGGAATAAAGGTACAACAGCTTCCTTCTAACATCACACACACACCCCCTTTTCTGCTAAAATCATATCAAGGGCCATTCTGTTTTCCCATGCCATCCTACTTGTCGCATCAAGCTGTTCTGATATTCCTTTAACCGCATCTCTTGTATAATTTATAAATCGCTGTTGATTATAGAAAATGTAATTTATCCAATCTACATTTTTATTAATTGTTACCCACCAAAAGAGAGCTGACTCAAAGCCTGCTGCAATCTGGTTACGAGCCTTGAATTCATCAGGAGCCCCTAGGGACTCTTACCAAATCGAGATAAATCCTGTCATCGAAAGAAGTGTCTAACAGTAATCTCTTACCCCTTCCCTTTTTCTCTACTATCTTTTCCTTCTCAAATGCCAGGGTAAATGGAATTGCCAATTGTACAATTGCACATTACCCTCTTCAATCCGGAGGTAGGGTGGGTCTCAATATTTTGCCTCCACAGTACCACCACAGATCCGCTCGGGGAACCTTTAGTGCTGAGTAGTTCCCTCCCTTCTCTGTTTCGGTAACATTCTTAATCTCTGTACATAATTTCAGCTCCCCCAAATCTCTCGACCGACTTGTACCTCGCCTGCGCGCACACGACGTGTGATTTCCAACTGGGCGGAAAATCTGGGGGGAACTTTTGCATCTTTCTTCTGCAAGGGAGGGAACATCAGAGACAGGGAGGTACAATTCCTATCATTCCATGCAGCCTCATCCTGATACAGGGCTATCATACATTTCATGCCCTTCCTGTCTTGCTTCCACCTGAGCGGAAAGGGAACCACCTGGGCCACTGGCCTCCCGGAGGCACATGCATAGCAATTGCTCTTATTCAGACTTTTTACAGTATACTTTACCCATTCAACCCAGGCATTTGCATCCCCGTACCCAGTTTCTATTTCGATGGTCTGTTTCAAGTCCTTTACCTCTATAATTTTTACTACTTTAGGATCATCGGGAGGGGTGAAAGGTTGTATCTCATTATCCAGTAATTCTGCCCATTTTCCCTGTCCTACGCTAATTCGAAAACAACAGCCCAAGAAATCCCTCCCATTTGCTTTCATTTTGATCCCAAATGTTTCATTTAATTATATCTCATAGGTGCCCCCCCCCCCAAATTGCTTCGTGCCAAGTGGTTTTCCTTATTGTTAGGTATATTGGGGGTTACACTTTTTATCGGGACAATTGCAAGCTGGTCGGAAGGGGGCCCAGTGTACTGTGACGAGACCATTATACCAGGTACCATCCCCGAGGCCATCCCCATAGGACTTAAGATGTATCTCAGAGCTGCGGTACTGTCCCTGATTATCTACATCACCACAATTTACTAAGCTGCATGCATCAGCGTCTATTACTTGTGGGTTATGACAAGTAGTAGACGCTGAGTGGATTATCAGACTCCGGAACTGTTAATAATACATATGAAAATGATATTTGACAAAATCCCAATACTAAGAGGGCTAGCATCATAACTCTAAGCATTCCCAGTATTCTAAACATCATGCTGAAGCACAAAAAGACTTAATATACAATCTTACAGAAATAATCCCGCGCTCGTGTCACCACTGTATAATCAGTTACTCAAAGTCTCTTTAGTCTGAGTTTCAGCGGGTCTTGCATTGATTCGGCTGTCCAGACTTCTTCCTCAACTGGAGGGTCCACAGGCCCTTTGATCAAGTGTAATGAGTCCAGCCTTTCTCCGCTGTCCTTATTGCCGTTTCAGTGGTTAAAAGAGCCTGGTACGGCCCTTCCCAGTCCGGCTGCAATTTAGTCTCTGTCCATGATTTTACTAAGACCCAATCTCCCGGCTGAATGGGATGAACGGTGAATTCAAGGGGTGGAGTCTGTGCCAGTAAACCCTGTTTCCTGAGGAAAGACAAAGAGGAGGACAAGCCCAGTATATACGTCTTTAAAAACAAATCTTTATGGCAATTCTCCATTCGTTCCCAAGTAAGGTAATCCAAATAAAATTTCATAGGGGGATAGTCCCAAATCTTTCTTCCGCCAAGGGACAAGCCCAAAAGGCATCCTTTAAATCTATCACACTAAACCATTTGTGGTCATGGGGGAATCTTACTTAATAAGTATAGGGGTTTGGCACCACTGGGTGCCTGATCTGTACTATTCGATTTAATGTTCTCAAATCCTGCACCAATCGATAAGTTCCATTAGATTTCCGTACTGGTAGAATTGGGGTATTATAAGGAGACATACATGGCTCCAACAGTCCATCTCTAATCAGTCCTTCAATTACTGGCTGCAGTCCTCGTTTACCTTCTATGGAAATAGGATATTGTCGCTCACAGACAATGTCCCCTTTCCATTTTAAATTTATTTCAAGGGGAGGGATCTGTAGTCCTCCACGATTCCCTTCCCAACCCATACAATAGGGTCTATCTCTCTCTCCACATCCTCTGTCAACATTGCCATTTGTACAACTAATTCTTTTTCCTGAATTCCAATCTCCAGTCCTAAGAGGATAATTAAGTCTCTCCCTAGTAAGTTACTGCCTATATCAGGGATATACAGCAGTTCCCCTATGACCCTATCCTTAGGACCTTCTATCATCATAGGTTCAAATACTGGAACAGTAAATCCTTCCCCTTTCACCCCCGAAACAGTAATTGACCGCGTCGACAGTTCTACTTTCTTTGGTTTAAAATTCAACGATAACCGTGCTGCCCCCGTATCTACTAGGAAGACTACCTCCTCCCTACAGGGTCCCACCTTCAAGTTTATCAAGGGTTCCTGGTGGGATCCCGAGGGCAGGAACCCGTGACACCCCTATTCTTCATCAAAATTCATAAGCGGAATTGCCCTTTCTTCCCGTTGTAGATCAGGACACTCCCGCCTAAAATGCCCTATCTTTCCACAATAATAACATCCTGCCTGCGGAGACCTCCATCTCTGCCCCTGTCACTCGAACCCTCTATCAAATGCTCCCCCTTGTCCTCTCCCTCTTCCTCTCTGTCCTACATGCTGCCACCCGCCGCTCCGGTTGCTCAATATTGGTTACATTCTTTTCCTTAACTATCTCATCAACCACAGCTACCATCATTTTCACCTTCTGTTTTTGTCTCTCATCCTCTCCCTTTACAAACACTTTCTATGCCTCTCTTAACAATTCATCTAATGGTTTTTCACTCCATCCTTCTATCTTTTGTATCTTTCTCTGTATGTCTGGCCATGCCTTTGTCACAAAATGTACTTTCAAAAGACCGTATGCCACTGGGTCCTCAGGGTTCATTCCAGAATATTTCCGCATTGAGTCTCTTAATCTTTACAAGAAAGCTGAGGGAGTCTCATCTTTCTCCTGTCTAACTTCAAAGGCTTTAGCATATTCTGCGACTTCGGAACTGCCTCTCTTATTCCTTTTAGAACCAGGTCTTTCAATTCCCTCATTTCTTCTCTATGCTCCGGGGTTTTGATTTTCCCACTGGGGTTCTCTGAGGGGAAACTTCTCCTCTCCCTGTCCAGCATCCCCATCTCCAATCTCCAATTTTTGGGGCCAGGTATACAGACTTGAACCCAAAAATTGATCAATTTGTTCAGACAGCTCCACCGGATCCTCAACCAGGACCTTCATTCCCTTTTTAAATGTTCTGACCTCCCCACTAGTGAGGGGGGCACTTACAAACCCAATCTCTTTGTCCCCTATTGGTACCTCCCGAAGGGAATAAGTCGTTACGTTCTTCCTTTTTTTTCTTAAAGAAATATTGCACTATTTCTAGCTCCCCATAACTTCAAATACCAATTCATCAATTCATGCTTGACTAACTTTAAAGCCTGTTCCTAACTTGTAAATATATTTATATATTTACGTTCATTTATTCAGTATTTAATATTTAAAATGTAAAATGCATACAGTTCCCAATTTTGAAATTCACTGTAATCACCCAGTTTTAGTCCCTTAATTTAAATCCAAAATTAGTTTTCTTAAGTAGTCCTGACCAATCATTGCTCAATTACAATACTATAGGTCGTGAAATAATAAGAGCTGCCTTAAAAGAATTTGTCTATTCAAGTTTAAAATAAAACTTCTAATGCATAAACAATGGCCGAATCCAAGGTCACAGATATTAACCATAGGAGTTTCGTTTTTACTACAATCTAATGTTGAACTGAAACTTCAACTGTCCTCCATAAATCGCTTTTATGTAAAGATAAAAGAGATTAGTTAGAAACTAATAGTAAGGCAGTCATAACCTATAAAAAGAACAGGAGTTATCATTCTTTTTTTTCATAATCTCTATAGAATCTTTAACCTTAAAATAAATCATGTTAAGTTTCCATAATAAAAATCAAATTCAAAACAGTCCTGGAACTCAAGCTCCATGGAATAAAACGCAAACATTCAATCACCAACAAACAAATGTGCATTCAAACCAAATCACAAAGGGTTAAACGTTCTACCAGCTGTACAGCTCTTTTCATTCTCTCTCTCTCACTCATTGACAAATAAATTCAGATATTTACAAACCCAGTCTTCGTCCGACCCTGTACTTTGGCCAGAAGATGGCGGGACGAAGAATGGATTCCTTAGTCCATACAAAGCAACAATATTTTCCCTTGTACAAGTATTATTTTGCCAATTCCACAAGATCCTGCCCAACGGACTTTCTGGAGGTATGTTGTAAGGGACCCCGCCTCCATTTCCATTGCCTTTTTCTTCTTTTGTTTTCACGGAGGCTTTTTCCTTACCCACGGCACAAACCATATTGAGTTCCTTCGTTAGTCCCTTATTAACTACTAAAACTCAATCCGGCCACCAAGGCAATACTTAAAAGTCAATTTTCTTACCTTGGTCTGTGCACAGAGTTGCCTGGCCCCTTTTCGCCATATTTTCTATCGACCTTCTCTCACTGTCTGATTCAGATGTCTCTCTTGTGGGATTCGTACCAGTTGCCCAAGGGAGCGGACCAAACCAGGACACGAGACCGCTCCTCAATGGGGAACGGGATGCGTCTTCCCAGTGTCCAGGGCCAGCCATTCCCCCTGGCCTTGGAAGAAAATTCTGGACAGCCCCCAATTGTGAGAAATAAAGCTCACACACTTCAATAATTGCAGTCCGAGACAAAATCTGAATCAGTAGTGTCATTTATTTTACACTTGCAAGTGGATGTGATGTCCACAAGGCAGGGACAAAACACACTGAGTTCAACAAATACTCGATATTTATATAATTTGGTTCCTACATATTTCTTTCTCATTTCATTGTTTCCCCCCCTGTTTACATCCTCCACTTCCCTAAGACTGGTCCCACCACTCCTGCTTATCTCTTGCCTTATCCAGCCTTGTCTGTGACAAAATGCTTAATTCTGGCCTCACAAGGCTGTTTGACCTCATCCCACTGCAGGTCATTGTTAGGCATATTCTTTCTTCATCAGTATCTACTCTTTCCATCTGGGCTTCTCCCAAAGCCACTCTGATCTCTATGACCTCTTTAATTAGGGTTTGTTCCTGTGTCTCTGTAAAAGTGGGAAACAGATGTTTATACCTACTGTTTGTACAGGCGTGTATCTAGCCTAACTTCATCCCCTCACGACATCTTATCTATTTGCCCATAATATCTACCATTGTTTTGCAATCATGTTTCATGCTGACATCCAATTTTAGCTAATACAAAAACAATTATATATTTCCTCCACATAGTTCCCATTCTTGTTGACTCAGCTCTTAGCTGAAACAACCACACTGGTGTGAGTTCATTCACCTTGTATCAGAAATTATAATTGCAGAAGTAACATTAATTTACCTATATCCCACACAGTCTGACATTGCGACCGTGTTCTCATTTAATTCACTTTAATTGGCACCACTGGCTCGGCTAACATTTTTTGCCAATCCATGATTGACCTTGAACTGAGAGGCCTGAAGGACCATTTCAGAGAGCAGCTAAGAGTCAACTACATTTCTATGGGTTTAGAGTCACATGTGGATCAGACCGGGTGTGGATGGCAGATTTCCCCTTCCCCTGAAGAAAATTAGTGAACCAGGTAGATTCAATCAGTTGTCCATGGCTTGCTAGATTTTTCAATTCCAATTCATTTAGTAATTTGATTTAAATTCTACCTGTTGTCATGGAGTAACTTGAACCTTTTGCTTCTAGAATGTATTGCTAGGTGCCTCAGGGGTTGCTAATCTACTGACAATACCATCACCATCTCCCCAGCTCTTTACACAAAGACCGAGTGAGAATGTAGGTCAATCTCACAGAACTTGCCTTGGGAAAGAATTGGTCTCCTTGGTAACTCAACAAGGTCAATGGCCAAGCAAAACAATCACTGAGCAATGATGCAGCTAACTTAGTCTTTAGCTTCTCACTCTTCCGATGTCCTTTAGCGTTGTGCTATCCCTCCAACTGAGGCTTGATGAACCAAATGGCCTGTCTACTACTTCTATAGGCAGCAAATTAACACTGTGAAATCTTGTACATTGGTAGCTCAGCGGTTAGCACTGTAGCCTCACAGTGCCAGGGACCTGTATTCAATTCCCACCTTGGGTGACTGTCTGTGTGAAGTTTGTACATTCTTCCTGGGTCTGGGTGGGTTTCCTCCAGGTGCTCTGGTTTCCTCCCACAGTCCAAAAATGTGCAGGTCAGGTGAATTGGCCATGCTAAATTGTCCACAATGTGAGGTGCATTAGTCAGAGGGAAATGCGTCTGGATGGGCTCCTCTTTGGAGGGTCGGTGTGGACTTGTTGGGCCAAATGTCCTGTTTCCACACTGTAGGGAATCTAATCTATGTAGGCTCGCCTATGTAGTAATCACTAGCAAAGGCTAACATAATAGTAAGAAATTTTCTGGCCTTTAACTTTCCCTGATTGCAATATGTCTGTGAAGACCCTGTGGCCCACTATATGAGGAACCCTGGTTCAGTCCTAGCTCTGTGTGAAGTGGTCAGTGCTGTCTCCTGTTCTTCAGTCTCCATTCAAACAGAAAGTAAGTTGCTGCCTGAGTAAAAGCCCCCAAGCTTTTGTGCGTTGGGATTCAAAAGGGGATTGGTGAAATTTGGGAAATTCAGATGATCAAAAAAAAATGTTCACAAAGTGCGTAGAATTTAGCCAATCCAAAGAGATATCATGGGACTAGAACCCAGAGTCTACAGTCAGAGATTATTTAATAACCAGAGCTTGGGTAATGTTCCCCAAGTTATTAAGATTTCAGTTGGGTACCCCAAACTGTTTAGCTCATGAATAAAGGCAGATGATCCCCTTCTTGATTAGTCTGCTCCTTTGGTTGGTTACAACAGAGATTAATTTAAATCAGATCCCTTCCCCTGTGAACATATTTCTCCAAGAATCCAGTGAACTCATATTTTAAAAAGAGCCAATTTAACCAGGTTTTCTTGACTTAACAAGGAATGAGTTTATGAGTTACTACACTAAGAAGAATTAACAATACAGCTCACATGGAACTGAAAAAGAGATGAGTCTAAAAAAGATAAAAAGTTAAAAAAATGTCTCTGGATGAGGCACTGAAATGTTCTTGGGTTGTTTGGACATGATTAGAGGAGAGTATCTTTTGGAATGGGAGAAGTGAACCCGCTGTTAATTAAACCAAACACCCAGAAAAGCTCGCCTTGCCTTGTAATCTACTAAAATATGAGTGACAGAGAACTCCCAAATTTCACTATTTTAAAAGAAAATCACATCAATTTATTTTTAACACTAAAAGTGAACATTAAACAACAACCATTCACAACTCTAAGCCCCCTTTTTCTTAACTACTTATTATCTGCATCCAACTCAATAACAATATGCTGTTCCAATAAAACACCCACTCAAAATCACACAGCCACTGTCTTCTCCTGTATCTTTCTTCTTCCAGCTGAGGACCTCAAACATCTATCTATCTTTGCCATAAAAACATCCAATGAGGCAGCCTCAACTGTTTCACTGGGTGGGGAATTGCACAGATTCACAACCCTCTTGGTGAAAAGTTCCTCCTCCATTCGCCTTCTGAATTATCTGTTGAACCTGCAAATGTTTGAGAGACAGGACCTTTAAATGCTTAGAAGTAAACTTCCGTAATTTGGTGAGGACACACTGGCATTCAATGCAGACATTTCTAAACTTTCAAGAAAGCCTTTTGAAGTTCTTTATTTCTTTTTTAAAAAAGTATTTTCAAAGCAACATCTTTCCCACGCATTAATTTGTGTTCTTAGTGCAATCAGATTATAGCATGACCTCCCAATTTGTTACAAGTGGACCCTGATGTAGCTTCCTAATTTATTATGGTTCCAGATTGGATACTAAGCTCCAAAGTCAGAATTTACATGACACCAGGTCATAGTTCAACAGGTTTATTTAAAATCACAAGCTTTCGGAGTGCTGCTCCTTCAACAGCTGAAGTCATATTAAACTCCAGGGTGAAGAGGGATGTACTATCTCCCTTTTTTAATCATCCTTTGGTTGGATACAACAAGGTTCATTTCAAAAGGATTGTTTCCCTCCTGGATATTTTTCTCCAAGAACCCAATGAACTCATGTTTGTAAAGGAGTCAATTTAGGCAAATTTTCTTGAGTTAACCAAAAGAGTGAGTTATTTCTTATTAATTGTTTTGGAATTAAGGTTTAAAAACATCTATAATGCTTAGACACGGTCATGCTGGGTTAAAGAATTCAAGAGGGCAGTCACAGTGTGGTAATATGAGAAGGTAGCGCCTTAACCAAGCAAGTGGTGCCACCCTTCTCTCAGTTCCCCTCCACCAATTAATGCTTTCTTCTCTCTCTAACACAGAACCTTACTTTTCACTGAGGCACAATCCCCAAACCTCAAGTTGCTTTATGGTAGGCTGTTCAAACACGAGTCCTCCTGTTCAATCCTCCCCTAGTGTTCATGCACTTCAAATGCAATGTTATCAGTCAGTGATCAGAAGGGGGAAGGTGGTTTAATATTACTCTCCTTCAGGAGAGGAATGAAACAAATTCACAATCTGCTTTCTCAAGTAAAGGATTCCACAGGAGCACTCTGAAGAAAAGCAAGGAATTTTCCCTTGTGTGCTGGCTCACCTTCAAGCAATTCCACAAGGAACAGTCTATTTAGTCATGATTATTTTGTTGCTTATGTGGGAGCTTGCTGTGTGCAAGTTGGTTACCAAGTTTTCTACATTACAGAATTGACTAATTCAAGGGTATTTCATTGACTGCAATACGTTTCTACATAAAAGTAAGCATTTCTTTCTTACCTCGTCTTTCATCACCCCAAGAATTGAATCTTACAATGTTCTCTTCATCACCTCCACCTTGCACAAACTCCTAATGTTGTCATCTGTCCAACCTTGACATCATTCTGTTCTTACTTGCTTCTTTCTCCTACCAAGGTTTCCTGTTCACAATGCTTAGGTTTGCTGACAAATCCTCCATACCCTAGCTCACCTTCTGCAATGTTCTCCAGAGGCTGCACAGTGGCTCAGTGGTTAGCACTGCTGCCTCACAGCACCAGGGACCTGGGTTCAATTCCTGCCTCGGGCAACTGTCTGCGCGGAGTTTGCACGTTCTCCCTGTGTCTGCATGGGTTTCCTCTGGGTGCTCCGGTTTCCTCCCACAGTCCAAAGATGTGCAGGTCAGGTGAATTGGCCATGCGAAATTGCCTGTAGTGTTAGATGCATTTAGTCAGGGGGAAATGGGTCTGGGTGGGTTGCTCTTTGGAGGGTCGGTGTGGACTTGTTGGGCTGAAGGGTCTGTTTCCACATTGTCAGGAATCTAATCTAATCTAAAGATGCAACCTGCCACCACTCTGGTACTACATCCTGAATTTCACCTCTGTCCAATTTCATCAATGTCACTAGCCTCAGCTTCTAAAGCATCTTGGCATATCCTTATATTTAGGTTACTTCTTTTATCCTATCATATTTCCATCATGTGACATTGGAGTCAAAATGTTATCTACTAATACTGACAAAATGGGGAGGGGGGTTGGCACAGTATTTACTGCTGCCTCCAGCGCCAGGGACCTAGGTTCAATTCCCCCCTTGGGTGATTTTCTGTGTGGAATTTGCACATTTTCCCTTTGTCTGCATGGGTTTCCTCCAGGTGGTCCACTTTCCTCTCACAATCCAAAGATGTGCAGGTTAGGGCGGATTGGCCGTGCTAAATTGCCCCGTAGTGATCAGGGATGTGCAGGCTACATGGGTTAGCCATGTTAAATGTGGGGTTACAAGGATAGGGTCGTGAGGTGGGGGTTAGTCTAAGTGGGATTCTCTTTGGAGGGTCAGTGTGGACTCATTGGGCTGAATGGCCTGCTTCCACACTGTAGGGATTCTATGATTCTATGAGGTGGTGGATGCATTGGCGTTAACTTTCCAAAATGTATCCGATATTAGAATTATTCCATCAGAGTGGAAGGGAGTGAACTCCTGTATTCAAAAAGGAAGAGTGACAAACAAACCAGGAATCCATTGACTAGCTAAGCTTGACATTTATCATAAGAAAGGTGTTAGAATTAACCATTAAGGAGATTATAACTGGACCAGTAGAAAATTGTAAGCTAACCAGAAAGAGTTAGTATAGGATTGTGAAAGGAAAATCATGTTTAGTCAATTTATTCAAGTTCTGTGAATAAGTAACATGCTCTTTGGATAAAGGGGAGCCTGTTGATGCATTGTATTTGGATTTCCAGAAGAAAAGTATATCATAAAAGATAATTGTACAAAATAGGAGCTCATAGAATAGAATGTAACATATTCGCATGATTAGGAGATTGGCTGACTGACAATAAATAATGAGTGTACATAACTGGGTTTTATTCCAATTGCCAGAATCTGACAGGAGCTCTCCTGCAGTTGTCTTGTTCCTCAACCTTACAATTTATTTCAATGACTTAGATGCGCGAAATAAAGGCTAAATTACAGATGTCACAGAGAAGTAGGAAATTATGCTGTGAAGAGGAAGTTGCATAATTTTTGTTTCTTTATTCCGTAACAGGATGAGGGCATCACTGGCTAAGCAGCATTTATTGCCCAGAGGACAGTTAAGAGTCAGACTAAATGGGTCTGGAGTCACACGTAGGCCAGACGAGTTAAAGATGGCAGACTTCCTTCCCTAAAGGAGTTTAGTGAACTAGATGGGATTTTCCGACAACTGGCAATGAATTTATAGTAGTCATTAGATTCTTAATTCGAGATATTTATTGAATTCAAATTCCACCATCTGCCATGGTTGGATTCGAACCCAGGTCCCTGGAACATTATCTGTGTTGCTGGATTAACAGTCTAGTCACAATACCACTAGGCTATGACCTCCACATATATGGATATCTATTCACTTACTTCAACTGCTTAATTTTTTCCCACTGTAGTGGAATTCTGACATGCAAAGGGATCTAGGTATTCTCTTGTAGAAGTAATAAAAGTTAGTAAGTTCAGCAAGCGATTGGAAAAAACCCAAAGATCTGCCGATGTTGTAAAGATGAACCCTTTACCCATTCCTTTGTCTGTCAGTTCTGAGGAAGTACCACTGGACCCAAAATGTTAACTCTGATTTCTCTTCTCAGATGCTGCTTGACCTGCTGAGTGTTTCCAGCAACTTTTGTTTTTGTTGCCTTTGTCTGTCTAACTGTTCTTTTCTCTGTCTGGGCTTCATCTCCACCTATGCTTCATTCCTCCCCTCTTCCCCCACCTTATCTTCAGCAAATATACCAATCTTATCGTTACTACAGTCAGTTCTGTGGAAGGGTCACTGGACCTGAAACGTTAACTCTGCTTTTGTGTCACTGGACCCGAAACGTTTAACTCTGTAGATGCTGCCAAACCTCCTGAGTTTTTCCAGCAATTTCTGCTTGTGCAGCAAGTAATTAAGATGGCTAATAGAAAGCTGTTCTTTATTATGAGATGAAGTGAAGGATGTTATGCTTCATTTATAAAGGACACTGATGAGACCACATCTTGAATATTATCCTTACTTAAGGACGGATGTCAATACAATGGAAAACAAATAGAGGTTTACTTGACTTGGAGCTCTGCCTAACTACCAATTCACATGTTTACCTTGTACTGGGATGTTCAGAATTTGGAAGTAGTCTTGTCTGGAATTAAAAAGATTCTGTTATGTTAATGTTGGAGTATGGTCTCAACTTAACCACAGGAACCAAATTTGGTAAATCTTTTGCTGCTAGAGTCGCTGTTCTCTGTCTTTTCTTAGAAAAGCAATGAAATGAGTTGTTTTAAGATTCTCATCTCTCAAACAGAAAGCATTGGGGCCCCTTCCTTTTACCTCCTCCACTTAGTTTCCCAAATGTTTGATCTCTGCAACTTGGGCATTGATCCATTTTTGCAATTGAGTCTCAGGGTGTGGGTGTTGCCAGCAAGGCAAACAGTTATTTCCAATCACTTGTTGCTCTGATGGTACTTCAGAGCATCCAATGCCTTACTGTGGGACTGCTGGTGGGTCAGATTGTAAAGGGCGATTGGTTTTCACCTTCAATCAACAGTCGTGAGCTGTCTAGGTAATCAGGACAATCCAACAGAATCAAGATCATTTTTACAGATACCAGCTCTCTATTTGCAGGTTACTGTATATACACAAGTAATGATCAATCATGCCAACCCCTATATTTTGCCCAAAAATTAATTTGGAGAAAGTGGGGACTGCAGATCAGAGTCGAGAGTGTGGTGCTGGAAAAGCACAGCAGGTCAGGCAGCATCCGGGGAGCAGGAGAATTATTCCTGATGAAGGGCATATGCTGAAACATCTATTCTCCTGCTCCTCAGATGCTGCCTGACCTGCTATGCTTTTCCTGCACCACACTCTTGCCCCTAAAAATAAATTTGTATTTCATATGCTTCATGTACACATTGACAGCTGACTTTTGCCAAATAAACTCAACACTGTTTTTCCCATCCACTTGCTACCAAAATCAAATTCTCCCTGGTGAAACCGTCTTTGATAGAAACATAAAAAAAATACAGCTAACAGCTGTCAGTGCATAAGGTTTTGATGATTTTATCTGATTTTCAGGAATAGGAATGATGGAGACAGTCTATGACATCTGCACCATTGAGGTGTTGGGAGAGGGTGGATTTCAATGACTCAAACATGGTACTCAAGTAAAAGTCAACCCTTTACGTTCAGACTAAATGTTTCGTCTTAGAAACTCTATCTCTACACAGGACTATGTAGAATATATAAGTTCTACAGTTGGATTTGAGCTCACAACCTTTGGACAGTACGACCGCTAATGTCACCATCACATTTCCAAACCTGTGCCATCCCAGCTAATGCAAGAATCAGGACATTGAAGACTGAGTTGAGGAATAGAATCCCTACAGTGTGGAAACAGGCGCTGTGGCTCAACAAGCCCACACCGACCCTCTGAAGAGTATCCCACCTCGACCCATTCCCCTACCCTATTACTCTACACTTGCCCCTGACTAATGCACCTAGCCTGCACAACCCTGAACACTGTGGCCAATTCACCCTCACCTGCACATTTTTGGATTTGGGGAGGAAACTGGAGCAAACCCATGCAGACATGGGGAGAATGTGTCTCGACAGACTACACACAGACAGTCAACCAAAGCTGGAATCGAACCCGGCTCCCTGGTGCTGTGAGGCAGCAGTGCTAACCACTGAGTCATCATGTCGCTCAAGAGAAAAAAAGAAAATTATACTTCTTCACTTGGGGGTCGGAGTGGTGAACCTTTGGAATCCTCTACTCTAAATGCGAAGGCTGGTCATTGAGAATGTTCAGGACAGAGATCATTAGATTTCTTGATATCATTGGCATCAAAAGATATGGAGATAGCATTGGAATGTAGTTGAGGTAGATTATCAGCTGTGATCAAGAATGGTGGCCAGGTGAAGGGACTGAATGGCCTACAGCTGCTCTCAAGTTTTTAATGTTTCGCTTGAGATTGTAAGTTGTAACAACATATGAAGTGTTGTAATTAAGATTGGAGAGGCTCCTTATGGCCCTGATCTTGCTGGATTATTTGTCAACTGCCAAACACCCACAATTTTCAATCTTTCTGTTAACATTCAAGTTAATGGATTATCCAAAAATGAGTGGACACTGTTACTCTTTTTAGAAAAAAAATGGACTATCACTTTCCATATTCTATCATCCGATTTTAAAACCTAGGGACCTTTCATAACTAAAATGGTTCTAAAAAAAAACACTGACTTAAGATGGCTGCAGTGGTCACCTGACCAAATGAACTGTGTTCAGCAAACCATCAATAAACAAGGTCAAAGGTCATATGATACCAGGTTATTGTCCAAAAAGTTTATTTGAAATCACAAGCTTTTGGAGTGCTGCTCCTTTGTCAGGTGAAGTCATAGACTTAACTCAGATCTGTATTCCTCTGTTTAATATACCTATTTCTGGAATTTTCATATATTAAAGTCTGGGTGTTGTATGCAGACTACCTCACTTGAAAAATAAAACATTGAAGTCAGATTTGGAAAAATGAACTTTATTTCACACAGCAGTTCAGAGAGAGAAAATAATGGATTCAGAACAGCAGAACTGATAGCTAGCTCTCTCTTACTGTTTCTGTCAGCTTCTCCAAAGGAAATGCCTGATAAAAGGTGAATTTAAGAAACATCCATTCATCAATAACTCAAATATATCAACACATTTTATGACTGATGAGAATGCAAGACATTAATTAAACAACTGTTGTCTCCAGCTAAAACCGAACACATCAAGGAATCTCAAGACGTTATGATTTTAAACTGCCTTTTGTTGATCTCTATCTTGCTTTCCGTCCAAAGGAGTGCAGGTTAGCCATGCTAAATTGCCCATCGTGCCCATGTGTAGGCTAGGTGGATGTGCCATGGGAATGCAGGGTTACAGGAATAAGGCAGGGGGAGTGGATCTGGGTGGAATGTTCTTTGGAGGGTTGGTGTGAACTTGATGGGCCGAATGAGTTGCTTCATTTTGTATGGATTTTATAATTCTATGATTCTTTGTAACCGACACTTGCTCTTTTTAAATTTCGTACCTGGGGACTATGAGTGTGTTTGCTGTCACATATTATTATTTTTCTCAAAGGTAGAAAGTAATAAAATTCCTATTTCTTTCACCCAAGAAAACCTTGCAATTGGCTCCTTAATAATGCTGAACTGCTTTTTAAAATTGAAATGCGGTTTAGCGGTGTGCTAAAATGAATTTAAAATGTTTGCAATGGCCAACTGAAGGAATTAAAAAGAGAGGTGATGATTCGCCCCTCCTCATTGGTCATAACAATATCTTCTTAAAATTAGAGCCTGTCTATTCAGGTGCAAAATCAGGAAGCTCTCCTTACCTGAAAGGGACAAAAAAAAGCTGCAGATGCTGGATTCCTGGCTTGCTGTGTTCTTCTGGATTCTTGCTTGTCTGCCTTTCTTGAAGGGCAGAGAAAACTGGAAATCTCACCCCCAAGGATTATGGATGCTGGAGGATAGTGGGTGCTTTCAAGACTAAGATCAATTTTTTTTTGTGAGATAAGGGTATTGATTATTTTTAAGTTTTAACCTATTATTCACCCATATCCAAACTTCCTTCAATTCCCACTGGTCCATACCCTCTGTACTCATTAAACTACATTGGCATATTGTCTGGAAGAGGGTCTGAGTTTGATGTTCTCATCCATTTTTAAAAATTGTCTTAAGTTAACTTTATTAACTCAGTTAAAAATCACATAACGCCAGATTATAGTCCAACAGGTTTATTTGAAAGCACTAGCTTTCGGAGGGCTGCTGCTCCACAATCACCTGATGAAGGAGCAGCGCTTCAAAATCTTGTGCTTCCAAACAAACCTGATGGACTCTAACATGGTGCTGTGTGAATTTTAACTTTGTACACCCCAATCCAACACCAGCATCTTCAAGTCTTTATTAAGTCACTCACCAGCTCGCTATAAATATCAATATCAGGTTTCTGTTCATTCATTCATAACCTTTACTAACCTGTTATTTATAATTCGGAGATGCCGGTGTTGGACTGGGGTGTACAAAGTTAAAAATCACACAACACCAGGTTATAGTCCAACAGGTTTATTTGGAAGCACACTAGCTTTCGGAGCAACGCTCCTTCATCAGGTGATAGTCACCTGATGAAGGAGCGTCGCTCCAAAAGCTAGTGCTTCCAATTAAACCTGTTGGACTATAACCTGGTGTTGTGTGATTTTTAACTGTTATTTATAATAATTTATAATTCATTCATGCCTTCATAAAACCACGGTTCTGTGGTATATCTTACTATCATTAGACAGACCAATTTTAAAACAACCCTTTCTAATCAAAGCAACCCTTTTATTCCCATTACTGCATTTTCACACCTTATCAGCCCTTGCTACAAACTGTGTTTACCTCTGAATAAGTGTAGCATACAGAACAATACCATTCCCGCCGTCCACAAAACATTACAATACTAATCAGCCCTTACCAACCATCTCCTGGACCTGAATAGATTATAGAACACCAGTTTCCCCAATAAGTATGTACTGTTCAATACCTTTTAAGTGGGCCATTTTCCTAACTGGAAAAACAGCATTTCCATGAAATTCCATGAATAAATGAAACCATGTTATAGTAAATAACGGGTTAAGAATGAATGAACAGGAGCCCCGTATTAATGAATATATCGAACTGGTGTGTGAGTTAAAAAAGATAACATAGTATCTCACATCTGTATTTTCAAACCCTTGCATTTCTTCATCCCTTTGCAGTGCCCACAGCTCTCCAAGATATCTGGTTCCTCACTATTCTGGAGTAATGCTAGACAATTCTGCTTATCCCCAGTTTTATCTCTTTGTTATTAATAGTTGAGTCTACAGCTGCCCTGGGCCATGAACTCTTCAATTCCCTTCTTCAACCTCTCTGATGCTCGATACTGCTTTCATCCTTTCAGACTCACTTTCAAATCCAACTTTCTCACTGAATTTTATGTCAGCTCAAAAAATGCTGTCTCCTATCCCTTGATGGCACACTTTGTTTCAATCTGTGGAATGTCTTACAATTCCAAGGTGTCATCTAAATTAAAGTTGTTGTTGCTGTGCACGTCGGTCTCGCCAGGACTGGAGATCATCTGATCAATCCTATTTAGTGGAAAACTGATCCCACACCAGCAAAGTGGATGGAGATCGAGATCAGGAGATCAGATTTCTTCCAGTTGGGGGTAAGTAAATATCGTTGAACTTCCACTAAGACTGGAAGCAAGGCTGCATTAGAATTGTGAGCACAGTCCAGTTCTGTTCCTAATTTTCTGGTTTTCGTTCTGACCTTCATGCTATTGGCTGTAAACTAGGTCTTGAAGTTGTTTCCAGTTACATGGCTCCTTTTCTTTAGGGGACTGATGCTAGTTTGGAATCTGAAGGAATAATTCTCCTTTCACTGCCGGAATGTTGCAAGAGACAGTGGTTAGCACTGCTGCCTCACAGCGCTAGGGGCCTGGATTCGATTCCAGCCTCAGGTGGCTGTGTGGAGTTTGCACATTTTCCCCATGTCTGCGTGGGTTTCTTCCAGGTGCTCCAGTTTCCTCCCACAATCCAAAGACGTGCAGGTTAGATGAAATGGCCATGCTAAACTGCCCACAGTGTTCAGGGATGTGTGGATTAGGTGCATTGTTCTAGTGTAAATATAGGATGATAGGGTAGGGGAATGGGTCTGGATGGGTTACTCTTTGGAGGGTCGATGTGGACCTGTTGGACCAAAGGGCCTGTTTCCACACTGTAGGGAGTCTATGGTTCCATTCTATGAAATGCTCATAAGTTGGGCACTATAACGATAGGGGAGATTTTAAATAAGTCAAATACCTAGGATTTATAATATAGAAATGGCCATTCAGCCCAGCTTATCCATGTTGGGTGTTTCACGTGAGATTCCATTCACCATTCACCTAACACCATAAACAAATCTTTCTATTAATTTCTCCTTCATGTATTTATCTAGCTTCTGCTTAACCATACTTTTGTTTCTCACTCCCGTCTATGCCGTATGGGCAGGATGTCACCCTCCACACCCTCGCGTGCTAACAAAAAGATTGATGGGTAAGCTTAATGCCCATCACAGACATTTAATGCTCATAGGGTGCTCATTGCTTTGAAGAGAGGGGCTTCCATCCCTATCAGGGCAGGATGAACTGTTTCCAGGAACTATCAAACAATGAGGCAGCAGCTGTTGGGTCTCAGCAGCGCCACCAACAGCATTGGCCGTTGTTGGAACTGCATGCTAACCCAGGCCCCCTCCACCTAAGGCATCATTGGAAAGGCAAGTTGAGGGCTTGGGAGTTGGCAAAGTTTGGAGTGCGTGTAGTTTCATTCATACCAAGCTGACAGGCTCCAATGAGGAAGGTTGGGGCCGGGCAAAGGAATGCAACTAGGGCATTAGGGAGTGAAGAGTTACAGGGGTATTCTGAGAACCCTTGGGCCCCTTTTGTCCACTACCAGCCTCTGCAGTGAAAATATAGTTTAGACATTTGTGTGTAGGTCTATCCTGCAGCTAGTTAAATCCCAGTGGCAATGGGATGAGGTCTTTATCTGGGCATGAATTGACCACTTAAGATGTTCAATCAGGTGGGGAATCACCTGATGTCCCTCTGTCCCAGGAAAATGTTGCTGGGGGCATCGGTGGATGTGTCTTGGCATTGGGCACACCCATCAATGATATTCCTAATCTTCAAAGTCATTGCTAGGGGTGGGAGGAGCTGTGGTAGAAAACTTTCATGCCCTATTTGCTCTCTGGGTGAAGAAAATACTCCTGCATCTGCCCACAGATACATGAGTGATTATCTTATATTTACAACCTCTGATTTCCGAATTCTGTAAAGTGAATGACCTTGCTCTAGCAAGCCCCTTCATTATTTTAAAGGATTCTGTCATGTTCAATCACTGTAATTTTTTTAAAACTTGTTTTGTCTTGATAACTAATATTTCTCAAATCTGGTGTCATTCTTGTAAACACTAGGTGTTATTAGATATCAAAATCCATTTGATCAGTTTAGTGTCAACTGTATATTTGACCAAATTGCATTATATTTTTAAATAAGGCATTGACGGACATTGTGAATAATTACATCTCAACAGCAATCACTGGATAACTCAATATGGCTCCTTGGCTCAGACACCTCCTCTACATAACGTCAGTGGATTTTTCTCTTTTTTCAATCAGTTCCTCAGAATAACAACCACTTTCAACTTGCGTTGAAGACCTTCAAGTGTGAATTGAGCAAAGATTCTCTGTGACTTCATAGAAGATCCTAAAATCAGCCTTAACTTGAGGTTCTCCACCAAGATCAAACCCTGGGGAAGTCATTTTATAAGTAATTTATTTCTCCTGAATTATGGTATGTAATGAGGAAATAATGAGGGAATGGGGATTTGCATGGATATTGTGGCAGTAAGGTGGCTCAGTGGTTAGCACTGCTGCCTCACAGTGCCAGAGACCTGAGTTTGATTTCAGCCTCGGATGATTGTCTGTGTGGAGTTTGCACATTCTCTTTGTGTCTGCGTGGGTTTACTCCAGTTTCCTCCCTCAGTCCAAAGGTGTATGGGTTATGTGAATTGGCTGTGTTAAACTGCCCCATAGTGCCCAGAGATATGTATGTTATGTGGAATGGTCATGGGATATGTAGGTAGGGGCTGAAGGGCCTGATTCCACACATGTAGGGATTTTAGGTAACTGTTTTGTCATCAAACTAAGAATGTATTATTCCATGCAATACAAATACACTTTGGTCACAAACTGAAAAAAAATCTAATCATCATGGGCTTCCCAGTGACCATGAACACATGTCTGGTTGTGGTCTGGTTGAAAGATTCTGGCGTCAGTCCCAGGGCTGTGAGAATGAGTTGATTTTAGCCTGGGAGCCAGTAGGAGAGGGCAACAGTTTCAACCACCCTGAGATGGGAGAGTGGAGTGACTGTAAAATAGCACAGATCCCCAATGTTTGTTATTACAGGGTGTGTATGTGTTTGCGGATGTTATGTGTAGGTTAGCTAAGGCTTGGTTGTGGTGAATTCCAATTCGACCCCTCACTATTTGCAATGACTGATTCAACTGCTATTAATCAACTCTTTTCCCTACTGGTCAGCCTTAGCTAACTGTCGGACACAATGCAGCAATGCATTAGGGTTGTTCCAACAGCACCTCTGAACACATGACTTCCATTAAAGGACTAATGCAGCAGATATGTCGGATCGCAATCCTCTCCAAAGTAGTCCTCCACACACATCAGTCCTACCCCTTTTGCTCAGTCAAAAATCCTTTACCGAATGTCCTACTGACCAGCACTGTGAGACTGACTTCATTTTTTGAACTACAACGAGGTCAGCTGTTTGGGATGGGAAATGAAGCCATATTCTCAGAATTAATTTTGTTAAAAGTCACGCACGATCGGACAAAACCCAGCTGGACAAAGGATCAATGTGTTGCCTTCATGAATGGAGACAAAATCACATCGAAAAGAGGAGGGAAGATTGGACAAAGGAAACCTTGGCATTTTCCAAGCTGTTGGCCTGGAATTTAATTGTATCAAAGTTTATTGTGTGCTGTAACTCCACTTGAGCCAATAAAAGAGGATCATATCTGTTCTTGGGATATTTTCATTCTTTTAGATACTTTTCCAGAGCTATTTACAATAGAGAGTCCAATCCACAGCATAAACACTGTTTAAACACAGTTTACATAGGCAAGTCTTTCTGGTCAAGTCTTCAGTTTTGAAACTTCCCTCAGTCTCATCACTTGTAAGCAATGGTATGTATTTACTAATCCTGTATGTACTTGTGTTCAATTACACTGTTCAACAAATATGTGCACTCTCCCTCCCACCTCTTATTTTGTTCCATTATCTCCCAGAGTCAGTAACTGATATTCAGGTAATGTTTCAGACTGATTTTGAAGCAGTCCATGTCCAAATGCAACAAGACCTTGGTAACATTCAGATTTGAGCGGAAAACTGGAAAGTAACTTTTGCACCACCCAACTGCCAGGGAATGACCACCCTCAACACAAGAGAATCTCCCCTTGACACTAAATGACATTACTATCATTGAACGCCCCACCACCAATATCGTGGGGGTTACCATTGGACAAAAACTGAACTGGATTTGTCATATAAGTACTGAGATCAGTACAAGAGCAGTTCAGAGGTTGGGAATTCTTCAGCGAGTAACTCACCTCTGACATTTCTGCCTACCATGAACAAGAATAATATTGCAGAGTGATGGAATACTCTCCACTGTGTGCAGCTCCATCAACACTCAAGAAGCTTTATTGCAGCTTAGAAAAAAGCAGCCCTCTTGATTGCCAAACTATCTAATAGCAACAGTATTCAATCCCTCCTCAAATGATGCACAATGGCTGCCGTGTTTAACATAAGGGACAACAGTCTTTTTGAGTGCAGCTTTTGAGATTTTTTCAAGGGCTATTTTTTTGATTTTTGGGGGACACTTTGTTTGGTTTTCAGAGGCTAAATTCAGAAGCCAAAACTGTAAGTGAAGGAGGAATTAATGAACTTGCTCTGCAGCTTTCTTAAACGATATTAAAGAAATGCGAGACTCAGTGCTGGGCAAAGTTTGGGAGAAGATTTGTCGCTCGGGTGCTCGTTGTGGTTCTGTTCGCCGAGCTGGGAATTTGTGTTGCAGACGTTTCGTCCCCTGTCTAGGTGACATCCTCAGTGCTTTGGAGCCTCCTGTGAAGCGCTTCTGTGATGTTTCCTCTGGCATTTGTAGTGGTTTGTATCTGTCGCTTCCGGTTGTCAGTTCCAGCTGTCCGCTGCAGTGGCCGGTATATTGGGTCCAGGTCGATGTGCTTATTGATTGAATCTGTGGATGAGTGCCATGCCTCTAGGAATTCCCTGACTGTTCTCTGTTTGGCTTGTCCTATAATAGTAGTGTTGTCCCAGTCGAACTCATGTTGCTTGTCATCTGAGTGTGTGGCTACTAAGGATAGCTGGTCATGTCGTTTTGTGGCTAGTTGGTATTCATGGATGCGGATCATTAGCTGTCTTCCTATTTGTCCTATGTAGTGACTCTCAGTACACTCTCAGTACACTCTCAGACAACAACTCACCAGGACGAAGGACCCAATACCCAGCATGAGCAAAACCAACGTGGTGTACAAAGTCCCATGCAAGGACTGCACAAAACACTACATAGGACAAACAGGAAGACAGCTAATGGTCCACATCCATGAACATCCATAAAAGATGCTTTTAGATTAGAATCCCTACAGTGTGGAAACAGGCCATTTGGCCCAACAAATTCACACCAACCCTCTGAAGAGTAACCCACCCAGACCCGTTCCTCTACTCTATATTTACCCCAGACTAATGCACCTAACACTATGGGCAATTTCGCATGGCCAATTCACCTGACCTGCACATCTTTGTGACTTCAGCCTTGTGTAATCTCCTGCAAAAGTCTGAAGGAAACTGTCTAACTCCTCTCATCCCCATCATGCGTATTAATCATGAAAACTCATGCTTACAAAGCCTTATGTAAATTCAGTTTCCTGAATTTTCCATTCTGACAATTTACTGGTTAAATTTTAGTCATTACCTCGAATTCATGCAATAATGATTCTAAGTGGTTTCCCATCTATTGCCCCACACATTAAAGAATAACTACTAGTTCGCAAATTAAATTAATGACGATTGGGTACATGGGAAGGCCAAGTACTGACTTTCAATCCAGCCTACAAAAATGTAGGGAATTACTGTATAAGAGATGACAATACCTGGAGACTGCCAATTAGGAGCCATTTCCATGCTACTAGTTCCATAGTAAGTAGAGCTAAAGGGGTGGCACGGTGGCTTAGTGGTTAGCACTGCTGCGTTTGGTATGCTTTCCTTTATTGGTCAGAGTATTGAGTACAGGAGTTGGGAGGTCATGTTGTGGCTGTACAGGACATTGGTTAGGCCACTGTTGGAATATTGCATGCAATTCTGGTCTCCTTCCTATCGGAAGGATGTTGTGAAACTTGAAAGGGTTTAGAAACGATTTACAAGGATGTTGCCAGGGTTGCGGGATTTGACCTATAGAGAGAGGTTAAATAGGCTCGGGTTGTTTTCCCTGGAGCATCGGAGACTGAGGGGTGACCTTATAGAGGTTTATAAAATCATGAGGGGCATGGATAGGATAAATAGACAAAATCTTTTTCCTGGGGTGGGAGAGTCCAGAACTAGAGGTCATAGGTTTAGGGTGAGATATAAAAGAGACCTAAGGGACAACATTTTCACTCAGAGGGTGGTACGTGTATGGAATGAGCTGCCAGAGGAAATGGTGAAGGTTAGTACAATTGCAACATTTAAAAGACATTTGGATGGGTATATTAATAGGAAGGGTTTGGAAGGATATGGGCCAGGTGCTGGCAGGTGGGACTAGATTAGGTTGGGCTATCTGGTCGTCATTAATGAGTTGGACTGAAAGGTCTGTTTTCGTGCTGTACATCTCTATTACACTATAAATAAATAAGATATGAGTTTGACAATGAGATATGATCAATGTTGCCTGTGTACCCAAACCATCTCTCTCCCTTTCTTATAATTGCCCTGAGAGGCCAACCTATCCCCTCCAATAGCCATTCCTTCCTCAGTGTGTCAGTCACACTCTCTCACAGACATAAAACACATGCTCCCACACAAACACAGCCACTCATAGAACTAGGACCAGGAGGAAGCCATTCAACACGCTCCACCATTGCACGTGATCACATCTGATCTCATCACAGCCTCAGCTCCACTTTCGTCTTGGCTTTCTGTAACCCTTTAAACCACTCTAATTGAAAAGGTGTCTATCTCCTCCTTAAATTGACATAATGTCCCGGCTTCCATCACACTCAAGAGGCAATGAATTCCACAGATTCATGACCCTATGAGATGAATAATTCCTTCTCATCTCTGTTATAGATCTGCTACCCCTTAGCCTATAACTATAACCTCTCATTCTAGATTGACCCACAGGGGAAATATTCTCTCCATGTCTACTTTGTCAATTTCCTTTAGCATCTTATATAGTGCAGTTAGATCTCCTCTTATTCTTCTAAACTGCCTCTGCCTCTTCCTCACCTGATAGTTTTCTACTCAAACTCTCCACTCCTTTCCCGCTGTCAAAGAGACACCTGCACTCACGAGAGGTCAGCCCGGAACAGAGGTGCCATAATGCAAAGCAATCTTTTGCACGGTCTAACCATTCTTGAATTTTTACCCTGTCTATGCTTCCTCAGGAGTACATGATGATTTAAAGATGAATTTATTTGCTGCCTCTGCAAGTTTTGAATCTTTGTACATAGCAACAAGATGTACTGCAATAGTGCCTTCTCTCTCCAAATCCATGACCTCCACCACCTAGAAAGACATGGGCTGCAGATACATGGGAGAATCATCCAACTGCGTACTCACCCCCGATCCACACAAAACCCTGACTTGGAACTGTATTGCCATTCTTTCATTGTCACTGGGTGAAAATCTTGGATTTCTCTTTCGAACAGCACCGTGTGCATCCTGCTCCTCGGATGCTGCCTGACCTGCTGTGCTTTTCCAGCAACACACACTCTCAACTCTGATCTGCAGCATCTGCAGACCTCACTGTCACCACAAGTGTCTCCCTACATCCCAAAGGCAACGACAATTCAAAAAGCAACTCACCACCATCTTCTTCAAGGCATCTAGGAATGGGCATCAAATACTGGCCTAACTAACCACACCAACCTCCTGAGATAGAATAAATATAAAGCAAATTTGTACACAGCAGATTCCCATGCAGCAATGTGATAATGATCAGAAAATTTGCTGATCAAAGATCAAAATTGACAAAACAAATCCCTTGCTTGTCTGCAAGGAATCTTTGACTACCAACTGACAAAACAAATGGGACCTCATCTTGAGCATCTCATCTCAAAGACACACCTTCCTAGCATTCTTTCAGTGCATCTTACCAGAATGTCATTTTTGTGTGAGTCGGACTTGAACCCACGCTCTTTGGTTCGAGTGGGAAGATCCTGCTAATTCTCATTCCCATTTGGCATCATGACAGAATGCTCAATACAAGAGAGTAACCACATCAAGGATGTCCAACTGCTCCATTCCAACGGTTCGATCACAACCCAGCATTTCCACAACATTGAACATACTCTTTAACGGAAGGCATTTTCGTTCTACGACACCTTGACTTTGTGCAATAGTCAGCAGCCCATCTCTGCACATTTTAGTTTCTACCAACTGGGAGAGATGGAACAGTGGTCACTCAGTTTGCCTCACATAGTCACATTAAGCAAAGATGTAATCAAATTAGGAAATGCATCTTGACTATAAAACAACCTCTGCGGGTTTACCATCACCTTCCCTAAAATGATGAGAAACAACTCAACTGATGGTGGTGGACAATGGCAATAGTATGGTGGGGATAGGATGGGAGTGATAAAGTGGAAGTCAGATTTGGAGGGAGACAGAATTCTTGAAGCATTGGTGGGCTTGAGAAGTTTACAGAGAAAGGGAGGTGGAAAGGACATGGAGGGATTTGAACACGAGGATAAGAATTTCATTATGTAATGATTTATTCATTGGGGGACAACGTATGTGAGTGAATACATTGAGGGAGCTTTAATTGATACTTTCCCTCCCTTTCCCCAGGAACATTGATGTCACTGTAATATCCACTTTTTTGTACCCTCGTCCTGGCTGAACTGAGCTGAGTCAGTGCAGAGCAAGCATTAAACATGGGACATTCCTGATCTGTACCACCTTGGGCACTGTGTTTACCCACAGAGACATTATGAGTTAATTAATCATCTCCCAGTGAACCTAAGGGGAATACTCCTGATTTAAAGCTCTCTGCCATTTTTAATGGGAAATCTTTAATGCGAGTTCAGAAAACTGAACACAATAAAGCTTGAAGGGCCTTGAGCCAGGCCAGCTCTCAGTTCCTTCTCAGTCACAAATTATGGAGAGGGAATGGCATGGAGCATCGCAGAAGGGGTTCCATTGGAAATAATCATCCACCGACTGGTACTTTGGCCATCTTGAACACCATTTGGACGGTTGCCATATCCATTGTTTCCAAAGCATCTGATTGGCAACTCCTCACAATTCTCATTTCTATTTGACATCATGGCAGAATGCCCAGTACAAGAGAGTAACCACGTCAAGGATGTCCAACAGCTCCATTCCAATGGTTCGATCACAGCCCAGCAGTTCCGTTATATTGAACATACTCTTTAACGGTAGGCACTTCCATCGCACGAGACCTTGACTTTGTACGATAGTCAGGAGCCCATCTCTGCACATTTTAGTTTCCACCAAAGTCAACTGGAGAGATGGAACAGTGGTCACTCAGTTTGCCTCACATGGTCACATTAAGCAAAGGCATAATCAAATTAGAAAATGCATCTTGACTATAAAACAACCTCTGCGGGTTTATGATCACCTTCCCTATCTGATGAAAAACAATTCAGTTGATAGCTGTTTAAAAAGTAAACCACTGAGCAAAAAAAACAGTCAGGATGTGTGAATAGATTAATTGACTATTATAGACCGAGTCGTTTTTGTTTGAATTTACTTGATGAGTAATTGGGACAACCTGTCTTTGATAGGGCTATTGGTAACCAACACAATCTAACATTGCATTTAATATGAGGAACTTTGGGAATTACCACAAAACTGCAGTTTCGACACATTTTGAAACAACAATGGTTTACCACCAAACGAAGCTGGGCAAAAATTCATCCAGTTCCCAGAAGATGTCTCACAACTTGACTCGTTCGTAATAGAAGTTTTTTTTTTGTTTCTGCTGTGATATAGCCAAGCCGTGGTCACTACTTCCCTCTTCGTCCCCCTCTCCCACACAATCAAGGAGGCAGAGAAACAAAGCTGTCTAATGGGAGGGACCACAGGCTGAATAAGGAGCGAGCAGGGTTAAGAAGCAATCTATGTTGGGCTGCAGGACTTCTGTGCTTCGTTCAGCCCTGCTTCAGAGAGACACCCCCTCTACCTATAAACTGAGGATGCATGAGTAGGTGTGAGAGAAGCCTAAAGGATAATTTACAAGTCAACTTTGACCACAAACCTGTCAATGGGAGCATTTGTAGTCATGGAGTCATAGAGGTTTACAACATGGAAACAGGCCCTTTGGCCCAACCTGTCCATGCAGCCCAGTTTTCACAATTAATCTAGTCTAAATCCATCCATATCTATTCCATCCATGTACCTGTCCAAATGCTTCTTAGATGACAAGATTATACCCGTCCCCACTACCACCCCTGGCCAGCCCATTCCAGACTATCATCACCCCCTGTTTGAAAAGAATTGCCCCTCTGCATCTTTTTGTGTGTCTCCCCTCTCACCTTAAAAATATGCCCTCCAGTTCTACCATAGGTTCTGCTCCTTCCTCCTCCTCTTGAATTCCTCATCTCGGTGTTCTGTTATGTCTGTGAAATTCACTCAAATTCTCTCCCTGAGCAATGCGTTTCAGCAGGTCAGTATTCAGCAGTCACCTCTCTCTTACTCTCAGTTGGGCAACCAAATGTCTCTCAGTCGTCTCGAACAGGCTTAAGCTCCAAAGCTGAGACTCCTAGTCCTGTTGAGGTGTAGCCTGTTCACCTGCTTCAACCGCATCCTGCACCAGAACTGACCCTAAAGATGGTGGAATCCGAAGCCCTTCATTTCTTTTGTTCCACTGCTCAGATCAATTCTCAGTGTAAAAGATTTTTGGGTTCCAGCTGGGAAATAATTTTTGAACAGACCTCAGAACCCTCCCCTTTTTAACATAAAAGTTAAAGCCACCTTCTTGGGAGCATGTCTGGCTCTATGCACAATGCTGTGGCTGATGGATGATCTCTCAGGTCCAATTGCCCTATAAGCCAAAAGATAGCATTCAGATTATGGCAAGCCCTGTGCTGTCATTATGGTAAGCTTGTGCAGTCTGCATCAGGTCATTTGTGGTGGCATGGTGGCTCACTGGTTAGCACTCCTGCCTTACTGTGCCAGGGACCCGGGTTCAATCTCAGCTTTGGGTGACTGTATGTGTGAAGTTTGCACATTCTCCCTGTGTGTGGATTTCCTCTGGGTGCTCCAGTTTCCTCCCACAGTTCAAAGATGTGTAGGTTAGGTGATTTGGCCAAGCTACATTGCCCGTAGTGTTCAGGGATGTGTAGGTTAGGTGCATCAGTGAGGGGAAATGCAGAGTAAAGAGGAACGGATTTGGGTGGGATATTCTCCAGAGGCTTAGTGTGGAGCTGGTGGGCCGAAGGGTCTGTTTCCATACAGTAGGGCTTATTTGATTCTAAGTAGAGGTCATGATTAATCTTGATGTATCCCTTTACTCGTGGCATCTCTAGGAGGCAGAAACCTTGCCTAACGGTCTATCACATTCTGTGAGGCAGTAGAGTTTTTAGTGTACATATCCTTCCTGTATGAACATGGGCTGAAGTCATGAGCCATGTTTTTAGTGGCTAGCCCTTGTCATCCAGTCACCACCCTCTGGTTTCCTACAATCCTTGTGAAGAGAATGAAATGTATTCCATTCTCTTGGAACACAAGGACATCCATAATGGAGACCCATGAGCCAAGAGACTGTGCAAATAATGCTTGCTTCCACTGGATGCCATTAGTCGAGTAGCTGTTAATGGCCAGAAGAACCACTGGCAATACTATTCTCACCGTGCTCTCTCAAACTGTGTTTGTGGCTGAAGATTTCACAGAACTATGTTTGCTCTCAGAATCTATTTGATCATAAAGTGAGAGTAACAGAGAGGTTGCAACACTGCTAGATGGTATTCTAGATGCCACTAAATACTGAAAAATGCAACGTCTATAGAATGGTGATTAATAGGGACTTCAATTTTTCAAACATAGATTAGGAGGATAACAGTGTAAAGGACACTAATTCCTGAAGTATTATCCAAATGAACTTAGTATGTTTCTACCCCAAAGAGGAACCGACGGGATCTTATTCTGAGAATGAACTAAGACAAAAGAACAAGTGGTGACATGAGGTAATACTTTGCACAGTGAATTTTTCTGTGCTGAACTGTATTGCCTGGAAAGGTGGCAGAAACATATTTAGAAATGACTTTCTAAAGTAGGAAATATTTACAGGGATAAGGAAAGGAATAGGGAAATGGGGTGCTGTGAGACATCTCCACCAATAAACTCGCCAAGCCATTGGTCAAATGGTCTCTATCAGTGCTATATCATTCGATGAGTGTAATCGGAGTATGTTTGAATTGGGGGAAATGTGGCAGGCAGTTATCACAACATCATTCGGTTTAGGAATGAACGTGAAAAGCATCAGCTGGTTCAGTGTTCATTTCAGAGAGTTGAAAGGGCATCTGGCCATGATAGATTGAATGGGAAATGGTGAATAAAACAATTCAAGGCAATGGGAAATCTTAAAAAGTGATCACTGGGGTAAAATCTCCATGACAATGAGGGTTAATGGTGAGATTGTGTTGTCACTCATGAGAGACTCTAGGTCACAGACCATCGTGTCAATGTAAAGAAGAGTCAATATAAGACTGAGATGAGATGGACTTTCTTCAGCGGGTTGAGGAACTCTTTGCCAAAGAGAACTGCAGGGGCAGGGTCCTTGTGCATATTTAAGGCTGAGATAGATAGAGTCTTCATCAGTCAGGGAGTCAAGGGTTATGGGGAAAAGGCAGGAAAGTGGAAGTGAGGAATGTTGGATCAGCCATGATCCTACTGAATAGGTCAAGGGACCGAACTGTTTACTTCTGTTCTTATTTATTATGGTCTAATGCTCTTATGGTTAAATGTTCTCAGAATTTTATGTTTCAATGAGACGATCTTAGAGAATTTAGGTCCATTCTGCTGTCTTTTTGCATAGGATTGTTATTTCATCCAGGAATCAGCCATCCTCTCATACAAGTCTCTCCTTCCTTGGGTATGGAATTAAAAGCGGTACACAATATTTTGGGCGTATTCTTCACAAAGATTTATGCTAATTGCAGCAGAACTTCCTTATTCTCATATTCCAACCCACTTGCAAGAAAGACGAACGTTTTCTTCCTAATTGAAATTAGGAATTCCTCTACTTTAAGTGACTCATGAGGAGCCGAGATACGATGAATAAGAAAGGTCTTTTCCCGAGGGAGAGTGAATTCAAAACTGGTGGGGGCATATTTTCAAGGTGAGAGGAGACAGATTTAAGAAGGACCTGCAGGGCAATGTTTGCACACAGAAGGTGGTTCTTATGTGGAACGAAGTGCCAGAGGAAGTGGCAGATTCACATACAGTCACAACAGTTAAAAGGCATTTGGATAAGTACATTAATAGGAAACATTTAGAGGGAGACAGGCCAAATGCAGACAAGTGTGACTGGTTTAGTTTAGAAAGCTGGTCAGCATTAACAAGTTGGACAAAAGTCACACATGCTGTGTGACTCTATGAATAAGGAAGGGCCCTTCAAGTTAGAAGATCCTGGATAACAGAAGATGCAGAGATTAAACAAGCAATTAAGATAGTGTGATAAGTTGGAGTACAGAACCAACTGAACACAGAAAATACAGAACTGAAAAATGAAATGACTGATGAGGAGAATGTACAGGAATAGATTAGTAGCTAATACAACAAGGAACAGCAAGATTATTCTATGAATGTGTAAGTGGCAGTCGGTAATGGGATTAAAGAGTGAGAGATCATTAAACTGATCCCCACAGATGCTGCCTGACCTGAGTAAGTCTCCATCATTTTTTGTTTTCATTTAATATATCCAGGTTTTGTATTAGGATCCATCTCCATTTGAGGATTTGGCTTTGGGATCGCTTCTGTCTTTGCACATCAATGGGTTGAACCTGCCCTCCACTGGCAAGACATCAATACAGCAAATGGTCAGGTTATGCCTGGCAGCAGTGTGCTTGGTGGGACCTGAGACCCGACCAAAGTCAGCTTCATTTGGACATGGTGTGAGGAGCTCCACATGCCAAAGTTCTGAGGTGAAAGGAATTTGGGCAAAATCGAGAAAAGGAAGGGAAACGCACAAACAGAACAAACAATGGTGACTAGGGCATTGGGAGGAACCAAACCTCACTCACGGAGCTGGTCTACCTGCTCAAATGACTCATCATCTCAGGTCAATATTACTCACACCGATGAGCTATCTTGTTTGAACTGCAATGGGGTGATGTTGTAGCATGGCAGTGTGGTTCAATCTGTGAGTCACCAGATTTGTGTGGCTAACTGGGAATGGACAGCAAATAATAATGACTAATAGAAACTGTCATTGGGCTGTGTGAACTCATAATTATTGGGCTTCATGGTGTGTAACCCCAATGTCTCAGTCCACCAAATCCGATTCCCCTGACTGTATAGTAGATGGAAGAACTGTGAGAAAATCCTGCTTCTCAATCTCTATCAATATGTATGTGCTGAAGAGACGCACTACATCCACTTGTGTTTAATCTCTCCATGGAATATATCAACATAGTTATCAATAAAAAAAGGTTTCTCTGCTTGTCTCAGCTCAGTCTTGCAAAAAGACCTTTGGTTTGTATCTCTCATCGACCTGCTAATAAATGGTGTTAAGGATTTTTGTTTGCATTTGTTTCCTCGTTGCTGTAGTTAACTATTAATTGTCATTTCCAGTTTGAACTTCTGCTGCTGTTCCCAGTTGTTATTTAGGTTGGCGGCAGTGGAGTAGGAAACATCCAGACCCCTGTGCACTGACTTGTCCTCTTCATCCACTTTTTATTCTGCCTTTCTCCCAGTCTTCTGTTTCTCAGTTTTATTTAGTTTACACTCATAAGGAGAGCTCTTCGGTAAGGGAGATGTCTTTGATAGGCTCCGGACTGACGGTGGCATTTTTCAGAGGCAGAGTGCCCACAGTGACAGCCGGCCTGGAAAGACTGGAGCGGGACTCTCACTTCTGCGTGGCATGGTCCCCTGGCAGTGGCATGGCATGGGCAGGTATAGCCCAGAACTATACCCTGGCAGCACGGTGTGGGCTGGTATAGCCCAGAGCCAGACTCTGGCAGCACAGTGTGGGCTGGTATAGACCAGAGCCAGACTCTGGACACATCAAAGTGTGGGCTGGTATAGCCCAGAGCCAGAGCTGGCCACAGCACAGTGTGGGCTGGTATAGCCCAGAGCCAGAGCTGGACACAGCACAGTGTGGGCTGGTATAGCCCAGAGCCAGAGCTGGCCACAGCACAGTGTGGGCTGGTATAGCCCAGAGCCAGAGATGGACACCGCAAAGTAGGCTGGTATAGCCCAGAGCCAAACTCTGGTCATTGCACAGTGTGGGTTGGTATAGCCCAGAGCCAGACTCTGGACACAGCACAGTGTGGGCTGGTATATCCCAGAACCAGACTTTGGCAGCACAGTGTGGGCTGGTATAGCCCAGAGCCAGACTCTGGTTACAGCACAATATGGGATAGTCTAGTCCAGAGCCAGACTCTGGACACAGCAAAGTGTGGGCCGGTATAGCCCAGAGCCAGCCTCTGGCAGCACGGTGTGGGCTGGTTAGCCCAGAGCCAGATTCTGGCAGCACGATGTGGACTGGCATAGACCAGAGCCAGACTCTGGCAGCAACATGGCAAGGGCTGGTGTAACCCAGAGAGGATTAGGAAAAGTCGACTCTTTTTAAGTCATCCTCCTTTATTTTTAAAATTAGATTTTAGGTTAATGTGAATGGCGCCTATATATGGTGACAGTATACACTTTCCACTGTATTTTGGATTGGATACACATGACAAGAAATGATTCAATTCAGTTGCGCAAGTGTCTAGTCTAGTAAGATAGACAGATTTAACCTGACTATGTGTCCCTTTGTCATCTCCTCAGTTACCACAGTTTAGTTCCAAAGCTTTTCCAGTACCTCCCACAATATAGTCTGAAATAGGAGTGAATTATATAATTCTCCTTTTCAGAATTATCAGCTTTGTTGTCACACATATGCAGATGAGTTACAAGCTTACAAGTTTCCACTTACGGCACCATCTTAGGTACCAGATAGAGAGGTACAGATACTTAAGTATCTGGTACAAAATAGAAAAGATAAAACAGGATATTCTAGTGTAACACGCGTTTTGTCAATATGGATGGGCTATAACGCGACTGACAAATTGTGGTCACTCTTTGGATAACGTAAACTTTTTACTGAATGGATAGTGATTTTCCATAGCATAATCTTCTATTACAGTTTTCAAAAGCACAATTTTCTATACCGCAGGATTACAGAGGAATACAACTGTCACGCATTATACCAGAATGCCCTGTAAATAACAAGTCTAGCATAAGGATAAAAAGGAAAATTAAAAAGATAAAAGTGAAAGTTCGCAATTAACTGTTCTTCCACCCCAGTCCGTACAAGTACCTAACCTCCAGACCACATTGGGCTTTGGTACGAGGCCTAGTCTCCAGTTCACAAAGGGACCTCACCTCCTAGCAACAGCGTCTAGACCCACGCCTCCAGCTCACAAGAGGCCTGGCCTACCCACGACGGTGATTCACGCCCTCGTGATGGCCTCCAGGCCGGGACTTGCCTCTAGTCCAGAGAGTCGTATCCAGTTCACCGCCAGGGGAGCCATGCAATCAATCCCTATTGTCCAATGCCTCTGTGACATGTGATACAATAAGTAGAAAGGGTCTCATTTTAAATATTGTCTCTGTAAGAAATCTCTCAAAGTGAATTGTGGGTTCTCAGGCAGGAGGAGGAAAGTCCTGTACATTGGTCATAAAGTACAGCGATTGGCTGTTTGAGTCACATAGCCTGTTATTTTGAATAGGCAAAGTAAAGACCATTCTCAACCATGTTTACAAAACCTGAAACAAAATATCCACTCAAGATATTATTCTGCGACTGGGCAACAACTACTGAACAATCTTGAATGTATTCATAGCCACACCAATAATCAACTTAAGATACTCATTTGAATTCATATTATGGCTTATTTGCACTTGCTGGAAGTGAAACCTATTCATACACAGGGACCTGTTCTCCTACAAACAAAAGGAACATATTCAAACATTGTAATATTAATTGACATACCAACAACCATCACAGTGACCCAGCCAGAGTCAATCTGCCCACCAATTAGCTCCCTTTTTCTTTGGGGTATAAATGTTGCAATGGTTTGAAATTTGATGTTCTTGTGGAGCACAGTAACACTTCTTCAGAAACACAACGCTGTCTACAGCAACAAAACAAAAGTGAGGAAGAGAAAAGCAGGGCGGAGGAAAAGAAAGATTAAATTAACTTGCAACAATGACAATAGGTGACCCACAAAGCATTTTATAATTAGTTAGCATCTTTCGGAATTGTAGTCAAAGTTGTAATGTCGGAAATGTAACTTGTGCACAGCAAGCTCCCACAAATGGAAATGAGAATGGTTTTGGTTGAGGAGCAAAGACTGGCCAGTACATCAAGGCAAAATTTGCCTGCTCTTCTTAGAAAACACCCTCTGGGATCTTTGTCACTCATCTGAGAGGGAAATGGGGCCTTCGGTTAACATACAATTTATAGAGGCAGTTTGTGCATGTATGATACCATGGTGGTTGTTTAATAATATATACCTTTATACTCATTTAACACATAATTTTATACCCATTGAACATATAATTTTATACCCATTTAACATTTAAATTTAATAATATATACCTTTAAACTCATTTAACATATAATTTTATACCCATTGAACATATAATTTTATACCCATTTAGCATTTAAATTTACCCCATTTAGCATTTAATTTTATACACATTTTACATATAATTTTATCGCTATTTAACAAATAATTTTGAAGAGGTAGCTTGTGTGTGTACGATAACATTGTGGTTACATTACTGGACTGGTAATCTAGAACCTAATAATCTGGACTTGTGAGTTGATTGGCAGCTGGAAAATGTAAATTCAATTGCCTAAGTAATGTCACTTGATAATTTGTGCTGATTCTATCTTCTGGAATAAAATGTGTATATTAGTAAGGTGACAGTGAAACTGCGAGAGTATTGTAAAAACCCATCTCATTGACTTAATCCCCTTTAGGAAAGGAAATCTGCCACTCTTACTCCGTCTGGCCTATATATAATATGGTTGACACTTAATCATCCTCGGAAATGGCCTATCTGACTCAGTTGGAGTAAAACTATAATAAGAATAACACTGGACCCATCCAGCTTTGGACAAAGTGAGGACTGCAGATGCTGGAGATCAGAGCTTAAAAATGTGTTGCTGGAAAAGGGCAGCAGGTCAGGCAGCATCAAAGGAACAGGAGAATCGATGTTTCGTGCATATGTCCTTCTTCAGAAATGAGGAGGGTGTGCCAAGCAGGCTAAGATAAAAGGTAGGGAAGAGGGACTTGGGGGAGAGGCGTTGGGAATACGATAGCTGGAAGGAGGTTAAGGTGAGGGTGATAGGTTGGAAAGGGGGTGGGGGCGGAGAGGTCGGGAAGAAGATTGCAGGTCAAGAAGGCGGTGCTGAGTCTGAGGGTTGGGACTGAGAAAAGGTGGGGGGAGGGGAAATGAGAAAGCTGGAGAAATCTGCATTCATCCCTTGTGGTTGGAGGGTTCCTAGGCGGAAGATGAGGCGCTCTTCCTCCAGGCATCATGTTGCCATGGTTTGGCGATGGAGGAGGCCAAGGACCTGCATGTCCTTGGCGGGGTGGGAGGGGGAGTTAAAGTGTTCAGCCACGGGACGGTTGGGTTGGTTGGTGCGGGTGTCCCAGAGGTGTTCTCTGAAACGTTCCGCAAGTAGGCGGCCTGTCTCCCCAATAAAGAGGAGGCCACATCGGGTGCAGCAGGTGCAGTAAATGATGTGTGTGGAGGTGCAGGTGAATTTCTGATGGATATGGAAGGATCCCTTGGAGCCTTGGAGGGAAGTGAGGGGGGAGGTGTGGGTGCAAGTTTTGCACTTCTTGCAGTTGCAGGGGAAGGTGCCGGGAGTGGAGAAAGTAGAGGAAACAGCACCGATCCTTGTGGCACTCCACTGGTCACAGGCCTCCAGTCTGAAAAACAACATTCCAACACCACCCTCTGTCTTCTACCTTTGAGCCAGTTCTGTATCCAAATGGCTAGTTCTCCCTGTATTTCATGAGATCTAACCTTGCTAATCCTTAATGACATACAGGCTGTGATAGGTCCAGTCTGGAATGTAAGAGAACGAGGTTAATGTAAAAATCCACTTTACCTAATTCTCACCAATGTACCTGTTGCAGTTCCATCTATCCAGGATTAGTTTCGTAGAAGAGACCACTGCATAGTCTTTGTAGAGACATGACCCTGTGTTCACACTGAAGCCATCCTCTATTGCATTGTATGGTACTACATCATGCCACATGGGATAGGTTAAAGATAGGGCTTGTAGCTTAAATCTGAACAGCAGCATAGTTGTATTCAAACACAAAGTTTAAGCCCATGATCCAACATATCTCCCACTCTACCATTGCCAGCAAGGCAAAGGATCAACACTAATGTGTACAGGGATGAATGCTCTGTCCAAGAACATAATCCCAGAATAAAGATTTGCCAATTTAGGACAGGGATAGGAGGATTGTGAGTCTTTGGAACTCTTTGCCAAAGAGGGCTGTGGGGCTGTGTATTCTTTAAGGCTGAGATTCTTGATCTGTCAAGGAATCAAGAGTTACGGGAAGAAGGCAGGAAAATGGATGTAAGGAATTTCGGATCAATCATGATCCTGTTGAGTGGTGGAAAATGCTTGAAGGATTGAACAGGCTACTCCTGTTCCTAATTCTTATAACCTTATGGATTGATGGAAAACAACTAGAAGCCAAATAATGAGCCGTCAAGTTGGCAATACTCCACATGTAATGGCACGCAGGCTAATCAGCAGAAACAGAATACTGTAGACAGAACAAAGTGAGGCCACAATCGATGGATCAAATCAAAGCTCTGTAGTCCTGTTATGTCCGGTCGTGAATGGTGGTAGAGAATTAATCAACCATTGGCGCGGAACATGAACATCCCATCCAAAATGACAGTGCAGCACAGTATATGGGTGTAGAGGGAAGAAGAGACGTATCGTGAGCTAAAAGTGCCAAGCGGATATGTGCTTCTCCTGAAGTCCCTGCCATCACAGATGCCAGTCTTCAACCAATTCAATTTACTTCATGTCTTCTCAAGAAATAGCTGAGTGTATGGAACAGGAAAGGTTATGGTTCTGGTAACAGCCCAGCAGCATTACTTTATTGTGCTCTAGAACTAGCTGTTATCTTAAACCCAGCTCTCCAACATACTGTTCAACACTGACATCTCCTCAGTAACGCAACAGATAGTCCAGGCCTCAAACGACAAGACAAAGCTAATCTGGCCAATTACTGCGCCATCAGGCCTCATTGGCACTGTGATGAAAGTGTTATCAGGCAACACGTACTCAGCAATAACCGTCTCACCTTTGCTCAGTTTGGATTCTGGAAGGACACATTACTTCAGACCTCATTAAAACCCAAGCATGGGACAAAGAGCTGAGTTCCACAGGTGAATCAAGAGGTTTTGATATCAAGATGCCAATTGACTTTTCATGGGATCAAGGAGCTTTAGGAAAATTGGAATCAATAGGAATTGGGGAAAAATTCTGCAAAAATTTGAGTCATATCTAGTACAAAGAAGGATAATTGTGGTTATTAGAAGTCAATTATCTTAGCTCCAAAACATCATTGTAAGGGTTCCTCAGGATAGTTTATGCTCTATTTCCATCTATCCCTCAAACACAAGCTCACTAATTACTCCAATTAAGACTGGTACGAGTTGCGAGTACTTCATTCAAAGATTACAGCAGGATATCCACATTGCTGTAGTGCACCTTGCTTGAACACATTCCGATTACTGTCCCAGATCTGTGTAATAGATCATGTCCTGTCTGAAGATATGCATGGATTGTAGACATTCCCACTTAAAGACATACCACAACATCCATGCTTTTAAAAAAATTAAGATTACACTCATAATAATAAGTGTGCCCTAATATTTCAACAACTTCTGTGCATTGTGAGTTTATAACTTTATGAGTTTACGCAGCTGGAATGTGGAGGTGCTTTGTGACAGTCTGATCGACTATGGTCAGAGTGAAAACTCTTTGTGATCCCTGCCCATTATCCCAGGGATCTTGATTTAGAGGAATACTACTTCCTTGCTCAATTATATTGTGTGCTGGCTCTCTTTGTCATGACCTGCACAGGGCAATGTTCAGATTCCACATTTGAAAACCTTCCATTTGCATTAGGATTGTATGGTGTAAGTTTTTTCCGTAATGTTGCCATGGTTTCACTCAACGTATCATGCCATTGTCAAAAATTTGGAAAAATATATCCGTCATAATTCTGATCCACCAGGAACACAATGAGGTTTCAAAGGTTCCTTATGCTGGTTTGGCTGGTATGCCTGAATCAGTGTTTTCTGTACCACTATTGATTGTATTGAACCCGACTGGATGTTCAGAGCTCAACTCAATGATAGAATACTGCGAATGCTGGAGATCTGAAATAAAAACAGAAAGTGCAGGAGAAACCCAACAGGTCTGATAGCATGTGTAGAGTGTGAAGCAGAGTTCAGTCTGATATGACTCTTCTTTGGGACTTCTTCAGAGTTCCACAGTAGAGTCATATTGGACTGAAAATGTGACCTTTGCTTCTTTAAGCACTGATGCTGCCAGAATTGTTGAGCTTCTTCCTCATTTTCCGTTTTCGTTACCGACTCAATATAGTCGTTTCAGATATCTGGTTTTACAGTTGGTATCCTGTTAATTCTATGGGAAGCAATGTGCCAAAGGTCTCTGCACCATGGTAAGCCTGCTTTGTTGGACATTACGTATCAATGAGATAAAGGAAATGTGACAACCATGCTAATTAACTGTGCCGGAATTTCAGTGTTACCACACTAATGCAATGAATCACTGTGGAGCCATGGTATGCAGTTACCTTGGGATGGTTGCCTTCCATTGTTGGAGGCACATCCCCTTCAGTATTCTCAGGGAAAGGATATTGGCAGTTGTGCTGTTTTCAGCTTTAGTCCTCTGTGTATGATTTCCAGTTTACCTAGGACACATTTTATTAATGGTTGCAAATGGTGTGATTACAGCCATTTTCCTGGTAATCTTTACAATTTGAAATACTTCCTCAATCTTGGCCATGATCTCCTTCCATGCTCTGTGCTGCATTGGCAACTTAGTGTGTACCCTCACTTCTAATGCCTGGCATCATCTTGGTTGCTGCCAGTTTGCTACATGTTTTGTATTAGCTTGTGGCTTACAAGAAATGAATGAATGAATGAATGAATGCATAATTTATCGTCAATATACCTTGGAAGATAGAGTGCGAAATGTTCTGCTGTCACAGCATGGTGCCATTTTGAGGTGCAGATTGTTCTGCTGTAACACATGTTTAGTCAACCCGAATTTGCTGTAATGCCATTGATGAATTGAGAATGCTGTTTCTAAAGCACGAACTTTTAAAACGTGTAACATAATTACATCGCCAAAACTTTAAGTGCTGTTTCTAAAGCGCAATTTTTCTATAACTCTTGGTTACACAAGAACGCAACCATCTCATTATAGAAAAATTGACTGTACAAAAGAGAGAAAATGAAAGACTTAAATAGAGGTCATCTTCATTGGCTGGGGTCCCAAATACAGCTCCAGGACTTTTGCAAAGCCCACACTCCGGGGTTACCACTGCCAAGGAGCCCCCGTTCCTTCATCACTGCAGCTGATGCCTTGCCGCCAATTCCAAAAGGTGGAGGCAGGAGCCCCTGCTCTGGTCATCACTGATGTCATTGCAGCCACCCCACAACATCATGGAGATGAAGAAAAAAGAAATAAAGTTGGAAGGAGAGAGAGAGAGAAAAAAAGGATGTGGCTGGCCTTGAGCAGATGGGCCTATTGTGTTGGTGCCACCACCTTGAATGACGTCTTGGCACACCTTTCACATTAAGATCGTTAAATGGGAATGCCAAATGCCCTTTCGCTTCGTCACCATAGTCTTACCAGACCATAGGAGCTGCTCTCTTATTAGAGAGAAGCAACTGGTGGTGATTTTCCCTGAGGGACACTAGACCTCAGGTGAGGGGAGAAGAGCCCATCATGGTAACCTTTAACCTCAACAACCCAGCAAACCGAGCTAAACCAATCCCTATGCTTTTGCATCATAGTCCTTATGATGATCCTTATCTACTGGATAGGTTTGTGGTGGATTAAAAGGTCTACATCTTCCACATGGCTTATTTAGTCATGCCACCTTGCTTACTCTGCCAATAGTTAAAGCCACACCCAGCCAAGCTCTGCTGAGTTAAAAAGACAGTTTTATTTTTCTGCCCAACATTTAATAGATCTTTAAGTGTCCTGAGGAGGTCCTTTTGAAAATGTGTGTCAATGCAGCTCCCAGAATCTGGAATTCTTTCAGATAATTCAGAATGGAGAATTTTGCATTCCCTATCTTTGTCCTTTCTCACAACTGACAAATTGCTTGAGTGACTTTTTTGACTGCTCCTACATGATGTAAATTCCAAATGATGTATTCTGAAATTGCTTTTCTTATGTGACTGATCTTGGGTTGTCTGCATTTTCTGAGGTTCTGTCAGATGACCTCCGGATAAGTTGGAGACAGTCAGCTTATGAAGTTGTCCTTATCTGATAGCCATCTTAAGTGAAGCTGCATGTTTACCTGGTTCTGATGTCAGCCAAATTAATGAATGCTTTTCAACTCATGGTCAGGGACTTTACCGACATCTTGCTAACATTCCCAGGATTTTTTGTGATTTCCCAAGTAGGCAATGTTTCAGTGCCTTACAGATTTGATTGCCTGGGCTACTTTTAGTTCACATGATCTGATTCTGCAGCCAAAACCAGGGTGGCAATGTGTGACACTATCGTCGAGCAACATGCATTTTATCAAGACTCTCTTATGAAGCATGCTCAAATAGCTTGAATGATTTGTGATTGCTTTTTAACATTGCTTCTGAACCAGCCCACACAGGTCTGATCCCAGTTGACTGATCGCATCCTTTTGCTGGTAATTCCTTTGCAGAGTTGCTTACACTTCCCAACAGAATGCTGCTCACAGATTGTGTTTCGCCTCTCAAATCTCCATCCCTCACAGACTGAGGGTCTCATTTTGAAGTTGAATCTACAGCCGTCCCGATGTCCTCTGCTTTTGCGATGTTGCCAACTTGGCAGAACTGCAGCTTTTCCTTCTTTTCACTTGACGGGCTGCCATTGCGTTGCATGTAACCATCCTCAGATGTGTAGAACTTTGGCAAGTCTTTGAAGCTGTGATGGTACCGAGGGGAGATGATGACATTGTGGTCTTGTCATCAAACCAATAATTCAGGGACTCAGGTGAGCATTCTGGAGATAGACTGACCAGTGAAATTTAGAACATCGAAATGTACACCACGGCCCACGATGTTGCTCTGAATATGATGCCAACTTAAACTAATGTCTTCAGTCTTCCCTTCGTCTGTACCCCTCCATTCCTTGCATATTCCTGTGCTTATCTAAAGCACTCTAATGCCTCTATCATACATGCCTCCACCACCACCCCCCGGCAACACATTCCACACACTTGCCACTCTCTGTGTAACATCCCTCACACCTCCTTTGAATTTTCCTCCTCTCAATTTAAATGCATGCCCCCTAGTATTAAACACTTCAACTCTGGGAAAATAATTCTATTGTGAACCCTATCTATGCAGCTCATAATTTTATAGACTTCTGTCAAGTCTCCCCTCAACCTCTGCCACTCCAGAGAAAATGAACCTAGTTTTTCTGATCTCTCCTTATAGCTCATACCGTCTAATCCAGGCAGCACCCTGGTAAACCTCTTCTGCACCCTGTTCGAAGTCTCCACATCTTTCCTGTAATGTGATGAACTTAAAGTCAGTTCATAAAAGGAAAAGAAAGTTGGTCTCAGTAAGATGACTACAGACTACTGTTGTAAAATAACAGTGGTTCACTAATGTTCTTTTGGGAGTAAATCTGCCATCCTTACCTCCAGACCCACAATAATGTGGTCGCTGTTTCTCTCTCCACAGATGCTGCCAGAACTGCTGAGCTTCTCCAGCAATTTCTATTTTGATTTCAGAATTCCATCGTCTGCAATATTTTGCTTTCAGTAAACTGTATTGTAAACTCTCTATTCAATGATTACAGCAGCATATACACATTGCTGCTGAGTTCTTATTAGCCTATGTTGCTTGGTGAACTGATAGATTACCACAATTAAGTCGCTTGACAGAAGCTATGATACGAGAGAAAGTGAGGACTGCAAATACTGGAGATCAGAGTCGAAAAGTGAGGCATTGGAAAAACACAGCAGGTCAGGCAGCATCCGAGGAATAGGGGAGTCAATGTTTCAAATTATGATATGGCGAATGACATATACAAATTGTAAGCACACTCGAAGATATACAGCAGTGTCCTGGGTCCAATTATCTTTATCAATTACCTTCCCTCCATCAAAATGACAGAAATGGGAAAGTTTACTTACAATTGCACAATGTTCCATTTACAGTTCCTCAATCACTAAAGCAGTTAATTCCTGCATACCACTAGCCCTTGTTGATAAATGTTGAGTAACATTGACACCACGCAATTGTGAAGCAATGACTATCTCTAACTAGAGAGAATCCAACTCCATCCTATAACATTCCACAGCATTATCATTCATGAATCCCCCTCCATCAATCTTCTGGAGGTCATTATTGAACAGAAACTAAACTGGAGCCAGTCACAATAGCACTGTGACTACAAGAGTAGGCCTGAGGCTGGGAATTCTGCAGTAAGTAACACACCTTTTGTCACCCCAAAGAGTCTCCTCCATTTGAAAGGCACAAGTTGGATGTGTGAGTGAATACTTTTCACTTGCCAGCTTCCAGCACCACACGAGAAGCTCCCTGGATGAACACACCATCCACCATCTCAGACACCCACTCCCTCCACCCTTAATGCACAGTGGTAGCAATATACAATGAAACGCTGTAAGAACTTATCAAGATTCCTTCAATAGCACCTTGCAGACCTATGACTGTTCACACCGAGAGAGTGGAGATCCACTACCTACAAGATTACTCGAAGTTACACACTAGCCTGATGTAGAAACATAACACTGTTCCTTCTTATTGATAAGTGAAAGTCTTGTAATTCCCTTTCTAATAGTTGTATAGTGAAGGCTCCACCAAATGGAGGTGTGGTGCAGTAGTTCAAGAAAGTTGCTTACCACCACCTTTTCAAGGTCAATTGGGGATTGAAAATAATATCTGTCTGTATCAGAGATGCCCAAATGTCAAAAATAAACTTAAAACACTGACAATCTACATTCCCTCAGTACTGTAATGAGGTGTCTATGTAGGTAATACATTCAATTTTCTGGAAAGGACCTTAGACTAACAATTTCTTGAATTGAGAGGCCAGAATGCTACCAATGGAACCAACGTTAATGCCTATGGATAACAAACTGCCAAAGGCAGCAATGAGGTGACTGGCAGTGCCACTGTGTTTGTAATGCTGTTGGGGGATGAATGCTGGCCAAGTTAACATCCGGCTCTACTTCAACTTTTCACTTGGGGGGGTGGAGGGGGGGTAGGTGGGGGGGGTGTATAAAACAGACAGGACGTCACATCCTCCCTTTCCCTTGCCCCACACCACCACTGCATTTCCCTAAATCTAGCATTTTGTACATTCCCAAATTCCTTCACTCTCTCATTGGTAAATGTGCTTTCAGCTGCTCAAGACCTACGCTTTGGAATTTCTTTCCTAAAGCTTTCCACACCCTCATTTGCACTAATATGTTATTAAGTCAGTCTATTTGAAACTGGGTGTCATGCTTGATGCTGAGATGAACTTCCAATCTCATAATCGTGCCATCCCCAACACCGTCTATTTCCACTTCCATAACATCACACAAATTCACCCCTGTTGTAGCTCTGAAACCCTCATGCACACATTTGTATTCTCAGCACCCCTGAGAATACTGTTGTAAGCACTCCTGAATGTCCTCCCACATTCTATTCTCTACAGACTTGAGGTCATTCAAAGCTGTTCTGCCTATGTATTGTATCACAGCAAAACCTGTTCCCTAACACACGGCGACACACAAACTCAGCTGCTCCTGTATTTATTGCCCATTCTCAATTCCAGGAAAAGGTGGTAGTGAGCTGCTTTGTTCAACTAGTGCAGTGCTGCTGGTTTATGGTCACCCACCTGCTTTGCATAGACTCCCTACAGTGTGGAAGCAGGACAGACGACCCATCAAGTCCATACTGACCCTCCAAAGAGCATCCCACTCAGACCCACTTGGCTACCCTACCCCTGTTACCCTGCATTTCCCGTGGCTAACCCACCAAGCCTGCACAGCCCTGGAGACTATGGGCAATTTAGCATGGTTAATCAACCTAACCTGCACACCTTTGGATTGTGGGAGGAAACTGGAGCACCCGGAGGAAACCCAGGCAGACACAGAGAGAATGTGTAAACTCCACACAGAATGGAATTGAACACAGCTCCCTGGTGCTGTGAGGCAGCAGTGCTAACCACTGTGCTGCCCCTTTGGGGTAGGGGTTTTCAAGATTTTGACCTAGCTACAGTAAGGGAATAGGTTTCAATAAAATGTTTTGAAATGGCTGAGGGATGAATGTTCGCCAAGCTAATATAACAAGTGACTTGGAAGGGAGCTTGCAAATGGTAATGTCCCTTGCATCTGCTGTCCTTATCAATCTGGGCAGTAAAAGTCATGCGTTTGGAAGGTGCTGTCGAAGGGGCCTTAATGAGTTGCCGCATTGTATTTTGTAAATGGCACACAGTTACTCAATAGATCAATTATTCAGCTTCTGTCATGTTAAGGAGAAATTTCTGCTTCAGGCCTTTGACAAAATGTGAGCTGGATTAAGATTTCTATCATCATGTTTTCAAACCCACTATCTTCAGAAAAGTCATTTTCTAACTCTCAGGGCTGAACCTTACATTCTTTTGGCTAAGTGTGAGTTATGGTGAGCTTTTCACTGTATCTTACCAAAGTTACCCCTCGGTGTCTATCACATTTGATTCTATCCTCATCTTATCACATGCGATTCGCAGGACAACCTGTCCGTCACTCAGTGGATATCACCAAAGATGTGTGGACATCCAAATAAGGAATGAGAATAGGTCACTAGGTCCTTTGAGTCTCCTCCATTATTCAATAAGATCATGGCTGATCTAATTTTAAACCTAACTTTACATTTCTGCACATCTCCAATAATCTTTCATCCACTTGGTTATCAAAAACTGTTCAAATTCTGCCTTAAAAGTATTTAAACATTCTGTGTCCTCTACCTTCTGGGGAAGGGAATTCTAAAGATCCACAAACTTCTGAGAAAAAAAATGCTTTCTAATCTCTGTATTCAACGGGTGACCCTTATTTTTAAACTCTGACCCCTAGTTCTAGATTCTCCCACAAGAGGAATGATCTTTTCAGCATCGACCCTGTCAAGTTCCCTCTGGGGATCTTATATGGATCAAATAAGTCACCCATGATTCTTCTAAGTTTTAGAGAATACAGGCCTAGCCTGTTTAGTTTTTCATCATAAAGCAATCTGCTCATTCCAGGTATCACTCAAAGAAACCAGCATCAATACCAGTAAGATCAGCATCAGCACCATGAAGGTCAGCATCAGCATGCTTAAGACTATCATCAACACCAGTAAGACCAACATCAGCACCAGTATGACAATCATCAACATGATTAAGACCACCATCAACACCAGTAAAACCAGCACCAGCATAATTTAAACCATCATCGACATCAGTAAGGCCAGCATCGACACCAATAAGATCAGCATCAACACCAGTAAGACCATCAACACCAGTAAAGTCAGCATCAACACCAGTAAGACTAGCACAAGCACCAATGAGACCAGCATCAGCACAGTAAAACCGGCATCAGCACGATTAAGACCATCACCAACACCATTAAGACCAACATCAGCACCAGTAAGACAAGCATCAGCATGATTAAGCCCACCATTAACACCTGTAAGACCAGCATCAGCACCAGTAAAGTCAGCATCAGCAAGACCAGCATCAGCATGATTAAGACCACCATCAACACCAGTAAGACTAATATCAGCACCAGTAGAGATCAGTCTCACTTGCATATGCACCATCTTTAAAATGCCACTGTGCATCTAAACGAGTGCTGACATTCTGAAGTTGCCCTGTTTGGTCAAGAATATTTCCAGAAGGTATAAAAGGTAGGGAAGATGGAATTGTGATTCTTGGACAGAGACTTGAAGTTGAAGGGTTGGTGCAAAAGAGGGATGTCCTATTCTCAGAACTCCTGCTGAACAGATCATGACCGCCAGACCCTGACAGCCTGGCCGAAGTAGCCATCTTGCGTCAGTGCTTTCTCCACAGGCCAGAGGGATGATCAGCAGTGCTATGAGACAGTCAATGACATTCCCTAATGTGCCAGGGCGTGTGCCACACTCTGCCACGTCACACTGAATCCATCTCTGTTTCTGCGCCCACCTCCCACCAAGTCTCCACCACTCTCGCTTTGGCCCTACAAAATCTTCCCTCACTTATTCCCCTGGCCTTCCAGCCTCCCATGTCACTAAGCCAACCTGGGACTCTGCATTGTCCCTTCGTTCTCTTGCAGTGCCTCACCATTTACCTAGAACTGACAGCTGTACCACCCATTTTCACCTCACTAAAACCCTCCCTTTCTCTCATTACAGGAGAAGGCAAGCCCATACCTTTACAGAGTGAGCAGGGGATGCCTGACTTTAGGCATCACAGTCCTGACAAGGGGCGAACCTGTCCCTTGCAGGATTGCTGCAATGGTTATGTAGGTACATCCATGTCTGTATGCTGCAGCTTCTCTCCCATCAAGCACACCTATCACTCTCAATCATTACACACCCTCTGACACGCACTGGCCATGACGCCTGCTCTCTCTTAACCTCGACGGTACCACCAGCAGCACTGCAGGGAAACAGTGGACTCCCCAAGCAGGCACTTGTTCAACCTCTGAGGAATCAGGGACCTTCATTCACATGCACAGGGAGGGAGAGGAGCAGCAGCTAGGAATGTGGAAAGGAATGGCCCTCAATGCCCAGGAGCTGCAGCAGAGCAGCGAGTCATGTGATTGTCTATCTCCATGGACAGGGCCGTGGTTGCCGTGGAGAGTCAGGCCCAGCATCTTCAGGGTGTGCACACACCTGCTCTCCATTGCCCCAGCCCATGGTCCTCAGGGCCGAAGGTACAGCAACAGGGGGTTGGCAACCTGGTCTAATTGCCAGATGCCTCGTCCTCACAAGGAGACAGGGCAATGCCAGGAGGCACCCAGCTAGAGGAGGAACCACACACAGCTCCCTCAGAAATGATCACTTAGGACCCTCCAGAGGGGGCTGGAGCCACGCTCTTTGCTTTGCCTGAAGGATGCCTCCTGGCACTTCAGTGAGGATTACTCTATGAGACTTTGAGAGATGCCTGCTTGCTTTGCTGCACGCATAATGTGTTTGCCACATAAGTTGCTGGTGAAGATGTGAAATTGATGTAGCGCACTGCCATACAACAAGGTGTAGCGGGCCTGGACTACAGACTGCTGAGTAGCAAGGTAAGCTGCCAAGGTGTGTGACTGTGCTAATAGGCAAGGCACAGTAAGGATAGTACAAAAATGCAGGAAGGCGCTAAATGAATAATCACGAAGGGATCGAGCGAATGAGCAACCCTGACTAGGACCTGAGGGCAAGGCTTAGAGTAAAGGGAAGACCTTTTAGAACGGAGATAAGGAGAAACTTCTTCATCCAGAGAGTGGTTAACCTATGGAATTCACTGCCACAGAAGGCTGTGGAGGTCAGATCATTGAATATGTTTAAGATGGAGATAGATAGGCTCTTCATTGTCAAGGGGATCAAGGGTTACGGGGAGAAAGCAGGAGAATGGGGTTGAGAAACTTATCAGTCATGATTGAATTGGCAGAGCAGACTCAATGGGCTGAATGGCCTAATTTCTACCCCTATGTCTTATCATCTTACAGCAATGTATGAGCTAGGGTCCTGTCCATGACACAAAGTGTCTTTGTCCCAAACTTTCAGAGTTAGTTGCTGGCACCCGGTGCAATGCAAGACTGTACACCATGTGTAGCTTATAAGTAGATGAGAGAGAGGTCTCATGGCTGTCATGAGGGTTGGCAAATGCCAGGTGCCAATGCCATGGATGAGGGGTGTGCGTGGCTGGTGCCCGTGGAAGCTAGTCACAGACAGCCGTGAGATGAAGTCCCCAGACACCCACTCTGCTTTCCGTATGGAGAATTCCTGACATCTGGCAAGTTTGTCACATTTGGTAAGGTAGGAAGCTGGCAAGTTGGGCCATTAATAAGGCTTTAAACCACCCCCCACCACCACCACCACTACCACTCCCCCCATATTGGCAATTCACTGTTGCCGAGCAAGACACTCACTATGATACTTGTCGAAAGCATAATGATTTGAGTGAGATGCCCTGACATTGAGATTGTCCGAGCCAGACCTCTCATCTGAGTCTGCCACAAATCCTGTCTTAGCCCACATCAGCCTCGGGCGACTGTCTGTGTGGAGTTTGCACATTCTCCCCGTGTCTGCGTGGGTTTCCTCCAGGGTGCTCCAGTTTCCTCTCACCGTCCAAAGATGTGCAGGTCAGGTGAATTGGCCATTCTAAAATTGCCCATAGCGTTAGGCGCATTAGTCAGGGGTAAAGTGTAGAGTAATAGGGTAGGGGAATGGGATAGTCTTCGGATGGCAGGCATGGACTTGTTGGGCTAAATGGTCTGTTTCCCCACTGTAAGGATTCTATGATTCTATGAATCAGACCCCCAGTATTACAAATATAGCAAAATGCCAATTGTTTCCAATTCATTGTGCCACTCCAAATCAGGCCATTTGTAGCTTGCAATATGAGTCATCCCTAATTGCCCTTGAACTGAATGCCTTGCTTAACCATTTCAGAGCCAACCACATTGTGGTTGGTTTGGAGTCACATGTAGGCGAAACCATATAAGGTGGCAGATATCTTCCCATAAACACCGTTTGTGAACCAGGTGGGTGTCTATAGCATTAGCTTCGCGGATACCATTATTGGGAATAGCTTTCATTTCCAGATATTTTATGAGTTGAATTAAAATTCCAACAGTGTTCAGAGTGAGATTTGAACCCTTTCACCCATAGCCTCTATTCTTGTGTTATTAAAGACAATCAAATGGGGGATACCTTACAGTTTGACTTGGATGGAAACTGGGACTCCTTGGGACTTTCACAAGAAACTGCAGAGTAAGATATTTCAACATCTGCCTTGGTTAGTTTTATTTGTACAATATGATTTGTTTGAGGATGGAGCCTACATTGAGAAACGATGGCCAGCTTTTCTCTCTCTCGACTTATATATGAACCCTCTATTGCCTACAACTTCCATATGCATATGGATTAGTAAAGTTACGTTCCAGTCTCCTCTATCCCTGCAACATTGAAGGTCTCAGAATTCATTCAAATTCTGTGAGTGCTGTCCTTCTAGGTGTCTTCGTCAGCCTTTAACCCTTGTGACCTCTTTTGTTTTCCTCCACTCTCTTTTCATCAAATCCCCACAGTGTGGAAACAGGCCCTTCAAGTCCACACTGACCCTCTGAAGAGTAACCCACCCAGACCCATTCCCTACACTGTATCTACCCCTGACTAATGGGCGGCACGGTGGCGCAGTGGTTAGCACTGCTGCCTCACAGCGCCAGAGACCCGGGTTCAATTCCCGACTCAGGCGACTGACTGTGTGGAGTTTGCACATTCTCCCCGTGTCTGCGTGGGTTTCCTCCGGGTGCTCCGGTTTCCTCCCACAGTCACAGAGATGTGCGGGTCAGGTGAATTGGCCATACTAAATTGCCTGTAGTGTTAGGTTAAAGGGGTAAATGTAGGGGTATGGGTGGGTTGCGCTTCGGCGGGTCGGTGTGGACTTGTTGGGCCGAAGGGCCTGTTTCCACACTGTAAGTAATCTAATCTAATCTAATGCGCCTAACCTACACATCCCTGAACACTATGGGCAATTTAGCATGGCCGATTCACCTAACCTGCAAATCTTTGGATTGTCGGAGGAAACTGGAGCACTGGAAGGAATCCCATGAAGACATGGGGAGAATGTGCAAACTCCACACAGACAGTAGCCCAAGACTGGAATCGAACTCAGGTCCCTGGTGCTGTGAGGCACCGAACTAACCACTCAGTCATGTCCTTGAGTACGTTACCTCTAACTAACTCTATTCCCATTTTCTTCTCACTCTTTGTTCAGCATCTTACGACACAACATCTCCATTGGTCAAAGCATTGAATACAGGGGTTGCAACACCATGTTACAGCTATACAATACATTGGTGACGCCATATTTGGAGTACTGCACATAGTTCTTATCACCCTGCTACAGGAAGGATGTTATTAAACTGGAAAGGGAGCAAAACGGATTTCCAAGAATGTTAATAAAATGGGAAGGTTTGAATTATATGGAGTGGCTGCCTAAGCTGAGACTTTTTCCCTGGAGCATAGGAGGCTGAGGGGTGACCTTATAGACATTTATAAAATAATGAAATGTTAAAATAAGGTGCACAGCCAGGGTCTTTTCCTCAGGCTGGGGAAGTCCAAAACTAGAGGGCATAGGCTTAAAGTGAGAGGGGAAGGATTTCAAAGGGACCTGAGGGGCAATTTTTGCACACAGAGGGTGGTGCATCTATGGAACAAGTTGCCAGAGGAAATAGTAGAGGTGGGTACAATTACAACATTTAAAAAACATTTGGATCGGTACATGAACAAGAGGGGTTCAGAGGAATAAGAATCAAAGGCTGGAAAATGAAACTAACTCAGTTTAGGAAACCTGGTCAGCATAGAAGGGTTGGGCCAAAGGGCCTGTTTCTGCGCTGTATGACTCTATGATTAGATTCCTTACAGTGTGGAAATGGGCCCTTTGGCCCAACCAGTCCACACTGACCCTCTGAAGGGTAACCCACCCAGACCCATTTCCCTCTGACTCATGCACCTAATACTATGGGTAATTTAGAATGGCCAATTCACCCTAACCTGCATATCTTTGGACTGTGGGAGGAAACCGGAGCAAACCCACACAGACACAGGGAGAATGTGCAAACTCCACACAGACAATCACCCAAGGCTGGAATTGAACCTAGGTCTCCTGGTGCTGTGAGGCAGCAGTGCTAACCACTGAGCCACCGTGCCGCCAAATGATCACAGCCAAAGAGCCCAAACACATTGATAATGACTGCGGCCATGATGCGCTAGCTGTCTTTGTCATCCATGACTTTTTTCACAGTTTGTGCATTCTTTCAATGGCACCAGCAATTATTTGTCCCATTCTGGAAGGAGATCCTCCATTGGCCAACATGCCAAGTGCTTACTGTTTGTTGAATTGTGAAAGTTGCTCATCCTGTTTTAACCTGACATCTCTAAACGCCTCCATTCTGAATGGTCAGCAGAAAAGGAGCTTTGGTCAGGTTTTCCAGAAATGAGAAGGCCAATCATGTTATTTTTACAGCTGTCCCTTTTAAATAAACCCACTCGAATGAAACGGAGGCATTCTGGTCTGTATGACTCAGTGGTATGCTAATTGCCAGACCATTATCTGACGCACAAGGTGAAACTTTAATGCAAAGATGAATCAGCTGGAGAGAAGTTTTCTGAATGGAATTTTCTGAATCCATATCGTGTAAATTTTTGACCTTTCTTGGTGCTTTGGATCTTTTCCTTGAAGCATTTCTTTCTCTTTCAGTCGGGACCTGTTATGTGCTGACAATGGTTTAGTAACATCAGCTTTCACTTCCTAGTGTTAGTTGTAATTAGTGATGAAAGAGATAGCATCCTCACGTTATAGGCTTCTGGCCAGGTTGAGAATAGTATACAGCGAGACAAAGATGAATTTACCTGAATGCAGAGTCACCATGCAATGTATAGGCTCTGCTCCCTGTATCTTCCTCACCTCTCAGAATGATGGCTGGTTTCATGGTGGGTGGTAATGAACTGGCTTGAGGTTGTGCAAGCTGCTTGCATCTATAAGAACCTAGGAACATAGGGAATATCTGTAGGCCATTCAGCCCTTCGAGCCTGTCTCACCATTCAGTGAAGATGCTTCATACTTAAGATTTTGGAAATTCACATAGAAATATGTGAATAGATGATTAAGAATAATTAACAGGTAATGGGGACTGAGTAGGGATTTGTTTGACCCCAAGGTTTAGGCATCATTTGATTGCTGGTTTCTACCATTCATTTTACCTGTTACATGGGAATAGAGATTGAAATCAAGAATAGAACATAGAACATTACAGTGCGGTAATGGCCGTCAATGTTGCGCCAACCTGTGGAACCAATCTGAAGCCCATCTATCCTACGCTATTACATTTTCATCCATATGCTTATCCAATGACCATTTAACTGCCCTTAAAGTTGTTGAGTCTACTACTGTAGCAGGCAGTGCGTTCCATGCCCCTACTACTCCCTGAGTAAAGAAACTATTTCTGACATCTGTCTTATCTCACTGTCCACTCTATCTAACCCTCTGGTTATCTTGTATGTCTGAATTAAGTCACATCTCAACTTCTCTCTAACGAAAACAGCCTCAAGTCCCTCAGCCTTTCCTGATAAGTCCTTTCCTCTATACCAGGCAACATCCTAGTAAATCTCCTCTGAACCCTTTCCAAAGCTTCCACATCTTTCCTATAATATGGTGACCAGAACTGATACATTAGACCCATAGAATCATCGAGTCTTACAGCACTGAAACAGACTGTTCAGTCTGACCCATCCATGCCGACCAAGTTTTCCAAACTAAATTAGTCCCATTTGCCTGCATCTGGCCTACATTCTTCTAAGTCTTTCCTGTTCATGTAGCTGTTCAAATGTCCTTTAAATGTTGTAACTGTCCCTGCATCTGCCACTTCCTCTGGCAGTTCATTCCACATACAAACCATTCACTTTGTGAATAAGTTGCTACTCAGGTCCCTTTTAAATATTTCTTCTCTCACCTTGAAATTATGCCGTCTAGTTTTGAACTCCCCAACCCCAGAGAAAAGACCTTCGCTATTCAGTTTATCTGTGCCCCTGTTTATAAACTACTCAGCTCAACCTGGACTCAGTGGCAGACTTCTCATCTTCATCAAAAAGCTCAGTCATGGATTGTGGGTTCAAATTCAACTTGAGGGTTGAACACATAAGCAACACATCTTGCAGTCAGAGATCAGATGTCCAACACAAGATATGTGTCGGGATCTGACCGATGTCCTGATGTGCAGATCTAACTGGGAATTGCCTGGACAGTTTGAGTTTATGATGGGCAAGTCCCCTGCTCCCTGGGACAATCTGTGAATGCTTCCAACACTGAATTTGAGTCAGAGACTTCAAACAGTTACTTGGATAATTACCCTGGAAACGTTAGACAGAAAAGTCCTAATCCATCTGCTCAGAACCCAACCCCTAATTGTTCTCACTGACTAACTAATGCTCACTGACCAACTAACGCTCACTGACTAACCCCTTGACCCTTCCAATCACTTCTCTGACTAGCCCCTCAATCTGGCAGTCTCTCACCTATCCTCCTGGCACAGCCTGACTAACTCACCTACCTTCATTACTAAGTATCGATCTCACGATTTACCCCAACTTACCAACACTGCCCAACTACCCCACTTCACCTTTTTATCCACTTTTCCTTATCCTCTCATTCATCCTTTGGCTATCATTAAAATGCCGGACTATTAAACATGTCAGACTGCAGCTAGTGCTGTACATGGGAGACGTACCCTGTCATACCCTACTCTATTCTGCTTTGACGGCGTTCTCATAGATACACCCTGTTTCCACACTTCAGGAATAACTGTTCTTGGAAGAAATGTGGAGCCTTGTTGGCGCCATTTTTGAGTGGAATAGAAATCTGAGAACAGTTTCCACTCCCGAGAGAATTGAGGTCAATGCATGGATTGACTGACTCTACAGCGCTGTGGGTTGCTGTGCTGTAAAAATTTAAAACAGACTCCACTTGCACCTCCAGGTGGGTAAGAAAATATACTATTTCGATGAAGAGCTGTGCTGTTCTCCTTGGTATCCTGCTTCAGATCTACCCTTTAGTCAATATCGCTGGAATGACTTAGAGTGGTCCCCCCTGTACCCACAGGGGATGCTTTCCAAGACCTACCGTGGAAGTCCGAAACCGCGGATAGGAGAAAACCCATTCATTTCAATGGGAAATTTACCTTCCCGGCAACCTCCTGGTCCCTGGTTCCAGAAGGTTCCCTATAATATGCTCAGGCCACAGTAAACCGTGAGTATCTGAAACCGCGGAAAATGATTCCATGGAAAATGATTCTGCGGAAATGGGGGTCACCTTGTATATGTCATTTTTTTTCTTGGCCAGTGATGGGACATTTTTCTGCACAACTTGACTCACAATTTCTACATGACCACCATGACTTCAACCCAAAGTACTTCCTTAGCTTTACAGTATTTGGTGCTATCCTGGTGCCATAAGAGGAACTGCTGAAAATGGAACTTCCATCTTATTTTTCTGAAAGAAGGTTACCGAGCAGGTAGGCTATTGTGTCAGGGCTTTAGGACCCTAGAGCTATCTTGCAATGAAGACATGCAGCTGTTCCTCACTAGGCTCAAATAGCACAGTGTGGGTGGAGTTAAGGAAAAGGGAAAATGCACAGAAAGTTGGGCAGATGCCTGAAGGCCAATCATGTCAATGTTAGAAACACATGGGGAGAAACATGTAGAGTAGACTGACTGATATTGAGGCAGTGGATTTTATGGAATAGTCATTCAATAATGTAACAGTAAGATTAGAATCTGCCATATCTCTGAATACAATGAATTGTTGTATTTAGTCTTAATATATAATAAGCAGTCTCTAAAAGAATCCCAAGCCGGAATACAGATTACAGATTATATTACAGTGTGGAAACAGGCCCTTCGGCCCAACAAGTCCACACCGACCCGCCGAAGCGAACCCACCCATACCCCTACATTTACCCCTTACCTAACACTACGGGTAATTTAGCATGGCCAATTCACCTGACCCTGCACATCTTTGGACTGTGGGAGGAAACCGGAGCACCCGGAGGAAACCCACGCAGACACGGGGAGAACGTGCAAACTCCACACAGTCAGTCGCCTGAGGCGGGAATTGAACCCGGATCTCTGGCGCTGTGAGGCAACAGTGCTAACCACTGTGCCACCGTGCCGTACACTTCTTGACCTTCCTTCTCTTCAACTAGTCTGTCTTGAACTAGATGTGCGTACTCAACCACACAACAAAAAAGGTTGGATCATTCTAAAATAGGCATTGGGTCCTAAATTATAGATCTCAATATCTGTTGCAGATTCCTTCACAGGTTTTGGTCATTAGATTAGTGGAGCTGTTGAAAGGAGCTGAATTTACATTACTCTATCATATGATAAATTCTCCCCTTTATCTCAATGACTTTGACATCATGAGTTTAGTTTGTTGTCTGTTCTCTGAACTGTTCATCTCATTGCTGTCAATGGACCCTGGCAGTCATATCGCATAAAAATATTTCATTGTGCAGAGAACGTTACTGTGTAATAGAATATGATATAAATGCCATATTTCTCAACATTGGCAAGAGAAATCTGGTGAAACACATGCTCATTTGTACTTCCTTGACTCATTAGTGCTGTTGGGAGACAGAGGACATCTATTCCATTATTATAATTAGGGAATCAATTGATACTGACCTCAAACGTTGTTCTGTGGAGCTCTGGTTTTGCTCTCTCTGAGGTTCATATTTATACTTTGAGATAGCAGGGGAAATAGCAAGTGCACTTACGGTAATTTTCCAAAATTCACTAGACTCTGAGGCAGTTCGAACAGGTTGGAAAACTTCAAATGTGATGCCACTGTTTAAAAAGGGCGGTAGATAAAAGATGTGGAATTATAGACCGGTTAGCTTAACTTCTGTAGTGGGAACATGCTTGAGTCTATTATCCAGGAAGAAATAGCAAGGCATCTCGATAGAAATTGTCCTATTGCGCAGATGCAGCATAGGTTCATGAAGGGCAGGTCATGCTTAATTAATCTTTTGGAATTCTATGAAGATGTTATAAGCACAGTGGACAACAAGGGCCCAGGAGATATGGTGTAGCTAGATTTCCAAAAGGCCTTTGATAGGTGCTCACAAAAGGCTGCTGCATAAGATAAAGATACATGGTGTTAGGGGTAAAGTATTAGCATGTATAGAGGATTAGTTGACTAACAGGAAGCAAACAGTGGGGATAAATGAGTGCTATTCTGGTTGACAATCAGTAACTAGTGGTATGCCTCAGGAATCAGTATTGGGACTGCAACTATTCACAATTTACAGAGATGATTTGGAGTTGGGGATCATGTTCAGTATGTCAAAGTTTGCAGATGATACTAAGATGAGTGGCAGAGCAAAGTGTGCAGAGGACTGTGAAACTTTGCAGAGGAACTTAGATATTTTGAGTGGGCAAAAGCTGGCAGATAGTATACATCGTTAATTAATATGAAGCCATCCATTTTGGTCAGAATAACAGTAAAAAGGATTATTACTTGAATGGTAAAAAATTGCAGCATGCTGTTGTGCAGAGAGACCTGGGTGTTCTTGTGCATGAATCACAGAAGGTTGGTCTGCAGATGCAGCAGGTAATTAGGACGATAAATGGAATTTTGTCCTTCATTTCTAAAGGGATTGAGTTTAAAAGCAGGGAGGTTATGTTGCAGCTGTACAGGGTGCTGGTGAGGCCACACCTGGAGTACTGTGTGCAGTTTTGGTCTCCTTACTTGAGAAAGGATGTATTGGCACTAGAGGGGTGTGGATGAGGTTCAGTAGGGTTGGATTTGGAGTTGAGGGGATTGGCTTATGAGGAGAGACTGAGTAACTGGGATTATATTCATTGGAATTTAGAAGAATGAGGAGGGAGTCTGATAGAAACATATCAAATTATGAAGGGAATAGATAACATTGATGTAGAGAGGATGTTTCCACTGGCGGGGGAACCTAGGACAAGAGGGCATTGAATCAAAATTAGGGGGAGGAGATTTAGGGCTGAATTGAGAAGGAACTTCTTCACCCAGAGAGTTGTGAATCTATGGAATTCTGTGCCCAGTGAAGTAGTTGACGTTACTTCAGTAAATGTTTTTAAGGCTAAGATGGATTTTGTTTTAATAATAAAGGAATTAAGGGTTACGGTGAGAGGGAGTTGAGGCCACCACATGATCAGCTATGATCTTAGTGAATGGAGGAGCAGGCTCAAGGGGCCAGATGGCCTACTCCTGCTCCTAGTTCTTACGTTCTTATACCTTGATGTAGCTGCTGCTTTCAAAACTCGTTACTATCCCATTGAATCCTGAACAGTAACTCGACAATGCCACAGTCCTAGGGAGTTGCACATGAACAAAAGTGATGATTAAAAGTAAATCTAAGGCATGGGAGCATAGAGACAAATGGCTCAATCCTTCAAGTTTGTTTGTTTGCCATTCAATTAGATCACAACCATGCTGTGCCTTTACTCTATCTATTCGGTATCGATTCACTAAGCCTGAGCTCTAAACACGACTAACAAAGCTTGGCAAAGGTCCATCAATCTCAGTTTTGAAATTTTCAAATGATACTGATACGCTAAAGCATTTCAAAGGAACTGCACTCCTCCAGGCAAATAAGGAGTATTCCATCACAGTTCTAACTTCTACCTTGTAAATGGTGGGCAGGAATTTGGAAATCAGGAGGTACATTCCTCACCAGAAGAGTGCTGGCCTGTAACTTGCTGCTACAGTCACATGATTTCTATGGCTTGCCTAGTTAGATTTCTGGTTTAATTGTGATGTTGATAGTGGGGGATTCAAGGTTGATCGTGCTATACATTGTTGCAAATGTACAAGGCATTGATGACACCATACCTGGAATATTTTTCCTGCTGTCAGCCCAAGCCTACGTTGATGCTGTCCAGGTCTTAGTGCATGCAAACATGGACTGATTCATTGAGGAGTTGAGAATAGAACTGAGTATTGTGTAATCATCAACC